>NW_006408851.1:1575313-1592446 GCF_000296735.1 Chrysochloris asiatica
GTACCGGATCCAGCGTTGACGGGTGAGCTAGTCCCACTCGAAGTTCCACTCAACACAGTGTTGGCTGATGTGCTAGTCTCACCAGAGGTTGTACCAGATCCAGCGTTGACGGGTAAGCTAGTCCCACTCGAAGTTCCACTCAACACAGTGTTGGCTGATGTCCTAGTCTCACCAGAGGTTGTGACAGATTCAGTTTTGACTGGTGTGGTAGTTCCACTGGAAGCTATGCCTGATGATAATCATAAATACTGACAATTATACATTAAACTCATATACTTTGTGTTCAATGCTTATTTAATTGCATTTGGTGAATAAATCTATTGAATACTCACTATAGCCCTCTAAGATAGATACTGCTATCATTTCATGACAAACTGAGATGATGAAATTGAGGTTAGGCAATATTCAAATGCTTTCTCAAGTTTATACAGCTAGTAAGTAGTGGAACAGGAATGAAATCTTTGCTGTTGAATTTACACTTTTAACGCTATAATAAGGCACCCTCCCACTCACTCCAACACCAGGCTTACATGTACTGGTTTCACTGGAAGCTAAATTTATTCCTTAATCTGTTATACAAGATCCAATACTAAAAAACATACATAAAAAGGAATTGTAGGACTTAGGTGAAACTAGCCTATATTGATTAATGTATTCTAAAAGAGGAATTGCTCCTTTCCTCTTGGGTGATGTTTCTCAGAATTTTATTCAGAAAGTGCCTACTTCAGAATCACCTGTGAGAGCTTGCTGAAAATAAAGATTTTTAATTACATCACTCCAGGCAAAAGGAATGGGTTTTTGAGATGGGGACCAAGTATCTGTAAGTGACCAGGTAATTCTATGTGTACTATAGTTCCAGAGACTTCTGATCGCTATGCCAAAGGCTGCAGATGAACAAGTTATACATATCTCAAATGCATAAAACGTCCCACAGTTAAGGACTAAAACCCAAAGCCTACGGATATAGGAAAGCTTCTCAATTTTCTTTGAGGCTCAGCTGGAGTTAGTTTGTGCCTGTTTTCTGTCCTCACTTCGTGAAAGACTGAGACATTCCGCTTCCCCAGAGCCTGTAATTTCTCATTTCACTTTGGCTTATTTTACTGCTAACTTGTACATGGTTGCCTATCACCTCCCCCTCGAAATGTCTTAATGGGTGTATTTCACTCCTGTCTTAATTGAACTAACAGAGATTTAGAGTTTAGCTCTATTTTGGAAGACCTCCAAAGTCTGCAATGTGGTACAAATTGGGGTTAAGGTAAAAATCATGAATAAAACTAAATAAGCAGCTGAGATGATCAAGAGGTAGAGGTAGCATGAGAAAGAAGTAGCAGATTTGGTATGCACATTTTTGGAGAACAGAACAAATGAATCAAAATTATAGAATGGCAAACTAGTTCAAAATGATGAATTCTCTAAGACATCATTACTTTCCAGCTGTGCAGTAAAAAATGATCCACGAAGTGTTCAGTAGAGTGTCAGAGGCATAGAAACCAGGAGGGAATCGATTTTGACTCGAAAATCATGTTCTCAGTCTGAGTCTGACTTGACTGATGTACAATCAGTTACAGACAGGAGAATAAATTGGGTTAGAAAATATAAGAGTAATATTTTTAAAAACCCAACTCTTCTTGATCTTAACATTTCAATCCTCAATCATATCACATAGGATATTACCACTTTTCAGATTCAGAAACTAAGGCATAAAGAGGTTAAGCAACTCACCCAAAGCACATAACTAGGAGATGGAGCCATGATTCAGACTTAGGGCCAGAGTCTATAGTTTTGACCATTTGCTTTGACTACCTCCTGTGTAATAGATACACTGTTAGACTGAAGTGATTTGAATAAAATAATGATCCTCCCTGTTGTAGAAGAACCAGAGCTACTCCTAGTTGTTGTTTCCAACTCCCACAACCCTCAAAGGTTCTCAGACCACCCACTTGTAAATAAAATCACTCACCCGATTCTAAAAGTAGGAGATGTAATAGTAACCAATATATTAGGGGAATGTTTCCTTTCTGCATCTTGAGTTGCGCCTCTCTATATCAGTAAAGCAAGATTCCTGGATTCCAGATGTAGTCAAGACCTAGAGGGGAAAGAACAGTGAATTCTTGAGAAAACAGAGTTCAAGGTGAAGAAATAAAACTTGGGGCTTCTAAGAGCTTGGGTCTCCTACGTATGGGTTCTTAGGAAGAAACTTGAGCTTAGAGTGGGGTGGGAAGGAGAGCTCAATGCCTTGATTCCTTAGACTTCCTCCATATGATGCTGCCTGTATTATGCAGCTATAAAGCTTCAGGGCCTTTATAGCTTCTTATAAGCTGGGAAGGGGTGGAGCCTTTGATCCATTGCTTCCACCAACTGTGAGAAGGTAACAAAACAATACTGAGCCTAGGAAGGAATAGACTAGGGGGTCAAGAAGGTGAGAACAGTGAACAACATGATCACACTAGGAAGGGCACTGGGCTAGGCTAGAGCAGGAAGTACAATAGAATAAAGAGATCAAGGTTGTCAGATTACAGGGGACCCACCCTCAGGCAAATATGAGGACAGAAACCTGTTCTAGGGCAAGACTCAGTTTCCTGGTGTGGAAGCACTATGTGCTTAGCTTAGCATGGAAGAAACCTTAATAAACTGAGTTGGGGGAGCAGAATCCCTCATATCTAAGACAAAACAGAAATATGAAACTCAATCCAGAGCAGTTACTATGAAATTGGGTTCCTGGGTTATGGGCAGAAGACAAATAAGTGAACCATAGCTGGGTATGCAGTAGACATTCAACAAGTGTTGAATGAGTAAGAAAAGAGAGATTCAGAGAATAATTAAGCTGTCTTTGGCATCTCTAGAGCATGGGGGCTGAGAGTGTGAAGAGAGTGTTGAATATGAAGACACAAACCCCTGAAACTTTGTCAGAACCATAGCAAGTGAAGAGGTGGTACAAAGCCCCATTATGATTCACAACTATAGAAGCTCCCTTCTTTTTTGTTTTCAGAGGGATCCGTAAGAGCTTCTCCATCCTGAAATTCTTCCGATGTTCTGTCTGATCAGTCTCAATGAAGTATCTCTAGTAGAATACACCACAGGTTGAGGAACAGAGAGGCACCACCTTGGGAAACTTCAGGTCTGGTGGAGGAAGGGAGATAGATAAATAGTCAAAGTCACCCATGAGACCCAAGTCTGGTCTAGACATTTGAATGAAGTCAGCAGAAAAAGGACACATGGTCAGTTAAATTGGCAAGGTTGAACGGCAACAAGTGGGCAGAGAGTTTTTGTAAGCTCATAATGATGGTATCTTATGACTGAGAAGATGAGGATAAGAATTCTAGGGTACACTCTGGATAACCAAGATGCGTTGTCTCCATTTTCTTAACAGTGATGAAAAGCTTCATGGAAGAGGTGACATCCCAGCTAGGTTATTTTTGGGTGAGCCAACACTTCTAATATGTAAGAACTGTTAGAAGGAAGCTGGAAAGTAGGAGGTGGCTGAGGGTACGAAGGAATCTGGAACAAGTGAGTCTGAGAGGCACAAATGAACTGGCTGCACTGGAAAGGCTGAGAAGTGGATCTGCCTAGTGACTGTGATAGGAAATTTCGGATTCTAAGGTGGGAGGTCAATGGCAGGTTGAGTTCTGGACTCCCAACAATCCTGATAAGTGGCTGAAAGTTCAATTGCGCTCTTGGAAAGAAATATCTTTTTCCTCTCTAGAATCATTAAGAAGCAGAGATCCTGGCTTCTCATCTAGACTCAACCATTTACAGTTGTTTGATCCATACAACCCTTCTCTAAGCTTCACCTTCCTCATTTATAAACTAAGAGTAATGAATATTTGATTGGAATGAATATTTTAAATGTGGTTCTATTAAATACTGAGAAAAGAAAAACATTTATTATATGATCATTCAAGCATATCTGGTATTAAGACTCACAACACCATGAACATCTGTGTAGTCCCATCCCTTTAAGAACAGTAGGTCTCTCTCTCGGATCCTCTTTTCCAAGATGACAAAGAAAAGGAGAAACAATGGTAGTGCCTAAAAGAGCTGCAGCCACATGCAGCCTATTCGCTGCATGAACTGTGCCCACTGCATGACCAAAGACAAAACCATTAAGAAGTTCGTAATTCCAAGCATGGTAGAGGCCGCAGTCATGAGGGATATTTCCGAAGTGAGTGTTTTCAATGCATATGTGGTTCCCAAGCTGTACATGAAACTACGTTATTGTGTGAACAGTGCCAGTCACAATGAGGTGGTTAGGACCATCTCATGAAGCCCAGAAGGACTGAAGACCCCTACCCCGATTTAGACTTGCAGGTGCTGTCCCATGACCGCCACCAAAGTCCATGTAAAGAATTGAGCCCTGAAAGGCTGAAGAAAAACTAACCTGCAAGAAAATAAAATGAAAATTATACTTTATGGCATGTTAGGTGTTTGTTTGTGTCAGATAGGAAGGGGGTTTGGGGTATGTCCAAGGGCCTCATAGAATTACCAAGTATTCAAGTAAGTGAGATGCCACACACTTTTTAAAAAATTGTGGTAGATATGATTAGGGGGCTACAAAAAAATGTGGAAAAGTTCCATGTTTTAAATGGTACAAATTGTTTGCCAATTCTTCAGGTGTATAAAACTTAAAGTTATGCTTGTTTATAAGAGAAAAGAAAGAAAGAAAGAACAATGCCATCACCTTTACAGTCTCCTATGTGACATCAAGATCATCATACAGGAAAAAAGCACAGGCTATTAAGAAAACAAGAAGGAAAAGACCAACACTGATGCCAGAACAGACTCTGAAACTTGCTCTCCAGTGTAGAGATGTTAAAGCAAATGGAAGAAATGAGGAGTAAAAGAGCTAAACAGAAAATTCCAAAGGGCAGCTTGAGAAGATTAAGTCAAATATTATAATGAATTGTGTAAAGACCTGGAATTAGAAAAGCAAAAGGGAAGGACATGCTCAGCATTTCTTAAGCTGAAAGAACTGAAGAAAAAATTCAAGCTATGACTTGCAATATTACAGGATTTTATGAACAAAATGATGCTGAAAGCATCAAAAGAAGATGAAAGGAATATACAGAGTCACTGCACCAAAAAGAAACGGCCAGTGTTCAACCATTTCAAGAGGCAGCATATGAACAAGAACCAGTGATACTGAAGGAAGAAGTCCAAGGTGCATTGAAGGAATTGGCAAAGAACACGACTCTGGGAACTAATGGAATACCAATTGAAATCTTTCAGCAAACTGATGCAGCACTATAGGCACTCACTCATCTACGCCAAGAAATTTAGAAGACAGCTACCAAGTATGGAAGAGATCCATATTTGTTTCCCTTCCAAAGAGAGGTGACCCAATGGAATGCAGAAATGATCGGACAATATCATTAATATCTCACGCAAGTAAAATTTGCTAAAGATAATACAAAGATGGCTGCAACAGCACATTGACAGGAAGCTGCCAGAGGTTTAGGCTGGATTCAGACAGGGTTGTGGCATGAGGAATATTATCGCTGACATCAGATGGATCTTGGCTGAAATCATAAAATACCAGAAAGATGTTTAACCGCACTTTATTGACTACACAAAGGCTTCCGATTGTATGGATCATGACAAGCTATGGTCAACATTGCAGAGAATGAGCATTCCAGAACACTTAATTGTGCTCAAAAGGAACCTGTACATAGACCAAGAGGCAGTCATCCAAGCAAAATGATGGGACACAGAATGGTTTAAAATCAGGAAAAGTGTGCTCCAGGGGTGTATCCTTTCACCATACTTATTCTGTCTGTATGCTGAGCAAATAATTTGAGAAGCTGTAATGTATGAAGGGAGTCCTGGTGTGGCATTGTGTGTTAATGCACCAGACTGCAAAGCCATTTGAACTGCAAGGTTGGTGTTCAAGCTCATCAGCTGTTCCTCAGAAACCTTATACAGGGTCGCTATGGGTTGGAATCAACTCAACAGCACTTAACAACAACAACAATATATGAAGAAGAACGTGGCATCAGGATCGGAGGAAGACTCATTAACAATTTGCCATATGCAGATGATACAACCGTGATTGTTAAAAGTGAAAAGGACTTAAAATACTTACTGATGAAGGTCAAAGACCACAGTCTTAGGTATGGGTTGCACCTCAATGTAAAAAACAAAACAAAAATCCTCATTGCTGGACCAATAAACAACATACATATAAACGGGGAAAAGATTAGTTACCAAAGACTTAATTTTACTAGGATCCCCATCAATACTCATGGAAGCAGCAGTTAAGAAATCAAACAAAGTATTGCATTAGACAAATCTGCTGCAAAAGACCTCTTTAAAGTTCAAGAACAAAGATGTTAGTTTGAAGACTAAGGTGCACATGACCCAAGCCAAGGTATTGTCAATATCATCATATGCATGTGAAAGTTGGACAATGAATAAGGAAGACCATAGAAGGATTGATGCATTTGAGTTATAATGTTGAAGGATAATATTAAAAGTATCATGGATTGCCAGAAGAACAAATAAATCTGTATTAGAAGTACAGCCATAATACTCCTTAGAAGCCAGGATGGTGAGACTTTGTCTCTGGTATTTCTAACAGATCATCAGGAGGGACCAGTCCCTGGAGAAGGACATTATGCTTGGAAAAGTGGAGGGTAAGCGAAAAAAGAGAAAGGCTCCAAATGAGATGGATTACGGACATAGGGACAGCAGCAGTGGGCTCAAATTTAACTATCATTGAAGATGGCACACGACAGGACTGGGTAATGTTTCATTCTGTTGTGCACAGAGCCGCTGTGAGTTAGTACCTAATATATAAATATACATTTGTTGTTAAGTGCCATTGAGTTGGGTCTGACTCATAGCGACCCTGTATAGGGTTTCTAACGTACTGCTAGTGAGCTTGAACCGACTCTGCTGTTCAAATGACCTTACGGTCCGGTATATTAACCATCAGTGCCACAACAGGACTCTGTCTATCTATCTATCTATCTATCTATCTATCTATCTATCTAGCTAGCTAGCTAGCTAGCTAGCTAGCTAACATCTGTCTATATAGGTCTCATTAGTCCTGGGTCTCTAAAGGACTCTGACAAGACAGTTGACTTGGCTCCTTTTCAAGTTGTTTTACTAAAAGAGAGCGACTGCAAAATTCTAATGACAGACGTGGTGGAATCTTGTCTTAACTAAGGATGGAATGCCAACTGAAAGGAATTGGTAAGCACTACATAGGAGTCCTGGTATGGTGCTGTGGGATAATACACTGGACCACAAAGTCAGTTTGAACTGCAAGGTCGGTGGTTCAAATTCACTGACCGCTTCTTGGAAACCCAGTTGCTATGAGCCAGAACTGACTCAATGGCACTTAACAACAATAACAACACACGGACAGACTGTCACATACACCCAACAGCAGAACCCCAGAGTCTTCCAGACCCTGAAAGTTATCTATACATAACTTTATTTCTCCTTGACCTAGCCAACAAGCTCAACATGCCCAATCTGGTCACTTTGGTAGTTTCCAGACACTCAGCAATTTTCCAAGGAAAAGAAAAAATCAGGTACATTGTCCCAAGACTGAATTTTGTTTTCTCCTTGTTCTGAACTTATAAATGCTGTTTTTGCCTTTGTTTGATGATAATTGTTCTATTACGTATATAAGTAAACTCTTCATATGCTAGCAACTAAATCCATTTCTAGATAATTCTTTAACAGATATTTCAGATTATTTCTGTCACCTTATTTTCTACTTTCTTTTGTCCTACATTTCCTTTCTCTCTCTCTCTCTCTCTCTCCTTTATTGGCTTCTTTTGGATTGAGGTATTTTCATCTGTTTTTCCCCTTTCTTTAAAAGCATAACTTGTATATTTCTATACATTTAGTTGTTGTTGTTAGGTGCCATTGAGTCTGTACCAATTCATAGCAATCCTATATGCACAACAGAACCAAACACTGCCCAGTCCTGGGCCAACCTCACTATTGTTGCCACGCGTGAGCCCACTGATGCTGCCACTTTACCAATCCGTCTTGCTGGGGATCTTCGTCTTTTCTCTCACCTTCCACCTTATCAAATATGATATCCCTCTCTAGTGACTGGTCCTTCCTGACAATATGTCAGCAGTATGAGAGACAAAATCTGGTCATCCTGGCCTCCAAGGAGCACTCTGGCTGTATTTCTCTCAACATAGATCTGTTTGTTCTTTTGGCAGCCCATGGTACCTTCAATATTCTCCTCCAACACCATAACTCAAAAGCATCAATTCTTCTATGATCTTCCTTATTCACTGTCCAACTTTCACAAGCATACGAAGTTATTGAAAATACCATAACCTGGGTCAGGCATACCTTAGTCCTCAAGCTGACATCTTTTCTCTTCAACACTTTAAAAAGGTCTTCTGCAACAGATTTGCCTAATGCAATATGTCATTTGATTTCCTGGCTATTGCTTCTGTGAGTGTTGATGGTTGATTCAAGAAAAATGAAGTCTTTGACAACTTCAATCTTCTCTCCATTAACAAGAATGTTGTTTATTGGTCCAGTGATGAGGATTTTTGTTTTCTTTACATTGAGATGCAATCCATACCTAAGGCTCTGTCTTTGATCTTCATCAGTAAGTATTTTAAGTCCTCTTCACTTTCAGCAAGCAAGGTTGTATCATCTGCATATCGCAGGTTGTTAATGAATCTTCCTCCAATCCTGATGCCACGTTTTTCTTCATATAACCCAGCTTCTCGGATTATTTGCTCAGCATACAGGTTGAATATGTATGGTGAAAGACTACAACCCTGTCGCACACCTTTCCTAATTTTAAACCATTCAGTGTTCCCATGTTCTGTTTGAACAACTGCCTCTTGGTCTCTGTACAAGTTCATTATGAGCACAATTAAGTGTTCCAGAATACTTATACTTTGCAATGTTGTCCATAGCTGTCATGATCCACACAATCGAAGGCCTTTCTGTAGTAAACAAAGCACAAGTAAACATCTTTCTGATATTCTCTGATTTCAACCAAGATCCATCTGACATCAGCAATGATATCCCTCATTCCATGTCCTCTTCTGAATTCAGATTGAACATTTGGAAGTTCTTTGTCAATGTATGGTTGCAGCCATTTCTGTACTACCTTTAGTAAAACTTTACTCGCATGGGCTATCAAAGAGATTGTCCAATGATTTCTGCACTGCATTGGATCACCTCTCTTTGGAATGGGCACAGATACGGATCTTTACAATCAGTTGGCCAGACAGTTGCCTGCCAAATTTCTTGGAATAGATGAGTGCCTCCAGTGTTTGTTGAAAGATTATAATTTGTATTCCATCAATTCCCAGTGTCTTGTTCTTTGCCAATTCTTTCAATGCACCTTGGACTTCTTCCTTCAGGATCATTGTCTCTTGATCATATGCTACCTCTTGAAACAGTTGAACATCAACTATTTCCTTTTGGTACAGTGATTCTGTGTATTACTTCCATCTTCTTTTATACATTTAGAAGTACTCTAAAAAATTTCAATATACATACTTAATTTTCCTTCAAAACAATAAAAGGATCTTGAAACACTAGTATTTCTTACCACTTTCCCAATATTTAGCCTATGTCATCATGTATTTTGATTCTCTTTTTTTTATTATTGCACAGGACATTATAGTTGTATCCTATACAATCAATGTGTGTTTGTATTTGCCTACATATTGACTGCTATTTCTATGGTGTCATAGACCATCGTCCTGGCACCCCTTTTTTCCTGCCGTAGTATATCCGTTAGAATTTGCTTTGGTGTAAATCAGTTGCTGGCATAGTCCCTTTGGATTCTGTTTGTTTCAAATATATCTATTTCACATTTTTGCAAGATATTCTTATTGCCGTCATTGTTAGGTGTCATTGAGTTGGTTCCAATTCATAGTGATCCTATGCACAATGGAACGAAACACTGCCGAGTCTTGCACCATCCTCACAATTATTGTTACATTTGAGCCTGTTGCTGTTGCCACTGTATCAATCCATCTCACGGTGGTCTTCCTCTTTTTCACTGATTCTCCACTTTTCCCAGCATGATGTCCTTCTCCACGGACTGGTCCCTCCTAAAGATATCTGAAGTAGGAGAGATGAAGTTTCACCATCCTGGCTTCTAAGGAGCATTCTGGCTGTACTTCTTCCAACACAGATTTGTTTGTTCTTCTGGCAGTCCATGGTACTTTCAATATTCTTCTCCAACACCTTAATTCAAATACATCAATTCTTCTACGGTCTTCCGTATTCATTACTTTCAACTCAGAGACTACAGAAAATACCTTGGTTTGGTCTGGCGCATCTTAGTCCTCAAACTGACATCTTTGCTCTTTAAAGAGGTCTCGTGCAGCAGATTTGCCTAATGCAATGCATCATTTGGTTTTTTCACTACTGCTTCCATGAGTGTTGATTGTGAATCCAAGCAAAATGAAGTCTTTGACAACTAGAACATTTTTTCCATTTATCATGATGTTGTTTATTGGTCCAGTGGTGAGGATCTTTGTCTTCTTTACACTGAGGTGCAATCCAAACTGAAGGCTGTGGTCTTTGATCTTCATCAATAAGTATTTTAATTTCCATTGGCTTTTCAGCATGCAAGGTTGTATCATCTGTATATCACAGATTATTTATGAATCTTCGTCCAATTCTAATGCCACTTTCTTCTTCATATAATCCAGTTTCTTGGCTAATTAGCTCAGCATTCAGATTGAAAGATTGTAGTGAAAGGATACAACCCTGACACACATCTTACCTAATTTATTCCATTCAGCATTCCCTTGTTCTAGTCTAACAATTGTCTCTTTGTCTATGTATAGGTTCCTCATGAGCACAGTTAAGTGTTCTGGAATACCCATCCTTCTCAATGTTATCCATAGTTTCTCATGATTCACACAACTGAGACTTTTCATAGTCAATAAATACAAGTAAATATTTTTTTGGTATTCTCTGCTTTCAACCAAGATCCATTTGATAGGAGCAATGATATCCCTCATTCCACTTTCTCTTCTGGCTTAAAGTTCTGGCAGTTCTCTGTCAATGTACTCTTACATCCAATTTTGAATTACCTTCAGCAAAATTATACTTGCTTGTGATATTGACACTGTTCAATTATTTCAGCATTCCATGGACCACCTCTCTTTAGAATGGGCACAAATATGGATCTCTTCTACTCAGTTGGCCAGGTACCTATCTTCCAAATTTCTTGGCATAGATGAGTGAGTGCCTCCAGTGTTGCGTCAGTTTGTTGAGAGATTTCAATTTGTATTCCATCAATTCCCAGAGTCTTGTTTTTCACCAATGCCTTCAGTGCAACTTGGATATCTTCCTCAGTACTACTGGTTTTTGATCATATGCTGCATCTTGAAATGGCTGAACATAAACTGTTTCTTATTGGTACAGTGACTCTGTATTCCTTCCATCTTCTTTTGATGGTTACTGCTTCATTCATTGTTTTGCTAGTAGAATACTTCAATGTTTCAAGTCAAGGTTTGAAATTTTTCTTCAATTCTTCCAACTTGAGAATTGCTGAGTGTGTTTTTCCCTTTTGGTTTTCTAACTCCAGGTCTTTGCACATTCCATAATATTTAGCTTTTTTCTTGAGTTGCTCTTTGAAATTTTTATTCAGCTCTTTTACTACCTCATTTCTTCCATTTAGTTTAGCTTCTCTATACTGAAAAGCAAGTTTCGGAGTCTCTTCTGACATCCATTTTGGTTTTTTTGTTTCTTTCCTATCTCTTTAATGACCTTTTGCTTTCTTCCTGTATTTATGTTCTGGATATCATCCCATGACTCTTCTAATCTTTGGTCATTAGTGTGTAATGTACCAAATCTGTTCTTGATATGGTCTCTAAATTCAGGTGGGATATAGTCAAGGTCATATTTTTGCTCTTGTTGACTTGTTTTAATTGTCTTCAGCTTCAACCTGAACTTGCATATGAGAAATTGATGGTTTTGCCTTGTTTTGACTGATTTATATTGAGCAGCTCCACTGTCTGTTTCCATAGATGAAGTCATTTTGATTCCTGTGTGTTCCATCTGGTGAGGCTCATGTGTATAGTTGCCTTTTATGTTGTTGAGAAAAGGCATTTGCAAGTAAATTCTATCATTAGATTTCCAGCATCGTTTCTATCACCAAGCCATGTTTTCCCACTACTGATCCTTTCTCTGTTTCCAGTCTTTGTGTTCCAATCACCAGTAATTATCAATACATCTTGATTGAATGTTTGATCAATTTCTGACTGAAGAAGTTGGTAGAATTCTTCAATTTCATCACCACTGGCTTTAGTGGTTGATGCATAAATTTGAAAAACAGTGGTATTAAGTGGCCTGGCTTATAGGCCATTTTTTATAGATATTTTCCTATCACAGACAGTGTTGGACTTCAAGATAGATCTTCAAATCTTCTTTTTGACAATAAATGTAACACCACTCCTCTGCAATTTGTTGTTCCTGACATAGTAAACCATATGATCGTCTGATTCTAAAGGACTGACACCAGTCCTTTTCCTCTCACTAATGCCTAGAATATTGAACTTCATGCATTCCATTTCACTTCTGACAACTTCCACATTTCCTATATTATATTTTGCACATTCCATGTTTTGATTACTAATGGATGTTTGCAGCTGTCTGTCCTCATTTTGGGTTATGCCCCATCAGCAAATGAAGGTCCTGAAAGCTTTACTCTATTCACATCATTATGGTTAACTCTACTTTAAGGAAGCAACATTTCCCCAATAATATTTTGAGTGTCTTCAAATCTGAGGGGGCTCATCTTCTGGTACCATATCTGACAATGTTCTGCTGCTATTTATAAGGTTTCCAGTGGCTAACCATTCAGAAGTAGTCCACCTCTCCTTCTTCCTAATCTGTGTTAGTCTGGAAGTTCTGCTGAAACCTGTCTACCATGGGTGACTCTGTTGGTATTTAAAATACTGGTGACATGGTTTCCAGTATCATAGCAACAAGCAATCCACCACAATCTGACAAATTGACAGACTAGTGGTGGCTATTCTTACTAGATCTACGATTCTAATTTGAAAGTGTTTTCTTAGTACAATTTTGTTATCCATTTGCTGTCTCTGTCTCCTATTGTTGCAATCGATGAGTCAGATGCCATTGTAATTTCACTACTTTGAATTTTTTTCTTTGCTTTTTTTTTTTTTTTTTTTAAGATCACAATGCTTTCTTGGCATCTGTAATGTCACCATGATGTATCTAGATACAAATTTCCTTTTATTTACTGTGCTTACTTAGGATTCACTGGCATTATTAAATATGGAGATGAGGGTCTTTAATCAATTCTGATTTTTTTTTTTTTGCTTGTTTCTTTACCAAAAACTCTTAAATATTTATTAAAATATTACCTGTGGGAAGAGTGCAGAGTTTAGAGACTGCCATTTTATTCACAATGCCCTATGGGTGTGCAGTTTTATGATAATTTAACTATACACTGAAGGTGAAACCCTTTTATGTCTGTTTTGTTTAGGCTCTATCTATTAGATCCAACTATTGAGCAGTCCCTGGACTTTGGGTCCTCTCAATTAAGGTTGGCATAGGACCGGGAAGTATTTCATTCTGTTGTGTCACTAGGAGTTAGTTCCAACTCGATGGCACCTAACGACAACAACAATGAGTAGGACTCAACACAAAGGCAATTAGCAGCAACAACAAACAGCAGCACTAAGAAACTATGAGAAGGTAAGCTCAAATTTACCAAGTGTGGCAAATACCCTCAATGCAAAGGATGATTCAGAGCACCCCTTAAAGTTTTCTGAGACTTTGCCTCATCTCAGTTGTTAATTTAGATATTACTCATTATGGTTCCTTATAGATCATCCAAAGATGTTACAAAATGTATTTTTGTTGATTTCAGAGAAAGGAGTGGTTAGTGGTTAATGTCCACTTTGTTACCAGAAGTGGAAGTTCCCAAAGGATTGCTATGATCATTAAGTGATAGTTTATTTAAAGTCATTTAATACAATTCTTGGTACTCAATAACAAAGAGAAAAGTGGGGAGAAAAGATATCCAAGCAGATAAATAAACAAGCATGTAATCTGGCTAGCAAACATGATGAGATTTAAAAAAGAAAAACTAATAATGTCATTCATCTTCTTACTGGTCACATTGCATTCTGAGGAAACAAAATAGTACAAATCCAAAGGCTAAAAGACAGGGCATGTCTTGTATCTTGGGGGATCAAAGAGAAGCTGTTCTGAGGCTAGTCACTGTGACCTCTGTAAGAAGGTCTGAACTATGGTTAGGTTCAGGGACTACTTTTACTTGAGATCATGTCAAAACTTGATGAGCTTGTATGTCTCTTCTGTTTTTCTGGATGCCCTGTTGGCCATACTCCATGAGATCTTTTCTCTGACTCTTTTTCTGATCTGTGTCAAGGCAATCTTTATGGTCAGTACCTTGGAGACTTTCTGGAACTCCATCCTAATTCATTCTATGGTCACTGCCTTCTTCTCCATGATCATCCTTCCTGACAAGATTTTCTGTTTTGCTGTGTCCTTCATTATTTAGTTTGTGGCCACAGCTCTGTTTTCCTTCTTGACTTCCTCCAATGTATTCCATTTCATGGCTCTCCTCTTGGCCTTCTCCATGTCCAGGGCTCCAACCAGGATCCATTCCATCCCCACAGCCATTGTTGTGGTTTAATTCATTGTCTTTTTCATGTTCAGTCCCCAAGTTGTCTCCATGAATTAGATTATTTCCCAGGCTGTGTTTATGGGGGCTATAAGTGCCTCTGTTTCTCAAGAAGAAAGAGTGCCTCTGCAAGAGAAAAAACATATCTATTACTAGAATTAAATCATTTTCTTCTATATCTTAAACCTTCTTAAGTTGTAAAAAAAATCACAGATTTGCACTTTGCAATACTATATTTTATCTCTTCTCATTTGTTTCTGTATTTTATGTATTCTATTGCTGACATTTCCTCTTCTTGTTCTCATTTACTTCTCTTAGAAAACAACTTTTTCTCTGGTAGCGTAGTGGTTATGAGTCGGGCTGCTAACCTCAAGGTCGGCAGTTCCAAACTACCAGCCGCTCCACATGAGAAAAATGAGGTTTTTTGCTCCCATAAAGATTTACAGCCTCGGAAACCCTGTACAGGATCGCTAAGAGTCGGAACCAACTCCACGGTACTTAACAATAACATTGCTGACACTTTCTTTTCTTCTCATTTACTTCTCTGAGAAAACAACTTTTTCTAATATTATACTTGCATTATCTTTATGTAAATGATGTGGTCATTGCTTTGTACTTTGGTAAAGTTGCATATACTGTTAGGCTTTCAAGTGAAGGGTAACTCCACATCCTGTACCTAGGGAGTAGAGCCTCCCAGGATATAGAAATCTTTCATTGTGTTGGAATCCCTGAGTGGCACAGACAGTTGCATGCTCAACTAGTAACTTAAAGAAGTACCTAGGAAGAAAGCCAGGGCAATCTACCTCCAAAAAAAGTTACTGTCTTGAAAACTCTACTCTGCACACGTGGGATTGTCAAGAGTAGGAATTGATTTGATGGCAACTGGTTTGTTCTGTTGTTGTTGTTGCTTAGCTTTGGTTTTCATTGTGCTAACCTTGAACGTTGCATGCCTACTAAGATAGGAACAAAGCAATGAAAATCCATGGAATAGAAGTCAGAACAGTAATTACCTTTGGTGGGACAAGTATAGACCAGGAGGGAACATAAAGGATATTAGGGGGTGGGGTGGGGGTAATTAGAAATGCTGTGGTATGGCACTGAAGGACCAGCATTGGACTGCTAACCTACAGATCAGCGGTTCAAACCCACCAGCATCTCCTTAGAAACCCTACACAGGGTCTCTATGAGTCGGAACTGACTCGACGGCACATAACAACAACAGCAACATATATTGAACTGGGTTAGGATTGTGTTTTTAATCAATTGAAGGTAAAGGTACATATTGGAAATTTAATCAAGCTGTTGTTCATACTTATAAGTTATACTCAATGTTTTTTAAAAAGATAAATTAGATCCCATGAAGGGATGAAAATTGAAGAGTTGTCTGTGTAAAATATTGTGGTTTAGAGCATAGGTCCTCATGTCAAGTCAACTTGAATTAGAGCCTGAGGTCTGCCACAGGCTCATCTGTGATCTTCAGCAAGGTTCTTAAGTCTCTGACTCCATTTCCTCATCGGTAAGATTGAGTAAGAAGAGCACATGCCTCAAGGGTGGCTGTGGATTAAATGAGAGATGATGCATTCTAAATTAAACAATCTAGGCTTTGGGCCTTATATCTAGTAAATGATCAATAAAATGCTGGGTATTACAATTATATCTTATCTTAAATAATTAGATGATTGCACATGGCTGACGAGTAATATTTTGTTCTCTCCATAGGGAGAGATCAGAGGATCTGAAACAAGAAACTCAAGTAAGTGATTGCAAATTATGCCAGCTGTTAATAAATAGTATGTAGACTTTTCATTCATTATTGTGTATTTACTCTGCCTCATTCCATAAAATTTGAAGACCATTTATAAGAATAAAAACCGATTTGCCATCGAGTCAATACTGACTCATAGCAACTCTCTCTATATATATACACATATGCTGTTGTTGTTGTTAAGTGTCATGGAGCCAGTTCTGACTCATAGCAACCCTGTATAGGGTTTTTGAAAGCAGCTGGTGGGTTTGAACTTGCAGTTATCAGTCCAGTATTTATCTTTCCACACCACATCCGGACTCCAGCCTCCATTCTGCCTTTAGCAGATTATATAGATATATAGATATATCGATATATAGATAAATAGATATATAACTATAGATAGTTATTGTTAAGTGTTGTCATCGACTCATAGCGACCCTGTATTGGGTTTCCAAGGAGCAGCTGGTGAGCTTGAACCTCCGACCTTGTGGTTTAAACCAACTTTGCAGTTTTGCATTAACCCACAGTGATATATATATATATATATATGTGTGTGTGTGTGTGTATAAAGTGCCAGCAAGTCAGTTCCCCTTGTCTAGGGTTTCCAAGGGTAGAAATCTTTGCAGAAACAGAAAGTTTCATCTTTCTTCAGCAGAGCAGCTGGTGGGTTCCAAGCACCAAACTTATGGTTTGCAGCCAGTGCTTATCTTACAGAACCACCATATATACATACATATATGCGTGTGTGTATATA
>NW_006408851.1:1592875-1614745 GCF_000296735.1 Chrysochloris asiatica
TCTGCTCCCATAAAGATTTACAGCTTCGGAAACCCTATACAAGATCATTATGAGTCAGAACCGAACACACACACACACACACACACAAAGAGTTTGTTGAAAATGGAATGAAAAGATCCTGGAATTTTTCTATGAACTTTTTAAAGCCCTCCCTCCCCCCGTATACACACACAAACATATTTCTATTCTCAAAATCAAGACTAAAAATTAAATGCAGAAACACAGTCTGTTGCTGGCACTAATGACCACACGCAGCACAGAGACTTGCAGAGGGCTCTGCCATCAGATGTGTGACAGCTTCCTGCCTTCCATGAGGGCTAGCTTACATTCCTAAGGCTTCTTTTCACACTAAGGGCATTTTCCTTTAATAATTAGTGAAGTGGTTCAAAAATTGCATTGTATTTGAGATGTGCTATGAGGAATATGGGGAGTCCTTGTATGGTGTTGTGGGTTAATGTGTCAGACTGTAAAGCCGTTTGAACTGCAAGGTCAGCTGCTCCTCAGAAACCCTATACAGGATCACTATGGGTCAGAACCGACTCAACAGCACTTCACAACAATAACAAGGAATCTGGAGTCCTGGTGTGGTGCTGTAAGATAAACATTGGACGGCAAGGTGGTTTGAATCACAAGGTTGACGGTTCAACTCACCAGCCCCTCCTTGGAAACCCTATACAGGGTTGCTATGAGTTGGAATTGACTTGATAGTACTTAACAACAGTAAAAATAACCTAGAAAATTGACATTTTTTCATTTGGATGAAATCATAAAAGGGAGGATAAAAGAGTTCTCCCTCTTCCACCTTGGAAGTATGTAGTAATATTTGTAATGAAAGTGAAAAAATGGTTGGGGGCCCAACTGTGCATCACTGTCTAGATTCTGTAGTGCTATTTTATAAAAGACACACTTTCCCTTATATTCTCTTCGGACTACACAAACCCACACACTTCTCTCTCATTTGGGCCCACATCATCTTCCTTCTCTTTTTTCCCACTTCTTGCAGCATCACTTACGTCTTTTTCCCTCTCCCTAGTCTTTAAATCTCACCAGCTGCTCCTTGGAAATCCTACACAGGGTCGCTATGAGTCAGAACTGACTCTACGGCACTTAACAACAACAACAAAGTCTTTAAATTATGCTACATGAGAAAATAAAAAGCAGGCTGAGGAAGTAGCTACCTGCCTGTCATTCCTCAAGCATGGATAACAATGTAGATAAAGTCAGTCACAAAGTTACAGTACAAAACATTCCCCACAAGGACACACTGCTGTAAAACATAATAGTCCCTTTCTTTGAGTGACATACTTGCTTTTAGTGACTTTATCAGTTGCTGTTGATTTTAATTCATGGCGATCCATAGAGTTTTCAGTGATGAATTTCTTTGGAAATAGATTATCAGGCTTTTCTTCTGAGGTGCTTCTGGGTGGATTCAAAGCTCCAACTTTCCAGTTAACCATTTGTACCACCCAGATACTACTAGATGTGAATAAGATGTTTCTAAATAGAAAATTCCAGCATCTAAGGAACCAAGTTCTGGATCTATTCCCCAGGCTAAAGGTGCTGCTGATCCCTTTATATAGTGCTCTACTTTGCTTTGAGTCTATGAAAACTGCTGAATTTGTCGGGGTTTTTTGTTTTTTTTAACCAAAATCCCATACTTCCCCAAACACTGCAAGTATTTTGGTTTTCATTTGTTTGGGGAAATGCCCCTATTTCTTTCGGTGTGCAGGTTTCCTTGTTGTGACAAGTCCATATATCGACTTTGTAAGACTACAGGCTTGTCCCCACTAGTATTAGGTTGATTGGGCTAAGACGTATGTGACTCTTTTCTCTCTACCACCCTAATTTATTTCTCTCTCAGTCTGGGTGTCCTAACGGCACCATTTCCATCAAGCCCACACCCATTAATAATCTTTCTTCTCAGACAGCTCCACCTTCCACCCGCCCCCCATTTCCGCATGAAGACACTCACCAGGCAAAAGCTGAGTCCTACTAACAGTCCAACACCAAAAACGACCGCAGCCAGAGACGTGAGGGCGATGCTCCAGGCCTCTAAACATCTACTGGCTTTAACCACGGTTGTTGATGTGTGGCTCACATTAAGCCAGTTTATGTCTGTGGTGTCTGAGCTTATTTTACGGGAGGTGGTGTTGGTTTCAGGAGTGGTGGTTGGTTCATGGACAGATATCCCAGTGGTCCTAATATCTGGGACTGAAGTGGTAGATATTTCAATAGTGGATGTACCCAGACCAGCAGTATTTGAAGTTGTTCCAGGGAGGCTACTGCTGGTAGCAGAGACTGTAGAATCCACTCCCGAGGTTGTGGTGACAGAGATGGGGGTGGTCCTGATACCTAGAAAACAAGTCATACAATATGATGCTTCTATGTTGTTGTTGTTGTTAAGTGCCGTTGAGTCGGTTCCGACCCATAGCGACCCTGTACAGGGTTTCCGAGGCTTCTATAGTAAAGATAATTTAAAAGGAAATGGGTGTACTTAGAGCAGAGGTAGAAACTAAATGAAAGAAAGATGAAATGAAAATTAAACCAAACCCACAGTGTTAGTAAGGTCCTTGAGTGGTACAATGGTTTGCAACCAACTGCTAACTTAAAGTTAACTACTAACTTAAAGAAAACAAAAATCCTCACCACTGGACCAATAAACAACATTCTTATCAACGGAGAAAAGATTGAAGTTGTCAAGGACTTCATTCTTCTTGGATCAACTATCAACACTAGCGGAAGCAGCAGTCAAGAGATCAGACGATGTATTGCATTGGGCAAATCTGCTGCACAGGAACTTTTTAAAGTATTGAAGAACAGAGATGTCAGCTTGAGGACTAAGGTGCGCCTGACCCAGGCCATTGTGTTTTCAATAGCCTCATATGGATGCGAAAGCTGGACAGTGAATAAGGAAGATCATAGAAGAATTGATGCCTTTGAGTTGTGGTGTTGGAGGAGAATACTGAAAGTGTCGTGGACTGCCAAAAGAACCAATAGATCTGTTTTGGAAAAAGTGCAACCAGAGTGCTCCTTGGAGGCCAAGATGGCTAAGCTTCGTCTCTCCTACTTTGGACATATTGTCCGGAGGAAACAATGGTTGGAGAAGGATGTCATGCTGGGTAGGGTGGAGGGTCAGAGAAAAAGAGGAAGACCCCCAACGAGATGGATCAGCCAGGTGGCATCATTGATGGACTCAAGTGTGGCAGCGGTAGTGAGGTAGCTGTGCATGGGGTCGCTATGAGTTGGTTCTGACTTGATGGCACTTGACAACAACAACAACAACTAACTTAAAAGTTGGGAAGGCCTGAACCCACCCAAAGGTGCCACAGTATAAAGGTCTAGGAGTCTTCTTCTATAACAGCCAAGAAAACCCTATGGAGCAGTTCTCTGTAACACATGGGGTCATTATGAGTCAGAATTACGCTTCTTTGTCTTCTCTTTTTTAGATAGTGGTGGTGTTTTGAGGAGAAGTGTTGTAGTGGGAGGAGATATGGCAGAGAGTGATTCAGTGATTCATCTGTGCCCACAAAGCTGAGTGTCTTAGAGAAGAGAAGGTACAATAATATGCTCACTGATAGTGGTGATGGTGGTTGGTGGTTATGTGCCGTGGAGTCGGAACCGACTCATAGCAACCCTGTACAGGGTTTCCGAGGCTGTAAATCTTGATGGGAGCAGAAAGCCTCATCTTTCTCCCATGAAACAGTTGGTAGTTTCAAACTGCTGACCTTAAGGTTCGCAGCCCGATTCGTAACCACTACGCTACCAGAGCTCCTTGATACTGGTGATAGATAGCAGAGGCTAAATTAAGTTCAGAAGTGGGAGATCTATTAGTTTTAGAAGGATCCATCCAAATGGAAATGGATGAG
Organism: Chrysochloris asiatica; assembly: GCF_000296735.1. NCBI lineage: Eukaryota > Metazoa > Chordata > Mammalia > Afrosoricida > Chrysochloridae > Chrysochloris > Chrysochloris asiatica. The sequence goes on from NW_006408851.1 coordinate 1,596,742, forward strand.
CTGGTATTAAAAAATGGGAAACACCTGGCTCTTATTGTGGTAGTGGCTGGAGTGTCAAAGGCTTGCTGGAGAAGAGATGATGGACTCAAATTCACTTATGGGTGCATCAAGAACCACAGCTGGGAGAAGAGGTGGTATTATCGAACATATTTGTGACTGGGACCACCACTCATCTATCAGTTTGGTATACTATGGTGGCGTGTGTATTGCTGTGATTCTGGAAGCTATGTCATCAGTATTTCAAGGACTAGCAAGGTCTTCCATGGTGAACATGGCTCAACAGAGCCTCCAGGCTAAGAAGGACTAGACAAAATGATGGTGATTTACTTCTTTTTTAAAAAATTGGCCAGTGACAACCTTAAGATAACAGTAGAACATTGTTTGATACAACACCAGAAGATGAGCCCCTGAGGTTGGAAGGATCTCAAACTATAACTGGGGAAGAGTTGTCTCCTGAAAGTACCAGAACATCTGAAAGCAACCCTTTAGCAATACCGTTCAGCAGAGAAGAACTGTACATCCTTAAAGGAGCAGACAGCCTCATCTTTCTCCATGGAGCTGGTGGTGGATTTGAATCAATAACCTGTGGTTAGCAGCCCAATACTTAACACACTATCCCATCAGGGCTCCCTCCCTCCTCAAGGTACAGTCAACCTTAATGATGTGAATAGAGTAAAACTTTAGGATCTTCATTTACTGATTTGACAGGACTCAAAATGAGAAGAAAACACTGCAAACATCCATTAATAATTGAAACATGGAATGTACAAAGTATGAGTCTAGGAAAACTGGAAGTTGTCAAAAATGTAATGGAACACATAAAGATCAACATTCTAGGCAACAGTGAGCTGAAATGGACTGATATTGGTCATCTTGAATCAGACAATCATATGGTTTACTATGCTGAGGCTGACAGATTGAAGAGGAATGGTGTCACGCTCATTGTCATAAAAAAACATTTCAAGATCTATCCTGAACTACAGGGTATTAAAAAGCAATGATAGGATACCATCCACATACCTAGAAGGAAGACTAGTTAATACAACCATTGTTTAAATTTACATACCAACCACTAATGCTAAAGATGAAAAAATTGAAGACGTTTACCAACTTCTGCAGTCTGATATTGATCAAATATCAATAAGCCTAGCTCAATTCATCTCTTGTACTTTGGACATGTCATCAGGAGGGACCTGTCCCTGGATAAGGACAATCATGCAAAACAGAAGTCCCTCAATGAGATGGCTTAACATAGTGGCTGAAATAATGGTTGTGAGGATGACACAGGACCTGGCAGTGTTTTGTTTTGTTGTACGTGGCACTGATATGAGTCAGAACTGACTTGACAGCACCTAGTAACAACATGTTTGGAACATTTAGGGAAGAACTTGAACCAAGAGAGCGGGTAGGTCACAGAGACAGAAGTGGGTAGACTCAGAGCCAAGAGGATAGAGTCTAATAGAGCAGTTGTGGTGATGACTTTGGTAGTAATGATTGTACGTAGATTAGAAATGGTAAAAAATACGATGCAAGACTAGTGTGTCCGCCATGGGAATTGAAGTGGATGCGCTGAGAAACAAAGGAAGTAGGATCAGATCCAATGCAAGTAGTGATAGAAAGAGAAAAACTGATTTTATTGAAAGCCAAGTAGCAGAGTCTGAAAAAACATTATTTTGGTGTTTGGACTAGATCAGCTGTTGGCTGAATTTTTCTAAAGTGCTAGATAATAAATATTTTAGGATTTTCCTGGTCATACAGTCTCTGTCGCAATTATAGAGTAGCTAGTAGCTGGAAAACAACTCTAGGTAATATTAAACAAACGGGCATGGCTGTGTTCCAATAAAACGTTACTTTAAAAAACAGGTAGCGGGTTAGACTTGGCCCACAAGGTGTGTTTGCTAGCTCCAGGACCAGGAATCAGTATGTTGAATATTCCAAGACAGTGGTGTTACAAGCGGTGGGTTAAAATATGTTAATTTACTTGTCACAGTAGTGAGAGCAGATGACAAAATTGTGATGGTTGTCAACAAACTTGAGGTGGTTTTGCTGTAAGTAGATGTGACAGAATATAATTAACTTGTTGTCAAGGGCAGTATTTGTAAAGAGATGTTGCTGATTGAAATGAAAGTGGCAGACATTAAACAAAGGGATAAGAGAATATAAATAAGGAGGATTCAAGGAGAGGGAGCAGAGTTATGTCTAAGCTATGGTGGATAGACTAGAATCTACAGCAGAGAAAGCAGAAATGGAAAAACAAAGAAATGGTGACTGTCACTGTTTGTGTGCTAAGAGAAGATGTGGTGGTTAATACCTGATACAACTGTGTGGATGGATTGAGTCGAAACATCAGTGAACTCACTGGTTGTGGACACAAAGGTGCTGTCAGAGGCTGTGAAGAGTCCGGAGATGCTGATGGAGACTGTGGTAGAAGCCAAAATAGGTGATGGGTCCCAGGTGAAGTCTGTGGTGACACTAGAGACGGTGGTGGGTACAGAAGGTGAGGTGGAAGCATTGGTGACCCCAGAAGCTGTGAAGGAAAACATGGTGGGCATGGATGTTGAAGTAGATACTGTGGTGTTCTTAAAGTCTGTGGTTGAGGCAGTCAGATGCTCAGAAACTCTGATGCTGTTTGTAGTGGGCACTGTAAAAGTGAGCAAATTTGGAGGGCGCTCAGGGTTTAATGTAGAGGCTGTGGAAAGTATGGAGGACTTGGTAGTCTTAGGGCCTAGGGTGGAGGTTATAGTGGTGACAGATGCTGTTGTGGATGGCATGATGGTTGTAGAGCCTATGGTGGAAGCCATGCTACTAGCAGGTTCTAATGTGATATCAGAGGTTCTATTGGAGGACATAGTGATCATAGACATTGTTGTAGAGGACACTGTCCTCTCCGAGGCTCTGGTGGAGGTCAGGTTTGCTTCAGAGTCTATGGTGGAGACTGTCTTGGGCACACGTCCTATTATGGAGGAAGTGATGGCCCTAGAAACTATGGTAGAAGCTACAGAGGGCTCAACATCTGTGATGGCTTCAGAGGCCAAGGTGGAGGCTGTGGCAGTTTCAGAGGCTGTGGTGGAGAACAAAGTGGTCTCAGAGGCTGTCGTGGTGGCCATGATGGGCATAGTCTGGGAGTCTGTGATGGTTTCAAAGACAGAAATGTAGGCAGTGGTGGAGACGTTGGTGGGTAAAACGCTCTCAGATCCTGGTGTGGAGCTCAGGGTGGACACAGACACTGCAGTAGTCCCTGGGGCTGTGGTTGTTTCAGACGTTATGGAAGAGGACGTGATGGTCTTAGAAAATATTCTCTTGAGTGTAGTGGGCTCTGAGTCTTTGACGGAGGCTTTGCCGTCCTGTAAGTATGTCTTGGATGATACAGTATACCTAGAAAATGCAGTAGAGGATGTGATAGGCTCAGAGGCTGAGGTGGGCTCAGAGGTTGTAGTTGTCCCTGAAACACATAAATTTTTAAACATATAGGTCACCAACTTTTTCAATATTGATGTTTAATTAGGAGCATTGTGCATATCTGTTTTTCTTGTTTAAGTCAGCAAAGCTATTAATGTCTAGATTGCAGTTATCCTTTTATTTGGAAACATTTATTTTAGAGGGTTATTATGGACTGAATCATGTCCCCTCCAAAATATGTGTTAACTTGGCTAGGCCACGATTCCCAGTATCGTGTGATTGTCCTCCATTCTCTCATCTGATATAATTACCCTCCAGTCTGTAACGGGTTGTAAAGCCTAGCCTCTATATGTTAATGAGGCAAGATCAGTGTCATGCATCGAGTCACAGCCTCACAAGAAGAGACACCCTACCCTTACTCAAGTCTCACCCTTGCCTGAGTAACATCTTTTATCTTGTTAAGCCCGTTTTGACTCATAGCGACCCTACATAGGATTTCCCAGGCTTTTTTAGATCTTTGGAGGAGCAGAAGATTGATCTTTCTCCCGAGCAAGAGCTAGTAGGTTCAAACCACAGACCTTATGGTTCACTGTCTAGTTCTTATCCTATAGAGTCCCCGGGCACTTCATCTTTTATCTTACAAGGAATAAAAGCAGAGAGAAGTGAGCAGAGTGGGTAGGAACTCACTACCACCAAGAAAGAAAAGCCTGACGCCGGATATGTCCTTCTGTACTCATGGTTCCTGCACTAAGAACCTCCTAGATCAAGTAGAAAGAGCTCTGGTAGCGTAGTGGTTACGAATCGGGCTGCAAACCTTAGGTCAACAGTTCGAAACTACCAGCTGTTCCGTGGGAGAAAGATGAGGCTTTCTGCTCCCATAAAGATATACAGCCTCGGAAACCCCGTACAGGGTCACTATGAGTCGGAACCAACTCCACGGCACATCACCACCACCACCACCACCAGATCAAGCAGAATGGAGTCATGGTGTGGCACTAAACTGTTAACCACAAAGTTGGCAGTTCAAACCCACCAGTTGATCTTTTGAAACCCTATACAGGTCGCTCTGAGTTGGAACCAACTCAATAGTTCTTAACAATAGATCTAGGAGAAGATTAATGCCAAGACACATGGAGATCTCCAAGGAACACATTTCCCTAGAGGTGACAAAGAAAGCCTTCCCCTATAACTGCTGCCCTGAATTCGGGTTGCTAACTTATGAGAGAACAAATCTCTGTTTGTTAAAGTCACTCACTTGCAGTGTTTCTGTTATAAGAGCTACAGATCTAAGACAAATTTCAAGTATTGGTAGTTGCTTCTTCTTCTTCCCCACCGCTTTTGGAGTATGTGGCTTCTATGGGCCTGATTACTGATTTAACTGTCTGTATGAAACAAGTCCTGGTGTGGTATTATGGCATAAGCACTGGACCACAAGGTCAGTTTGAACTGCAAAGTCAGAGGTTCAAACTCACCAGTCGCTCATCAGAAACCAACTCACTGGCACTTTAACAACAACAACATTAAATGAATAAGGAGCTCTGGTAGCATAGTGGATTATGAGCTGAGTGCTAACCACAAATCAGCAGTTCAAATCTATCAGTCGCTCTGCAGAAGAAAGATGGGGCTTTCTGCTCCCAAGAAGGTTTAAAAACCTGGGAAATCCTACACAGAAGTCGCTATGAGTAGGAACTGACTCGAAGGCACTTAACAACTATGGGTCTGTGGTATTTAACAACAATCTTTATGAAAGCAGAATGCTAGGTGGGTTTCAAACTTTCAACTTTTCAATTAGTAGACCAGCACAAACAGTTTGTACCACCAAAAGACCTTGAACAGAGACAGTCAAGGGCAAATTCTCTTGGACATTTTGGGACTTTTCTGTACACTGTGCAAAACCTGAGCAAAGCCTGCAGGTTTTAAGGTCTAAACTGAGAGCAACAGCTGTGAAGTTTAGATGAGGCCAAATTTTATAGGGTCTCTTCATGGAGTCAAGTTCAGAGTTGATGACTTAAAGTTCTCTCAGTAGAGAGACACTACATAAAGCTAGGGGGAAAGATTCTTGGGATGGTATCTCTCTCTCTATTTTTTTCTCTCTTTTTTTTTTTGAAGTACAAAGTAGAAAGTAGTAGCTCTGGGAATGGACTAGGGAAGAATCTGAGAAATTAGTCTCGGTGTCCCTCTTCTATGCACTCTTCACAAACACACTTCTCATTCATTCATTCAAAACTATTCCTTAATAAACATCAATATGCCAGTGAGGTCCCTGAGTGGCACAGTCTGTGAGTTGGCACCAACCTGAGACTCTTGTGGTCTTCTCATCTGAGAGGATCTTGTTTTGAGGGGTTTTGCTCTTCTCTTTGGCTTTTCTAATTTCTGCTGAAGTTCTTGTGGTCTTCTCATTGGCTGAGATTGTCTTGTTTAAATTTTTTTTGGTCTCTCCGTTGCCTCTTCTGGTCTTAAGGATTGATGTGGTCTTTTCTGAAGTTTTTGTGGTCTTTCTATTGTCTGAGATGATCTTGTTTTGATAGTTTGGGGTCTTTGGTTTGGCTCTGCTAGTCTTTTTAAGGATCGATGAGGTCTTTTCTGGGTATTTTGTGACCTTTACTAGAGGTCTTGTGATTTTCTTACTGGTTGAAATGGTCTTACTTGGATATTTTTTGGTCTTCGCTGTGGCTCTCTTGATCATCTCAGAAGCCAATGTGGTCTTCTTTGTGTTTTTTGTTAGATATCTGGAAGTTTTGTCTGAGGGAAATTTAGTTCTGGAATTAATAGCTGTTCTTGTGTCTCCTTTGTTTTTTGTAACCTTGTATGATGTCCCTGTGGCTATTGTATTCTTTCCTGGAACTTTCCTCATTTTCCCTTGAATGTTTTTTGAGAAAGATGTGGGATGTTTCCTTGTCTTTAAATTGACTGAGTTGAGTAAAGAAGTCATAGCATTGTATGAGGTTGTGCTTTTATTACCGAAAGTAGTGACGATCTTTTCCAAAGTTTTTGCTGAGTTTCCTCTAATTGTTGGTTTTGTTATGGTGAACTTGAGAGAAGCTGTGTTCCTCTTGGATATTCGGGTTGTAGATTTTGTATCAGAAGTCCATTTATGATTGTGAATGGGGCGAGCAGAATGAATAGAACGTCCTTTCAGGATAACTGTGCCTTTTCCTTGATTCCTAGGGTTTTGTTCAGAAGTAGTAGGAACCCCTTGATGAGTGGTAGAGTTCTTGTGGTCTATAGTTTGGGACTGTTCTATAGGCTTGTGACTAGGTTTGAGATAACGTGTGATATTGCAGTAGTGTTTTGGTTTATGGATTTCTATAGATTTAGAGGGGTCTAGGGGGCTGTGTGCAGAATCAAGAGCAGTGTGCTCATGGGAAATAAGGAGGACTAAAGGGTCAGATGTGGTGGATTCACCAGTTTTCTGAAATTTCTGTAATGTGGTAGCACCTGTAGAGAAAAATAAAACAAATAAGAAACTTCCATTGTATTTCTCCCTGTCTCCCTCCATAGCTAGATTTCTCAATCCCTTTATTCTTCCCAGTTGGTCTCTTCAGACTACTATAATACTATAATATCCAAGCCTCACTCTCACTTGGAACTTTCTAGTCTCTGGACTTTTGCTCAGGTTGTATCTTCTGCAATATACCTTTCCCCCGTCCCCATCTCTACCCTTTAGCTCTCAACCACAGATCCTGATGGCTTCATAGCATCTTTCCTGATCCCTCCAAGCAGATAAGGTCGAGGATCATCTCAGTGCTTCAACACTTTGTCAATTATTCTTTCCAGCTATCTTCAATTTGACATTGTAATAGTTTCTGTGCTTGCCAATTCCTACTTCCTACCATGCCTATCAAATTGTAAGGTTTTGAGAGCAGATACTGACTGACACTTTTCTTGTAGGTGTTCCTTTATGGTTTATACATTTATGGAATGGAGTCCCCTGGGAGGGCTGAGAAGTAAAAGAATACATAGCACCATTTCCATCTTTCCCTAACAGTCAAACTCCATCCCAAATTCAACAGTGTGAGAGACTGAGGTCAAGTTCTGAAAATTCCCTTATGTTGCTCTTGTTAAGTGTCCTTGAGCTGGTTCTGACCCTGTATAGAGTTTCCGAGGAATACCAGGTGGGTTTGAACTGCAGACCTCGTGGTTACCAATCCAGTGCTTATCCTACAGCACCACACCAAGTAACAGACATGGGTGGTGAGAGAAGGATAGGAGGAAAATGGAGAGTGGATGGATGAAGAAGATGAGAGACTTTCATTTTGGTGGTGAAGTTTGGTCTTGATGCAGGGGAGTGAGTGAGATTACTCAACCCTTGTAGTTTCTCCACTAAGACCCCCTCTTCACACACTTTTAAGGCAGATGGGAAAATAGGAGACTGGACTTGTTGAAAGGAAAAGATGTTTGTTTGGGAGTTCTAACCAGAGTGAATGAGGCAACTGGATTCTGGGAGGGACTGATTGTGTTTAAGTACAGGGTGTGAGGTAAAACACCCCTTATCAATGGACAGATATGGGAATCCTGTGGGAAAATAATTGGATGGGGACAGAGGAGATATCTCTAATATCTGGCCAGAAGATTGAGAGTCAGGAGATCACCAAAAAGTGAGAGAGATAGTGTTGTTACATAGCTAAGATTTCCAGTCTCTGTTTGCTCGAGGTGGAGACTGGGACCTGGACCTGATCCCAATTGCAGGAACCACAGTCCACCCACCTCATTGCCAACATGGAGAGTTGACGGCTGGCAACTCAGTCCTTGAAAGAAATAGAAATGAAAGTACAAAGTGAAAGTAATAGAGAATCCCAAGTTCCTGTAGGGCATTGAGGTTGGAGGGGAAGAAGTCTGAACTATTAGGATCTCATTCTCCTATGTTGTTGTTGTTAAGTACCGTGGAGTCAGTTCCGACTCATAGTGACTCTGCACGGGGTTTCTGAGGCTGAAAATCTTTGCAGGAGCAGAAAGCCTCATCTTTCTCCCACGGAACAGCTGGTAGTTTCGAACTGTGGTTCATAGCCCGATTCGTAACCACTACGCTACCAGAGACCACCATCCAATTCCCTTGGCAGCAATACCAAGAATTAAAAACTAGTTGTCCTTCAGTTGATTCTGACTGATGGTGATACCATGAGTGTCAGAGTAGACCTGTGCTCCACAGCGTGTTCAGTGGCTGCTTTTTCAGAAGTAGATCACAAGACCTTTCTTCCCAGTACCTCTGGGTGGAGGCAGGTGGACTAGAACATCCAACCTTTCACTAAGCAGTCAAACACATTAACAATTTGCACCATCCAGTGACTCTAACACCAATAACAGTTATGATTAGGCACCTTCTCTGGGCCAGGCTTCATAGCCATTATTTTCTATAGTGATTGATCCACCAAGTCCCCCATAAATGTCCAACCCTCTTATTTTATGGCTGATAGATTTTAAGCGAGTGTTATGGATTGAAGTGTGTCTCTCCAAAATTGTTGTTGGTGTTAAGTACCTCCGAGTAGGTTCCAATTCATAGCGACCCTGTATAAGGTTTCTAAGGAACAGCTGGTGGGTTTGAACTGCCAACCCTGCGGTTAAGCAGTCCAGTGCTGATCCTACATTACCATGTAAATCCTAACTTCTCTGCCTGTGGTTGTAATCCTATTTGAGGATGGGTTGAGACAGGATTAGTGTGTAGGACTCAAATGTCTTGAGTCCATTTCTTTTGGGATATAAAAGAGATTAAACAAGCAAGTCAGTGAGCAGAGATAGAGGAAGATAGATGTCAAGACACAAGGAGATCTCTAAGGAATCATGAAGCAGAAGCCAGAGAATCATCAAGGACCTTCCTTTAGACAAAGAAAGCCTGTCCTTAGAGCCTGATTGGTTAGGGTGGACATCTAACCTCCTAACCTGTGAGAGAAGAGATTTCTGTTTGTTAAAGCTATCGACTTATGAACATTCGGCTAGAGGAGCACCAGACAACTTTACAGCAAAAACAAAGTTACAGCATTTGTAGTTGCTTCTTCCTCCTCCTCCTCCACTTCTCCTCCTGCCCTGTCCCTACCCCTCACTGCAGAGTATGTGGCTTTTATGGGTCCAATTACTGATTTAACTGTGTGTTTGTATTAAATGAATACATTATTTCATCACTCTGTCTTGCACTTTCTCATTTCTTCTAGAATTTTGCTAATCAGAGTCATATATTTTTGAGGTCATTAAACTGGGATAGTTGAATATAACTCATGTTAAGGAAGAAACACAAACAGAAAATTCTCATCATCTCTGTGTGAGTTTTAATACTAAGGATTGTTGTTGTTATGTGTCGTGGAGTCGGTTCCGACTCATAGCGACCCTGTACAGGGTTTCCAAGGCTGTAAATCTTTACTGGAGCAGAAAGCTTTATCTTTCTCCTGCGGAACAGCTGGTAGTTTCGAACTGCTGACCCTGAGGTTAGTAGTCCGATTTGTAACCACTATGCTACCCGAGCTCCTTAATACTAAGGATAGTTGAAGTTTAAAGGGGGGAGAAAGATGGCATCTTAAAAAATAGAGATAATCTGTAATGATCCTTAATCTGGAAGGATTCCTTTCATCAGGTGGAAGGAAGATCACAAGAAATAGGAGGGCAGCTTAAACAGAGACCAAAATAGCCAACTTTTGCCATCCAGTCAATTCTGACTCATAGCAATCCCATGTGTTACGGAATAGAGCTGCCCCATATGATTTTCTTGACTGTAATCTTTATAAAAGCAGATCACTGGATGGGTTCAAACTGCCACCTTTTCAGTTAATAGCCCAGCATAAGCTGTATTACCCAGGGACTTTGAGCAGAGACACTCAAGTGTAAATCTTGAGTACACTGTAGAAGCCTGAGCAAATCCTACAGGTTTTGATGCCTAAACAGAGCAACCAGGATGTAAAGTTCAGATGAGGCCAGATTTTATAGGTCTCCTTCTGGGGTCAAGTTTAGCGTTGATGACTTAGTTAAAGTTCTCTCAGTGGAGAGTCAGTATGTAATGCTAAGGAGAAAGATCCCTGGGATGATTTCTTTCTTTTCCTTTTTCAGTATAAAGTGGACCAAGTAGTAGCACAGGGAATGGACTATGGAAGAACCCTTACAGATTACATCCTAGAAAGTTTGATGAAGCTCAGCTCTACTCTATAACACTTGAGGACAATGGGTTTGGGTTTGGGTTTATGAATCACAATATAATATGGGCATGATGGTTAAATATGTAGATACAGACACCAGGAAAAAAAATACTAATAGTTGGATGTTGTTGCCTCTGAAGGGAAGGGCTCAGACATAAAAAAGGAGCAGCTATAACCAGGATAGTTGTATTTTGTAATAAGTGTATAAGACTATTGGGCTTTTAAAACTATTTGCAGAGATTACTCTGACAAAACTTGCAAAAGGAAACACACATACAAAATGAGTACGAAATGAGGAAATGGAGATTTCTTTCCAGAAGTTTGAAGGTAAGGGGACTTGAGAGAGTGCAGAATAGGGAAAGATATGGGGTAGAGGAAGTTCTTAAGATGAGTGCTAGACTGGCTAGCATGTTAACTCGGGTGATGAAGAGGACAATATGCAAGAAGAGGGAGGTTGGTAAAAGAATGATGAAAACGCGTACACAGAAAGGTGTGCAAGGGCTAAAGGGAATAGACGTAAATAGTGATATATGCACAACCTTAAGGAGCTCTGGTAGTGTAGTGGTTATGAGTCAGGCTGCTAACCTCAAAAGTCAGCAGTTGGAAACTACTAGCCATTCTTCGGGAGAAAGATAAGGCTTTCTGCTCCCATAAAGATTTACAGCTTCGGAAACCCTATACAAGATCGCTATGAGTCAGAACCAACTCCATGGCACATAACCACCACCCTCAGCACAGTGTTCTGCAGGCTGAATGGGTATGGGGGAAGAGTGGGAGTATACCCATAAATATTAAGACTTTGAAGGAGAATATTTGTACATTAGTATTTACCTTTCCTGCAAACACATCTACGAATGTGGTGGAGAACACAAGGGCAAAATGATGAAAGCTTCTTAGATATTATCAAACATCTTAAGGTAATGAATTACTGGACCTGGGGGCTCAGGAAACCATGGTCAATTGGCATAACATAGTCTACAGAGACAAGGTTCTATATCTTACTTTGGTGAGTAGTGTCTGGGGATCTTAAAAGCTCATGAGTGGCCATTTAAGGTGAAGCTGTTGGTCTCTCCATGTGCCAAAGAAAGAAGAGTGCTGAGAATTGAAGATGCACAGAATCAATTAGCCCAATGGACTAATGGAACATGTGAACAATTAGCCCAATGGACTAATGGAACACATCAACATCAGTCCCCATAACTCTGAGACCAGCATTAAAAGGTCCCAGATAGAGTGGGAGAAAATGTGAAACAAAATTCAGAATTACTAAAAAAAAGAAAGAAAAGAAAAAAGACCGGGGTTTTCTGTTAGAAAAAGACTGGAAGAACCTAAGACTATGGCCCTCGGTCTGCAAAGGAGCTCACCATCGTGGCCCAATTTTCAGCCACACAGTAGAATAGGTATGCAGGAGGAACAACAACCCTAGTGAAGTATGTTCACCACACAACATGATCAATCACTCAAAATCGAAAGGACAACATTTACCTGAAGACAAAGTTGAGAAGGGATGGGAAGTTGGGTGGAGCAGAAATCAGAGCCACAGGTAGGAGGCGGGATAACTGGTGTTGCATGAAGGGGATTGTAATCACTGAGATGAAACAAAGCATATGATTTGTTGAATGTAAAACTGATAGTCTTGTCTGTAAACCTTCACTCAATTTATAATTAAAAAAAAAAAGATGGGTCCTAGAAGAACAAGGCTTTTCACAGTGTGGCCAGTGCTCCATGGACACCAGAATGGCCTGCGGAGTTGATTAAAATTCAGATCCCAGCCCTCATCCCAAACATAACTGATTCTGGGATTCTGAGGGGCAGGGCCTAGGCATCTGCATTTTAAATGTTTTTGCATTTTGTTTATTTGTCTCCTTTTTTATTCTGTGAGGATGAACACAGCAAATCACATACATTTCAACTGCGTCTACCTGTTCAACAGCTCAGTGGCACTGATTTTGTTCTTTGAATCACGCATCCTTTTCTGAGTCGTTCCTCCACCAGTAACATAGATTCCATGCCCCCAATGGCACCTAACTAATGTGCCTTGTTGTTGTCATTTTGACCCCTTGGAACCTGCTGCTGTCAAGTCAGTTCTGACTCACAGTGACCGGGCAGGACAGAGTCCATCTGCTCCATGACAGTTTCTGAGGCTGTCAATTTTTATAGACGTCAACTGCTTCATCTGTCTCCTGTAGGGAAATGTTGGAATCTACCAGATGCTCCCAGGAGGAAAATGAAGCAGTTGACTTCTGTAAAGACTGACTGCTCCTTAGGGTTTCTGAGACTCAACATCTCATTTTTTGCCCCCCTATAGTTTGAATCACCAACTTTGTGATTAACAATCTAGTGCTTAATCTACTGTGCCACTAGACCTCCTTTTGATCCCATACAGATAGTTCTTAAAAGAGCATAAAGCTCAAAGGTGACCGTTTTTACCAATTAAGCTAGAAATGGTTACAAATTGGGCTGCGAACCTCAAGGTCAGCAATTCAAAACTACCAGCTGTTCTGCGTGAGAAAGATGAGGCTTTCTGCTCCCACAAAGATTTACAGCCTTGGAAACCCTGTACAGGGTTGCTATGAATCGGAACCGACTCCACAGCACATAACCACCACAACCACCATTGTTCTAAAAGAGTCCTGGTGTGATGCTGTAAGATAAGCACTGAACTGCTAACTACAAGGTCATCAGTTCAAACATACCAGCTACTTCTCGAAATCCTATACAGGGTCACCAAGACTCAGAACAGACTCAGTAGCACTTAACAACAACAACATTGCTCTAAAAAGACTTCAGGGGATACTTTTTATTTGAGGTTTAAAGATTCTCTCAGGGCAAGCATTCCAGGGGTTCTTCCAGTCTCTGTGGCTCCAGAAAGTCTGGAGTCTGTGAGAATTTGAAATTCTATTCCACTTCCTCCCAACCCCCAGGCACTTGCATTTAAATGTTTTCTCCCCTAGGTGATTCCTGTGCACATTGTTCTAGAGCTTCTTTGGAAGAAATAAAAAAAAGGTGGGATAAGGAGAAGAAACCTACAGAGAAGGCAGGAGTGGAAGGAAAACCAGAGCTCAGATGGTAGGACGCTCCCTACATGTAAAACAGGGAGAAATGAGAGAGAGAATGGATGCAGGGAAGACTAGGCACACTGCGCACACATTTACACACTTGGAACTCGTTTCTAGACTCCTGGTGTGGCACTGTAGGATCAGCACTGGATACAAACCACAAAGTCAGACATTCAAACCCACCAGCTTCTCCTTGGAAACTCTATACAGGGTTTCTATGAGTTAGAATCAACTTAACTGCACTTAACAACAACAACACTAAGTCTTTTGCATTTGTGTCATTCTTCCTGTGATATCTGACCTGCCTGGTAGACTGTGAGCTTCATGTAGAATGCACAAAAAAAGTTTGCTGAGTGAACAAGTGAATGCCATGCTCACTATGACATGACATCCAAGTGAAGATGTTACTATAAATTTAAAAAAAGGAAATGTAGGACTGGAGTTCAGGGAATGAGAACAGGCTAGAGTTAGAGATGAGTCTAGAAACCATCTGTAGCGATATTAGTATGAAGCAGTTCAAAATGAGTCTCTAGAACGGCAGGGAGGAAGACGAGAACAGGATGTGTAAGACAGCCTCCTGGGAGAGTTACTGGGATGGAATGGAGGGAGAAGGCAAGAAACAGACATTGGTAGGGGGGAAAAAAAGACATCAAAAGTTCTCCTTATCATTCAACCTAGGCCTCTTCAGTCAGTTCTGCACTTCCCAGTCCATCCTACAGTGGAGTGAAGGAGCTTTATAAATTGCCTGACATGAATTTTACTGGCTAAAAGAGAAACTTTGATAATGTAATGGAGGAGTGCTGGTGGCACAGTGGATTAAGCACTAGATTGTTAACCACAAAGTTGGTTCAAACTAAAGGGGAAACAACGAGACAGGAGAAAGCTGCTCCCAGGAATATGTCGAGCCTCAGAAACCCTAAGGAGCATTCCTACCCTGTCCTGTAGGGCTGTTATGAGTCAATTAATTCACTGGAAGTAGGTAGTGATCAACGAATCTTTATGGAAACAAATCACCAGGTCTTTCTTCTGTGGTGCCAGTGGATGGGTTTGAACTACCAACTTTTACGTTAGTAGCCTCACACAAACCATTTATGCCACCCAGAGACTCCACTGGTAACATTAGAAACAACAACACAACAAAAACCCTCTGCCAAACAAACAAACCCAACTCATAGTAACCCTATATAGGGTTTCCAAGACTGTAAATCTTTAAGGACACAGACACCCTTGTCTTTCTCCCATGGGGTGGCTAGTGGGTTTGAACCTCTGACCTTGTGACTGGCAGTCCAGTGCTGAATACACAGCTCCGCCAGGGCTCACGCCAGGACTGTTGTTATTGTTAAGTGCCATCAAGTCAGTACCAACTCATAGCAACCCTGTATAGGGTTTCTGAGGAGAGGCTGGTGAGTTTGAACCGCCAACTTCATGGTTCAAACAGACCTTGCAGTCCAGTGCATTATTCCGCAGTGCCATACCAGGACTCTGCTAGGAATATAAGAGCCCAGATTTCACGTCTCCTCAAGCTAGTTTCACTCACAGCTTCCATAGCCCTGGGATGTGCTTCTATCAGGGGACGGATTTTAAGAACTGGCTGAAGATTTAAATTTAGGCAACATTTTTAAACAAATATTTTTACTTGTATTGGCTTTAGGCTTTGTGCCTAGCTCTAAATATGGATAAAACGAATAATAACAGTCAATATTGAGTTCAATATTCAATATTATTTCATTGATATTAAAAAGGGAGAAATTGAAACTAGGATTTTCAAGTTAGATACAAAACATTTATTGAGCATCTAGTAAACTCCGGGATTCAAAGGGAAATAAAACATAGCTGCTATCTGTGTCCATACTTGCAGTTGGAAGTTGGAGGGAGGAGACAAAGGTGGATTTGTTTCAAGGAAAAGGTGTGGGTCAGAATTGTGGCTAGAGTTCAGTACTGACTTTCACAGAAATGAGCAAAAAAGAAATTCATCACCTTTGCTTTCAGAAAAAGAATGAGAATTTTCAAGCAGAGTGCCTATCTCCCTCTGACTTTCTGTGGCCCCACATCCTTCTTTGTGATTAACAGATAATTTACTTACCTAGGATTCTCAAGAGAAGCAGCATCTGGAGGCAGGCGGCAGGAGATAACTTTCCTCTCCACATCTTGAAATAATGCACCCGGAAAGTCGTTAGCTAGAATGCCTGGGTTCTAGAGCAGAGGGCAAGTTGATGCCTGGTGTCCCAATGGGACTTGAGTTACGAGAAAAAATGAAAACTCGCCAGAGCCAGGTTCCTGGGAGGACCAAATAAGTTGCTGTAGGTGTGATGGTGGTGGGAACCTGAGTTCCACAAGATGCTCCCACAATCTGTTTTAGCATAAATTTTTTTCTCCCTTGTCTGTAGCTGTGGCATTTATACTTGCTACTGGGCAGGAGAGGCCATAACTTCTAGACCCTCCCTCTCCAAGGAGGGGCCTCTCTAACGCTGTGCGCTCCGACAACTTAGGACTGAAAGAGGAAGGATGTCTCTCAACTTGGAAGGCCAGGGCAGGAATGGGGAGAGAACCAGCCTCATCACACAGCTCTGAGGGCAGGAGAGAATAAGAGATCATGTCTGTCAGGAGACAGGGGCCTGCCCTCAGAGCCAGAGGTGAGCGAGCAGAAATCTGTTTTCTAGGGAATGTATCATTTATTTCTGGAACAGATGCCTTTGTAGGAGTCAGAGGGAAGGGAATGAGGGTAACCAGAGGGTAAAGGGACTGGTCACCCTTAGGGATAGATGAAGAACCTGTCAGTGCCAGGCCAGCGGATGAATCTCAGAAGACTGGCAGAAAAGATCCAGCTTGGTAGACTGACCACTGAGCTAGAAGAAGAGAACTCTGAAAGTCCAAGGGGCTGAAAGGCGAGACCAGATTCTAAAAGAAGGGACTGGATATGGTCTTGCACCAACCTTAATCATACTGTATTCCTTAGGTAGTCTGTCCCCACCACCCAGGTCAGGCTGTGAGTGAGTACCCTGAACCGGGTTCAACTCTGGAGCAAAAGTAAAATTGAGGTTTGGTGAAAATCAACAATTCCAGCCTCTGCCAGTGTGTGGATTGATTCAGGCTCTTCTCTCAGTCTGGATTTTCTCAGACTGCCCTAATAAGAAAGGGCTCACAGGGTGCTTGGAGGATTGAAAGATGAGATGCAAGTGCAAGCAGGACCCAAAGGCACCTTATAGTTTTATTACCCCTATTAAGTGAGGGGAAGTGCACACACCCTGCGGGCAGCAGGACAAAGGAACGTGGACTGGAGCCAGGAACTGGGGCCCAGGGCATATAAGGCTGGGAAGACAGTCAAAGAGCTGCTGTGTGGAGGGCAGATGCTCCCAGCGATGCACAATTAGTTAGTGATCTGGGGAGACCCAACTGGCTAAGTGGAGCCTTGAGGGAAGGAGGCTGAGCAGCAGCCTTTGGGAACCTAGAGCCCCTTGGCGCCAGCACCCTGTCCCCCAGGGCCTGCAACTCTGTTCATCTGCTCCACCCTGGGAAGTGGCCTCCCTCAGGGCGAAAGGAGTGAGCCAATTGAGTAATTTACTAATGAGGGACCAGCTCTTAAGCTTGCTAAAGGATTTCAATGTGACAATTAGCAGAAAGATGGGGAAGAAAGAAGTGAAAGAGGTGAGAAGGTTGACTATGGTCTGTCCTCATGGGCCCATAGTCCTTGTTTGCCAGACTGAGTCTCCCCCCAACACACCCTTTGACCCCCACCTCTGTTGGCTTCTCTGCAGGGGAGGGTTCCTTCAAATTGGATGTTTAGGATTCAAGTGGAGAAGGTGTATGAACAGATTTCAAAAATTCATGGAAAAGAACTTGCCCAGTGAAAGAGGCTTCCTACGGAGCCTTTGTAGTGTATAAGACCTTAGGTGGAATCCTGACCCCCATTCAGAATCTTCTGAGGTGAGAAATTTCCACTTGAAAAGACAAGCAGACCAGCCTAGAGCAGCTAGAGTAGCAGAAGATACTTCTTGAAAGAAAGACAAGCAGGACAAATCAAAGTCTGATTGACTACCATAAGAACAAGCAATTTGTTTGTCCAGGAGCCATCAAGGCAAGCAATCAAATTCCTCCAAGGCAAACCCCCTTCCATGACTGAAACTCAAAAGGTATACACAAGCATACATGTAATCTTTCTGGCCACCATGTTGGTCTACCGATGAGGGGAAGTGGGGGAAAAGCAGCAATGAAGATGTGGGCTGAGTCTGACCATGTTCAATAGAGTCCCGTCAACCTGGAGTGAGACCTGGTTGGCCAACAGTATAGTGAGAACTAGGGACTCCTGAGCCCATGGACAGGGACCTAGCTAGCCACAGAGGGCTAGAGTGGAGAGTGAAGTGTCCAGCTGATATGACATGAGGGGAGATGCACAAGAATACCCATACTTGCAGATAGTATCCATTTGAC
>NW_006408851.1:1615828-1619707 GCF_000296735.1 Chrysochloris asiatica
TTCATGGAAAAATTCCACTACCTTTAGCTCCATTTTTCCACGAACTTTTTGAAGTGCCCTCATTATTTATTTTTGTTTTAATTAGGGCCCATGCTGGGAAAATTCAATGGTTAGGGGCTGGGGGCTGGGTAAGGATATCCAGATCCAGCCAGCTGCCACATGCTGACTCACAATTTGCTCAGAAGACCAGAAAACAGGCATCCTTCTTTTCTCTGGGGTTCCCCAGACCTTTTCCAGAACCCAAAAGTCCATCTCTACCTCAAGATCTCCAGGGTCCTAAATCTGGGGCCCCTTGGGCACCTAGCATGCCTCCATTCTGGAATCCTGACTTTTAACCTCTAGCTTCAGTCCTGCCTTTAGCTGAGTTGTCCTTCGGAGGAGAGTAAGATGAGAGCCCCACCAGCCTGAGAGACCATCCAGTCCAGAGTTGGAACCTGACTGCCAGCCAGTCCAGATAATTCAGGGGCAACACTCTGGTCCGATCAGAATTACTGTCCAAGACAGACTTCCAGTGTCCCTGCAAGTGGGGATGCCAGTGTAGCAAAACTGTAACCTGGGCCCTCTTATTTGATTCTGGAAGGAGCTGAAGTCGGAGGGCCTGCTGCACCGGAGTGTTCTTCTTCTCCTCAGGTATGAGTGAGCTCTAATACTACCTGGACAATGGGTGGTTCAAAGGAAGGAAAATTGGGACTGACCCTTACATGTGGCTCGTGCCCTAACACAAATATGATAATACATGGTACCAGTTAAAACCAGTTCCCATCAAGTCAGTTCTGACTCAAGTATGTGAGAGGAGAACTGCTCGAGGATTCAGTGGCTTGATTTTTCAGAAATATATCACCTGGCCTTTCTTCCATAGCACATCTGGGTGGATTCAAACTGCCAATTTTCACTTAGCAGTCATGCGATTAACACTGTGATTTGGGATTTAATTAATTCGGGTGCTGCCTTATTCTGAATAGTGCAACTTGGTGACAACCATTGTTTTAATTTTTCTTTGTTTGTATCTTAAGTGTGAACTATGCATGTCTCATACTTCTTTATATCCTCAACAGAGGATATTATGGGTGCTTTAAAATGTGTTTGCTTGTTAATTGGCATATTCTCTCCTCACTTTGTCACCATGCAAAAAAATGTCACCTAAATCCAGAAGATGAGCCATTTAGAAGCAATAGAAATTCCACCTTCCTTATTCCAAACCAGAGAACCCCAGACCTGTCCTCCATCCACTCCTGCTCAAGGTCATCTATGGGGTCACAGCCAGAGTCAAGATTTTCTCCCACCCGACAGTCCAAAATAATGATGTCCTTACATTGTAGTTGACATTTTTTGTTATAGAAAAGACCAATCGATGAAAGGAAACTATCCTTTAGTCAATCTTCTCTTTCCTTCTTCTGCCCAGTAGGGCTATACTAAGTTGAGAGACAGCACACAGATACAATGCCTAGAATTTGGGGTGAAGGTGTGAGGAGAGTGGATAAATACAGGGTCAGTAGAGAAGAAGATGGATGAGTCCTTCAAAAGAAAGTGAGAAGTGACTTGGTGGAAGACAAAGGAAAATAAATGTTGAGTAAGGGATACCAACAGTAAAGTTCTGGGATATGTATGCATCAGTGGATGAAGCTTCAGACAAAACCAAAATCCCCTCCTGGGAGCAAGCCAAAACAACAGGATTCTTCTGTAGACATTTAGAAAACTAAGGGGATTGGGAAGAAGAGAGACGAATCAACTGAATGAGAGATATTTATTTTTCCTTTACTTTTCCTTTCTCCAAGGAATAGAGAGGATGGAGAAGGAAATAAATGCTGTTTTTTTCTCAGATCTTATTTTTTCATTAAAAAAAACAAACAAAACAAAAACCGAAGTCTTAGGAACTCAGACAAGACTGTTTACACAAAATTTCTAAGTAATAGTGGATAAAAATAATATGGATCAGTCCTTAAGTCCCGGGGCTCAGTTCTCATTCTCCCCACTTCCCATAGTCCACACTGCCAAGCCCTCTTAGGCTCCTAAACTTCCATTAACCATTCTGCTCTCAGGACTCAGTGTCATTATCAGTCCTTATCCCATATGTCCGTCAAACACGTTTTCATTCTCAGAACATTATCTTCTCTAGAGAACATTTGCTTGCACTGTTCATTCCTTCTTGTCTTTCTTTCAAAAACATATCCTTCTTGGTTATCATTTCTTTCCGCAACCAGTTTCAACAAGAATCCAGCAGATGGAGTTAACAGTTAATATTGTTAACTGTATACTGTTAACTGTCAGGTCTTTCCTGGAGTCCAGGAAGTAAGAATCATAGATTTAATTCCTCATCTGAGAAAGGGATGGGGCATGAGAAAGCTGGAGGTGGATGATTTCCCGATGATCATCGTGAGGAAGGGATCTGGTCCTTGCCCAGAGTCTGCTGTTCCATCAGGTAGACTGGGTAAGAATTAGGTCCTCCATCATCTTCTGGGTCTTTGTTCTCAGTGTTCTGGGTCCATGGAACGTGTGTTCGAGTCAAATAGAAGGCCTGTGATTGAAAAAGAAGGAAAAAGAGTATACCATTATATGTATACCAAACAGTATGCCAAGTCATTTGCTTTCTTCCAACACCCATGTCTTAGACCCTGTGATGTTATGCTCCCTGATCCTTGACCTGTGGCTCCCTCCTTTCCCAAGATTCCTACCAGACCTCGAGCCTTCTTATTCTAGCCTCAGATCCAACACACTTAATCTTCCTTATTCTAGCCACAGCTCCGTTATTTTATTCTCCTTGTCCTCATGTCCTCTTTTCACAAGTTCCAGACACTCCAACCCGCAATGTTTCTACCTTCACCTCTTTTTTTCTAAGCAACTCCCCAATTCTTTTTTTTTTTTTTTTGCATCCAATTAATTTATTGTCTTTCTCCATAGATTTCACCACCGATACACCCTCTACCACCACTTGCCTATTACTTTGTCATATTGTGGTAGCATGCATGTTGTATTTTAAATACGAGCAGAGTCATCCATGATAAACAGATTTCAGCAGAGATTCCAGACTAGGACAGACTAGGAAGACAGGCCATTTGGCGAATTCTCCAAATTAGGCAAACTTTCAGAATCACAATAGAATAGTGTTTCATTTAGTGCTTGCTAGAAGATGTGCCCCCTGGGTTGGAAGGCAACACAATGACAGCAACAATGGATTCAAATTTACCAGTGATCATGAAGATGGCTTAGAACCAGGCAACATTTTGTTCTGTTATACATAAGGTTGCCATGAGTTAGGGCTGATTGGACAAAAACCAACACTAATTTCCTGCTAGTCCTGAGGAGGCAGTATTTAATTCTGTTGTGCATGAGGTCACTATGAGTTGGAACCTGACAACAACAACATCTCCCATCATGTCTCTTCTCCTAGACTCATTATTCATTATAGTTCTACCTCAAAATAATCTCCTCAACTTCCTATCCCACTGGCTCATTTCCCTGGTACATCCCTGTCCCTTACCAAGAAGATCAGGCTAAGGAGTATCAAGAGGAGAATCACAGCCACCAGGACCACGATGACTATGGCCCAAGCAGGAAATGAATCATTTTCTCCTATCTTTCCAGATTGAAGATCTCCATTTGAGCTATCTTTATTCTGGTTTGGATGGCTCTTGTTGTCTGGTGATTCTGACGTGATGGAACTCAATTCCATGCTAGCTGTGGTGACTGTAAAATAGCCAATGGACATCTGGTGAGAAGCTTCAGTTTTATTAGGATGAAAGGTAGTAGTGATAGCTTTGTCTCCTGTGGCCTTAGATGTGTGCTCTGTAGTCTTGGTAACTATGGTCTTTCCTGGCTCTTCTGAGGTCTTTGCTGAGAAGCAGGTGGTCTTTACTGGGTGTTCTGTGTTTGTCACTGAGA
>NW_006408851.1:1620267-1646459 GCF_000296735.1 Chrysochloris asiatica
TTTGTCACTGAGATGCTGGTGGTATTCTCAGATAGTGAAGTGGTCTTTACTGGGTGTTCTGTGTTTGTCACTGGGATGCCGGTGGTATTCTCAGATGGTGACGTGGTCTTTACTGGGTGATCTGTGTTTGTCACTGGAACGCTGGTGGTATTCTCAGATGGTGAAGTGATCTTTCCTGGCTCGTCTGTGTTCGTCACTGGGACGCTTGTCTTTTTCTCAGTTGGTAAAGTGGTCTTTCCTTCTGGTTTCTTCACGTGGACACTTGTAGCTTTTTCCTGCGTCAATGTCTTTTCTGTGTGTGCTGTGTGTTTTGCTGGAGATATGGAAGTGTTGTCTGAGGGAAATATAGTGATGTAAATAGGAGCTGTGGTGTGATATTCAGGTGCTTTTGAGTTCCCTTTGCTTTTTGTGGTCTGATATAATGACCCTGACGCTGTTGAGGGGTTTTCTGTGATCGTAGTCATTTTATTTTGCCCTGTGTTTATGTTTTCTGAGGAGGATGTAGGTTTTCTGTTTGTGTCTGAAGTGGTTGAGTTGGGTAATCTAACTGTAGTAGCGTATGATGTGTTCTTTCCTTTATCTACTGTAGTGTTGGTGATTCCCAGATTTTCTCCTGATGGTCTTGTAATTATTGGTCTTCTTGTTGTGGAATTGAAACACTGTAATTTTGCTGTGCGTCTTACATCTGGGTTTTTTGCATCAGAAGATCTGTTATTATTTTTAGTGGCATCAGAGTGATCAACAGATCGTCCATTCCGGATAACTGAGTCATTTTCCTGGTTCTTCAGTTTTTGTTCAGAAGTGGTAGGAACTCTGTAATGAGTTTTAGAGTTTTTATGCTCTGCAGTTTGAGGGGTTTCTATAGGTTCATGAATAGGTTTGAGATGGTTTGTGGTGTTGCAGTGATATTTTAGTTTATGGGTTTCTGTAGATTTGTAGTTGCCTGGAGGGCTACGTGAAGTGTGGTCAAGGTGAGTATTATAAATAAGACCTGGAGTAAGGAGAAATAAAGGGTCCGGTGTTGTGGATTCACCAGTTTTCTGAAGTACTGTGGTAGCACCTGTAGAGAGAGAGAGAGAGAGAGACAAATAAGAAACTTCTAATATGTTCTTCAAGGAGCTCTCATAATGTAGTGGTTACGAGTCAGACTGCTACTCTCAAGATCTTGCAGTTCGAAACTACCCATGGTTCTGTGGGAGAAAGATGAGATTCTCTGCTCCTATAAAGATTTAGAGCCTTGGAAACCCTATACACAGTTGTTGAGTCAGAACCGACTCCATGCCACATAACCACCACCACTATGTTCTTCATCGCCTCCTTGCATCCCTTTATATCTGTTATTGTTACATGCCATCAAGCAAAAATTTCCAATCATAGGTACAGATAGGATTTCCAGGGAGCAGCTGGTGGGTTTAAACTACTGACCTTTTGGTTAGCAGTCCAGTGTCACACTAGGGTCCCCTATATTCTCCAGACCCTTTATTCTTCCCAGTTGACCTCTTCAGACTACTATAATATCTAATCTTCACTCTCACTTGGAACTTTCTGGCTTCTGGACTTTTGCTCAGATTGCATCTTCTGCAAGATACCCCTTTCCCCATCCCCATCTCTACCCTTCAGCACTCAACCTCAGATTCCGATGGCTTCAAGGGATCTTTCCTGATCCCTCCAAGCAGATAAGGTCTAATTTCTTCTCAGTGCTCCAACAGTACTTTGTTAATTCTTTCTTGTTACCTTCAATTTGACATTGTAGTAGTCTCTGTGTTTGCCAACTCCTACTCCCTACCATGCCTATCGTATTGTAAGGTTTTGAGAGCAGATACTGGCAGGCATTTTTCTTAGCTAGTGCTCCTTTATGGTTGATACACTTATGGGATGGAGTCCCTTGCAGGGCTGAGAGGTAAGGGAATAAATAGCAGAATCCCATCTTTCCCTAACATTCAAGCTCCATCCCAAATTCATCCCAATGTGAGAGACTGAGGTCAAGCCTGTAGCAGAACTTCTCTTAGGGATTAATAAACATCATATGTGGTGAGAGAAATATAGACGGGGGATGGAGAATGAAGTAAGGAAGGAGATGGAAAACTTTCACTTATGTGGTGAAGATTGATTTTGATACAGGGAAGTGGGTGAGATGACTCAACACTTGCAATTTCTCCACTGGGTCCCCCTTCTTCACACACTTTTAAAGCAGCTGGGAATACCAAAGGCTTGACCTGCTGAAAGGAAAAGATGTCTGCTTGGGGGT
This sequence comes from Chrysochloris asiatica, assembly GCF_000296735.1. Lineage (NCBI taxonomy): Eukaryota > Metazoa > Chordata > Mammalia > Afrosoricida > Chrysochloridae > Chrysochloris > Chrysochloris asiatica. The sequence goes on from NW_006408851.1 coordinate 1,622,516, forward strand.
CCTAACATGAGTAAATGAGGTCGCTGGTTTCTGGGAGGGACTGATTATGTTTAAAGACAGGGTGTGAGGTGAAACACCCCTATCAATGGACAGATATGGTCTTAATTATGTGGGGAAACAACCCAGTGGGGACAAAGGAGATGTCTCTGGTATCTGGCCAGAAGATTGAGAGTCCGGAGATCGCCAGAGTGAGAGAGGTTGTGCTGTTACATATCTGAGATTTCCAGTCTCTGTTAGCTCAAGGTGGTGACCAGAACCCAGACCCATTCACAGTTAGAGGAAACCACAGTCCACCCAACTCTTTGCCAACAAAGACAGCCAGTGGCTGGGAGCTCAGTCTTTGAAAGAAATACGAATGAGACTAAAGGAAAGTGGGAGTAGTTGAGAAGCCCAAGTCCCTGAAGGGAACTGAGACTGGAGAAGAAGAGGAGGACTGAACTCTCAGATCCTCGTTCTACTATGCCAGGTCTACCCTCCAATTCCCTTGGCAGCAATACTAGAAATAAAAATAAAACAAAACACACACACACACACACACACACACACACAAAACAGATGCCATTGAGTTGAGTGTGACTCATAGAGATCCCTCATGTGTGAAAGAAGACCTGTAATTCACAGGATATTCAGTGGCTGGTTCTTCAGAAGTAGATTACCTGGCCATTTTTTTAAGGGTGGACTTGAACCTCCAACCCCTCAGTAAGCATATTAACAGTTTGTACCACCTAAGGACTCTGATGCCAATAATAACTAAGATGGTATACCTTCTCTGGACAAGCATTCATAGATATTCTTTATCTAGATTCTCTTCTATAGTGACTGATCCTCCAAATCCCCCACAAATCACCTTGGAGACTGTTGGTCCAACCCTCTTGGATTGAATTATGTTCACCAAAAATTTGTGTTGCAAGTCCTAACCTCTATGCCTCTGGCTGAAGTCCTTGTGTGGTGCTGTAAGATAAGCACTGGATCACAAGGTCAGTTTGAAGCGCAAAGTGATGGTTAAAACCCACCAGTCGCTCCTCAGAAACTCTAAACTGCAGGATTGGTGGTTCAAGCTCACCAGCACTCCTTGGAAACTCTATGCAGGGCCATTATGAGTCAGAACTAACTCTATGGCACTTAACAACAATGCCTCTGATTATAATCTCCTTTGGGGAATGGATTGTCTTTGTTATGTTAATGATATAGGGTTAGTGTGTGTGTGTGTGTGTGTGTGTGTGTGGTGTCTTGAGCCAATCTCTTTTGAGATATTAAAGAGATTCAACAAGCAAATGAATGAGCATAGATGAGGGAAGATAGATGCCAAGACACATCAAGATCTCCAAGGAGCTAGGAAGCAGAAGCTGAAGAAAGAAGGACTGTCTTCAGAGTTGACAGAAAGGGAATGCCTTCTGCTTCTTCAGAAAGTTGGAAATAGAAATACCTTGTTGTTGTTAAAGGCCATCAAGTCAGTTCTGACTCATAAAGGCCCTCTATAGAGTTTCCAAGGAGTGCTGGTGAGCTTGAACCACCAATCCTGCAGTTCAAACCAATCTTGCAGTCTTGCACATTAAGCAGTACCACACCAGGACTCCCCATAAACCTTCCACAAGAAATACGAGCCAGGACATGAGTAGATACATGCACACCAATGTTCATCACAGCACTATGCACAATAGCAAAAAGATGCCTAAGTGCCCATCAATGGAAGAATGGATAAACAAACTCTGGTACGTACACACAAAGGAATACTATGCAACCTTGAAGAACTATGATGAATCTGCAAAGCACCTCATAAGATGATGGACAGTAATTCACAGGTTTGGGGTAAACACATGTTAGCTTGGATGATGAAGAGGGCAAGAGCAATACACAAGAACAGGGAGGGTGGCAGATGAACAATGAAGATAGGGGAAGAGTTAGGGAGGTATCCATGGGCTAAATGGGGTAGAGGTAAATAGTGATTTATACACAACCTTGGAACAACAGTGTTCTGTGATACAGAGATCGAAACATAGTCTAAATTGGTAAAGGAAGGGGAAAATGTTTAGGTCCTCAACTGCCTACTATTATAAAATATTGGTTTCCCTTGTCTGTTATTGTAAAATAGACATTTAAGTGTGATGGAAATTAATATTTGGAATTATGATTCCCAATATTCCCAAGAAAGTTTATAAGTCCATCTTCATCCTATAATTGGTTAGATTAGCTGAAATTGGAATTAGAATTTGCCCACAGAACTAGGCTTCCTGCTAAACCTTTGTGGAGTATGGGGCCTTAGGTAGAATCCTGAGCCCCACCCAGAACCTTCTGAGATGGGACATTCCCACTTGAAAAGACTTGCAGACTAACCTAGAATGGCTGGGAGAACAGAAGACTGTTATCGAAATAAAGACCTGCAGAAAAACAAACAAACAAAAACAGACTGTCTGTCAGACTATCAAGCAAGCTGTTTGCTTTGGAGGCATCCAGGCAAGAAAAGTCAGCCCATCAGGGAAAACCCCCTTCTAAGACTGAAACTCAAAGGGAACCTGTGAGCAGTCTAGTATGCTCGCTGGTGACTACCCTGGTCTGCTCATGAGTGGAAGTGGGGGATATGCAGCAATGAAGACACGGGCTGAGTTTGGCCATGTTTCACTGACACCCATTGACTTTGAAATGAAAGAGAGAAGAGGAAGGGCTAACTGCTCTAAAGTTTAGGGAGATATGAGAGTGAAGCAACCCACTGGTCTGAAGTGTGGGGAGGCATGCATGAACTTGTAAACTTGCATCTAATACCCATTGACCTAGCTTGTATGGCTAGCTGACCAGATAATGATGCTAGGTACTGTGAGCAAGTGTAAATTGCTACAATTTGATGAACTAGACCTTTGTTTATGGATGCAGTTGCTCAAAATCCAACAGAAATTAAAGGATTCTTCATATCAAGGACCAAGCTGATTTTCTCTGTGCACTGTGTTGATAGGAATGGGAAATTTAGATATTGGTTATCAAAAAATGGGGGGCTATAAAGATACAAAGTGGCTGGCTTACAAGCTTTCAGAATGAGTACGCTTAGTTTCAGAATGAAGCAGGTGATGTAGAATCCCACTGAATAGTTTTCCACTTTTCCAGATGGATCTGGTGATAAGAGATAGAGGATGATGGTAATGGGATTTTATGATTCAATTGTGAGTAATTTTTAACAGGATTAATTGTGATTGTCACAACTGTAATTGTAGAAGATGTATAACTAAAAGGGGAGAGTAGTTAATCTTTCAGTTCAAGAACGGAGGATCTCAGGACCATCAAGAAGGAAGAGCTTGAAAAATGTGCTCTTTGGACATTTAAATGAATATCTATTTTTTGTTTTGCTACACAAGACCTCTTTAAAGTGTCGAAGAGCAAAAATGTCAGTTTGAGGACTAAGGTGAGCTTGACCCAAGCCATGGGAATTTCAATAATCTCATATGCATGTGGAAGTTGGACAGTGAATAAGGAAGAGCATAGGAGAATTGATGCATTTGAGTTATGGTGTTACAAGAGAATATTAAAAGTACCATGGACTACCAAAAGAACAAACAGATCTGTGTCAGAAGAAGTACAACCAGAGTGCTCCTTGGAAGCCAGGATGGCCAAACTTCATCTCTCATACTTCAGACATATTATTAGGAAGGACCAGTCACTGGAGAAGGATATCATGCTTGGTAAAGTAGAGGGTGAGAGTAAAAGAGGAAGACCCCCAGCGAGATGGATTGCCACAGTGGTGACAGCAATGGGCTCAGGTCTAGCAACGATTGTGAAGTTGACCCAAGAGCAGGCAGTGTTTTGTTCTGTTGTGCACAGGGTAGCAACTTGATGGCACCTAACTACTACTACTATGTGTACATCAAATATATTTGCTTTGTTGGTTTGTGAAAAACAAGTTGTAAAAGGGAAACCACAGGGAGGAAACAGAATAACTGTTGTTGCAGGGAAGGGACTACAATCATTTAGATGAAGCAAAATGGATGATTGGTTCAAAGTAAAGCTAATGATCATATCTGTTAACCTTCATTCAATTCACAATAAAAAGTTAAAAAGAAAAACCCTCACATCTAGCAGTTTCCAACATACAGTAGGTACTTACTGTATGATTGTCGAACAAATAAATCCCAAAGAAAAAAAATAAAAGAGAGAGAAAGCCTTCCCCCAGGTCTGACACCCTAAATTTAGAATTCTAGTTTCCTAACTTGTCAAAGAATAAATTTATGCTTATTAAAGCCACCCATTTGTGGTATTTCTGATTTGTTGTTGTTGTTATCTGCCATGGAGTCGGTTCTGACTCATAGCGACCCTGTACAGGGTTTCCGAGGCTATAAATCTTTACGGGTATAGTAGCACTATATAACTAAGAGTCCTGGGTATCCAGATAACGGGGATCCTGGTGTGGCGCTGTGGGATAAAGCACTGGACCTCAAGGTCAATTTGAATCACAAAGTCGGAAGTTCAAACTCACCAGCCCCTCCTTGGGAACTCTATACAGGGTTACTATGAGTTGGAACCGACTCGAGTCAATGGCACTTAACAACAACAGATAACTAAGGCAGGGAGGAAACGTGACTTGCACACAGCCGCACAGCAATAGCAATCCACAACATTTCTCCAGCACTATGAGGCAGGCATGTCCTACAACTGAAGACAAGTATCAGTATATTTACTTTTACCATCCCCCTTTGAGGTGGAAACTATTATTCTTCCTAAATAAAGGAACAAGATTAAGAGTGGTTAAGTAATCTTCCCAAGGACACCCAGCAATTAAGAGGTTGAGTCAGAATCTGAACCTACGTCACCTGGCTCCTGGGCCCAAATTCTTCCTGGTTAAGACCATCACATTACACAGCCTCTGTAAGTTATCTCAACTCCATGGAGAAGAAAGAATTCTGCATTGTGGAACTCCTACAGGATACTTACTGTTCATATATTCATCTCTATCACAAACCTGAAGCAAGAGTTAAGATCTCAGAATAATAGAACATTCTAGAAGCTCCAAGAGGGGAAATAAGTGGCAAGGTCAGACGTTTCACTACACACAGATTGCCTGACCACATAGTAAAGGATTAAGAAGCATTTGCTGAGTTAATAAATGAATAGGCAGCAACACAGAGTGGCAAATACCACTCGCCTCCAGGTTCTGCCCCTTACCAGATCTGCATCCTTTATCAGATCACTTAAATGCTAGGAAGCTCCATATCCTCAAATGTAAACAACTATGACATCAGCTTCACCAGCTTAATGTGAGGATGAAGGAAAGTATGGAGGGGAAGCTTGCGCACTGGTTGTAGAACATAGAAGACTCTGAAATGCTTGTGGACTCTGAAGCATTTTTAAAAAAACAACAACAACTTTTTATTATGAATTGAGTGAAGGTTTACAGAGCAGGTCATCTGTTTTACATTCAACAAATCACATACTTTGCTTCATTACAATGATTGCAATCCCTTCTATGCACTAATGGTTAACGGTATTTACCTCTATTCCCTTTAACATTGCTTTGTCCATGTGTCTCCTGCCACCTTTATGTTTCCTTTACTATCTTCCCTCTTGTTGTATAACAACTACCCGGTCACCCATGTTAAAATGTGTCTACCTTCTAGTCCAAGAATAATTTCCCCACCTTGCTCCATAACCACCATTAATAGTTTCTTTTATCAAGAAAACTTTTGCTTAACTTTAACAACATTGATCTCACAGTATTTTGTCCTTTTGTGATTGACTGATTTCATTCAGAATAAGGTCTTCCAGGTTCATCCATGTTATGAGGTGATTCAAAGATTCATCATTATTCTTCAACATTGCATGGTATCCCACTGTGCATGTGTACCCAAGTTTGTTTAACCATTCCTCTGTTGATGGGCATCCAGATGGTCTCTATCTTTTTGATGTGTCTTTTATAAACAGCATATTGAAGGATCCTGTTTTCTTATCCATTTTGCTCTCTCTGTCTCTTGACTGGTGCATTTAATCCATTTACCTTCAGTGTAATTACTGACAGGTATGAATTGATGGCTGTCTTTTTGCTGTGTGCATTGTTGTGATGCTGCTGGCTTACTTGTTCCACATAATTTTCTGCACTGCATTTCGTTTGTGGGTTTTTGTGTGTGTGTGTGTGTTTTAACATTTTAAATTCTATTGTGCTAATGCTTACTAAATCTTTCTGATTTTCCTCTTTTTTAAAATTTTGATGTAAATGTGTATTTATTTTCTTTGAGGTTACCCTGCAATTTACCAATATTTTCCCTATTTAAAACAATGTGCTTTATCTTGAAATCTACTTAACTTCCTTGCCTTTGGGAAGTTGTGTATCCACACTACTCCCTCTTTATGCTTTTTAGTTGACTTCATTATAAATGGATATCTCTGGTTCCCTATTTTCAGTCTTATAGGCTTGTTTTACCTTTAATACTTCCATACAATAAATGCTGAACTATGAACGACAAGGTCTGCAGTTCGAGCCCGCCAGCCACTCTTCAGGAGAAAGATGAGGCTTTTTGCTCCCTTGAAGATTTGAAGGCTTGGAAATCCTAGACACGGTTGCCATGAGTTAACAGCAACAACAACATATCTAGATTGAGTTCTGACTGGTGTTGTCATGTACGGCAATCTCAGGTTATTGTCTGCTGTTGATCATCAGTCCAAAGAACAATCTAGCATTTTTTTGGAAAAGTTGGTCTTGTTATTGCAAAATACTTTAATTTTTGTTTATCAGGAAATGTCCTAATTTCACCATCATTTTTAGGTATAGCTTTGCTGGGTATATGATTCTTGGTTGGCAATTTTTTTCTGTCAAAATTTTGTATGTCATCCCAATGCCTTCTTGTCTGCATGGTTCTTCTTTGTAGGTAACTTTTCATTTTTCCCTAGCTGCTCTCAGGATTCTTTCCTGTCTGGTTTTGGAAAGTTTGATTATATATGTGTTGGTGATTTTCTTTTGGAGTCTATCCTGTTTGGGGTTAATTCAGCATCTTAAATGGTTATCTTCTCATTTTTCTTAATATTAGGTAAGTTTTCTTTCAACAACTCTTCAACAATTTTATCTGTACTTTTTATTGTATCTTCTTCTCTTCCTATACTGGAATTCCAATCACTGGTAAGTTGTTCCTCTTCATGATGTTGCATATAACTCTTAGGCTTTCTTTGGATTTTTTCATTCTTTTTTCTGATTGTTCTTCTAGCCTGCTAGCATTAACAGATTGATCTTCAAGCTCACTAGTTCAGGCTTCCATTGTTTTTCATCTGCTTCTTTACCCTTTCAATGTATTGTCCATTTCTGAGATCTTACTATCAATCTTCTGAATTCCTAATTGCAGTTTTTGTATTATTTCCAAATGTGCATCTATGTTGTCTGTTTGTACTAATAGGTTTTCCGAAATTCTTCAAAAAGTTTTTACTGTAGTCTCCTTGCTTGCCTCAATCTTTCTATTGATCCTTTGAAGGTACCTAATTATCATTCTTTGGAATTATTTTTCAGTTAATTCCATAAATTTTTTTCTTCCTCAAAACATTTTCTGACTCTGCATTGGTCATTTGTTTGAGCCATTCTCTCAGGTTTCTTTGTATGAGCTACAATTGTCTCTTGTTTCCAGGGCATTGTAGAATTGTCATACTTGTTTTTAATTGATGATTGTATGTTGGTGTGTACTCAAGCTCTCACCAACTGTCTCATATGAGTATAATTAAATAATGGAAGTGTGTACACCATTCTTGTTCATTATTTGTGTACCTCAGTTTAAGATGGTGTTGGCTGCTGTCTATTGTTGATCATGTGTTATAGGAGCTGATACTGACTCTTGCCAACTCAATGGAGCTACAGAGGGTATGGTTGTGGCTGGGCTGCATGGGCAAGGTTTCTGTTTCCTGTTGGATGGGAAAGAGAAAATCCCTCACCCCCAAACACACACACAAGAAAACTAAGAGAATAAACAACAAGGAAAAGAGGGGAAAAAAAGAAATAAAAATAGTCAGCAATCAGGGGGAAAAGGCTATAATTACTATAAAGATAATAGAGCTATAGAAGAAAAAAATAAGAGAGGAAATAAGAGGAAGAAAATGAAAATAAAAACAACACTTAGAAAAACCAGGGAGAGGGAAGATGAAAAGAGAAAAGAGTAGAGAGTAGTAAAGAAAGATCAAAGGGGGGGGGGAAAGAAGAAGGGAAACAGAAAAAAAAGGAAAATAACAGAGATAGAAAGGGTAAAATTCAAGGGAATAGAAAGAGAAGAAGATGGAGGAGAAAGAATAAACAAACAAAAACAGTGAAACAGTAAAATAATAATAATAATAATAATAAAATAAACAAACAAAAAAAGTGTGGTTGTTGGACCCAGAGAGGAGAAAACTCTGGGAAGTGCCTATAAGCCAAACAGCTCAAGATATGGGTGTGAGAAGGATGGACAGTAGAGTTCCTGGCCCTAGATGGAGTTCTATTGGCCTCCTTATCTATGTTCAGGGCACTCAGTCCAGAAGTAGTTTGTGGAAGACCACAGGGTAGCTGGGGGCAGGGTGACTGGTTAAATGCAGGTCTGGTGGCTCTGCAGGTTCTGTAGGACTGGAGCCAAGTCCACCTGAATCCTGGCACCAAATCAGCGTGGCTCCTGACCACGTAACGCCTAACTCCTGGAGAGCAAGATCTGAGCTAGGAATGGATGAGGTTGAGAGCTGACCACACCACTGCTCACCAGGGGAGCATAGGGAAAAAAAAGGACTCATATCTTTCCCGTTTTGTGTGTGAGTCTGCTCTGCCAGGTCACTTTCTGTTGCCAATGCTACTCCAAAGATGTTTGCATCACGTCTGGTCTGCCATTCACCAATATGTCTCCCTCTCTCACTGTCCCTGCTCAGCTTCTTCTCCCAGCATGCACTCAGTCCAATTCTCTAACCTTTCCTCTGAAGTTCAGGGTTCCTGGGTTTTTATCTGAGTTTTTTTTCATTTAGTCTCTTTCGTTTCTTTGTTGTAGAGGGTCTGTGTGGTGCATCTTTCCACCATCTTTCCAGAAGTGCTTCCTGAAGTATAGTGTTCAAGACAATTTTGTATCTTGCCCTGTTCTTCTCTTGGTAATAACAGGAACCTGAGTTCTGTTCTCCCACCTTTTTCAGTCTCAAGTATCTCTCCTGCTCTACCTGCCTCTGAGACCTACCTTGACTGCCTTCTGCATTTCTTGACCATTTTCCCTTGCTCTGTTTTATTTCTACAGCACTCACCATTTTCTAATATGCAATGCTATTGTTGTGTTTAAGTACCATCAAGTCAATTCCAATTCATAGCGACCCTGTATAGGATTTCTGAGGAGTGGTTAGTGAGTTTGAACTGCTGATCTTGCAATTTGAACTGATTTTGTGGTCCAGTGCGTATCCTACAGTGCCGTACCAGGACTCCAATCCATAGAGGTACTCCATAAATATTTGTTGACTGGATGAATGCATGATTATTTTAAGACTGATGAGAACTCTAGAAATCTAGCCAACATTGTGCACATTAAGTGAAAAAAAAAAAAAACAACAAAACTTGTGACCTTCAAAGGTTGAAAGACCAAGGAGTAACTTCTGCTATGTTAAGAAAAATTGAGTCACTGAGAATGAAAACACGCTCTGATTTGAAGTAACTATCATTTTACCACAAGATAACTGTCAGTTCTAGATTCAGATAACTGAATTATAGAAGTCCAGTTCTGCATTATGCAATTACACAACCACAGATTGTAAAATTTGTGTTGAAGCTCAAGGGACTCCTTGGCCCTGAGCCCAGCCATGATGCAAATCAGTGACTAAACCCCAGGATGAGATGACCATCTCTTTCCCTCAATAGATCTACCACAATAGCAGCTTTATTTCCCTAGGAGATTTCTACTATAAGATTTTCATTCCATAATTGCTATCAGAACTGACGGTGAGTGTTGCAAATGTAAAGGTAGATGTTTTGTAACAAAAGGAGGGGAGTGGTTGATTTTGAAGTCCAGGAACGGAGGACCCTGGGACCATCAAGGGAGAAGAGCGGAGTGTGGGACTCTATCCAGAGAAGTAGTGACACCAGAGTTGGAGGCAGAGATGATGACATGAAGAGATGGAGTGGCTGGAGACTCTGGACTCAGGGAGGAAGAGGGTCTGTGTGCTGATGGCTAGGGGGCAGAAAATCTTTGGATTTTGATGATGCATGGAGGGGATTGTAATTATTGCAGTGAAACGAAATATGATAGGATGAATGTAAAGCTGATGTTCTCCCATGTAAACTACCACTCAATTCACAATAAAAACTTAAAAAAAGAAAAAAAATAGATATCCATTCCATTGAATGATCTGGAAAGGAGTGTTTTGGTCACTGAAGTATAGGCAAGACAGCTCAAAAAGGGAAATCTGGTTTTAGCACAAGACACTAGAGGTGAATGCTCAGCCTGGATAAAGGAATGAAAACAAATTCCACAACATCAAAGCTTTGTATAATTCCAAAGTTCTCTTCAATCTACTTTGTTCATGTATTTGAAAAGACAGTGGGACTAGGGTATATTATAAGAAGTTTTATTGATCTATAGAAGAATTGATGCATTTGAGTTACGGTGTTGGAGAAGAATAGTGAAAGTGCTGTGGACTGTCAGAAGAACAAATAAATCTGTATTGGAAGAAATACAACCAGAATGTGCCTTAGAAGCCAGGATGGCAGGTCTTTGTCTCTCATACTTCCGACTTATTATCAGGAGGGATCAGTCCCTGGAGGAGGACATCATGCTTGCTAAAGTGGAGGGTCAGCAAAAAAAAGAGAGACCCCAAATGAGATGGATTGGTACAGTAGCCGCAGCAGTGGGCTGAAGCGTAGCAGTAATTGTGAGGATGGTACAGGACCGGACAGTGTTTCTTTCTGTTGTGCGTAGAGTCCTTATGGGTTGAAAGCAACTTGACGGCACCTAACAACATTCTTCTTTCTAATATTTTTTGTATTTTCCATTTTCTATAATGAGCATATGTTACATCCTGCTAAGCAGCTCACTCCATAGTGTTTCTTCAGATCAGTTTCACCACAAAGAACATTCCTGGTGTTTCTGACCTGTACCTCAAAAATGGCTTATTGTATTTGCAATGATGTGAGCAAATATTTGTTAAAATAGCCATGAAGTTAGTAGTAAAATTCACAAAAACAGAAAACAACAAATGCTGATGTGGATGTAGAAAGACTGTAACTCACATCAGCTGCTGGTGATACTATAAAATGGTGCGATCACTCCAGAAAACAGTGTGGCATTTTCTTAAAAAGTTGGAAATAGACATACCATATAACCCAGCAATCCTTCTACTTGGCATATATCCTAGAGAAATGAGAGTTGCTCTGGGAATAAATATGTGTGCATGCATGTTCATCACAACTATTCACAATAAGAAAAAATGCAAACAACCTAAATACCCATCAATGGAAGAATGGATAAACCAACTATAGTACACATACACAGTGGAATACTGCAGAACATTAAAGAATAATTATAACACTATGAAACACCTCATAACATGGATGAACCTAGCGGACATTATAATGAGTGAAATGAATACATCACAAATGGATTAATGTTGTATAAGACCACTACTGTAAAAAGTCAAGAAAAGGGTTCCACACTAAAAGGAACATTCTTTTATGGTTACCAGGAGTGGGGGAGAAAGAAAAGGTCATCATAGACTAGAAGGTAGACACATGTTAACTTGAGTGAAGAGGAGGATAAAATACAGGAAGAGGAAGGTCAGTAAAACATAAGGAGAAGATGCTAAGAGGAGTGCAAGAGTTAAAGACATCAGAGGTGAATACTGTGTTACACACAATTCTGCACTAATGGTGATCTGAGAGTGTATGCCTAGACAAGCAGGCTAAATGGATGTGGGAGGGAGAGTAGGAACATAACCATGAATATATGTAGATTTGACAGAGCCTATTTGTACATGTGTATTTATCTTTACTTCAAATACCCATTAATGTGGTAAAGCATACAGAGGGCAAAGTTGTAAACAGTTCTTATATACAACCAAATATCTTGACGGAATGAGTGATGGGGCCTGCGAGCTCAGGACCATGATCTTAGGGAAAATCAAGGTCAGTTGGCATAGCACAATCCACAAAGACAATGTTCTACATTCTTCTTCAGTTAGTAGCAAGTGATTGGGGTTTTACACTCATGAGAGGCCATCTAAGTGGCAACTATTGGTCACTCCCTGATCAGAGGAAAGAAGAGTGAAGAACATTGAAGGCACATGGAAACAATTAGTGCAGTGGGATAATGGATCACTCATATATCTGTCTCCATGACCCTGAGACCAGAACTAGATGGTGCCCAACTACCACTACCAACTCCTCTGAAAGGGATCACATTAGAAGGTCCTGGATGTATGGGAGAAAACTGTGAAACAGAACTCAAAATTGTTTTTTAAAAAACATGCTTACTGGTCAGGTAGGGAAGGTTGGAGCACTGCCCTTCCCAGACATCTTTGAGCTCAACCCCATGGCACAGTTTTCAGCTCAACAATGGACTGGTCTATTTTGGGAACAGTAACACTGTGGAGGTATCCATACCTTAGAATAATCAACCACTTAAGATAAAACAGTAGCACTAGCCAAGGACAAAATTCAGAAAGGTTAGGAAAGAAGGAGGAAGAGGAACACAAAACACTGGGAGGAAGTGGGATAAGTGAAGTTCCATTGTGAGGATTGCAACCAAAGACATGAAACAAATTTGTGTAAATTGTTGAATGAAAAACTGATCTCCTCTTTAAATCTTCACCCAATTCATAGTAAAAGGTTTTTTTTTTTTGTTTTTTTTTTTAAAGCTATGCAGTATGAGCTCATTATGTGACCTAAAACAGACATAGAAAAGTGTCTGAGGCCCACTCCTAAGATTATGCCCAAGAAACTTGAAAACAGGGACTCAAACAGATATATGTGCACCATTGTGTATGGCAGCACTACTCCCAATAGCCAAAGATGGAAGCAACCCAGTAGACCAGTAACAAATTAATGGATCTCCAAAATGTGGCATATACATGCAATGGAATAGCATTCAGTCATAAAGAGAAACAAACTTCTGGAAACATTATACTGAGTGAAATAAGTCCATCACAAAAGAACAAATATTGTATGATCCCACTTATACAAAACATCTAGACTTGGAAAATGCACAAAGACAAAAGTTTATTAGTCATTACCAGGATCTGTAAAAAGGAGAGAATAGGGAGTTAGTGTTAAAAGGATACTGAGTTTCTGTTTGGGCTAATGAAGATTTTTTTGGAAATAGATAGTGGAATTGTTTGGGTAACAGTGAATATAATTTATGTTTCTGAACTGTACACTCAAAAATGGTTAAAATGGCAAACATTTTGTTATATATGCATACATATTTCATCATAGTATTTTTTTCAGAGACTGAAAAGAAATACACCGGAATGATACTCAAGAGTATTGCAGGAGATTTTATTCGTCCTTCAAATTTTTTTGGTTTCCAAATTTCTATAATGTTTATACGTTATTTTCATCATGGAAATTAAATCAAATACCATTTATTGTACGAAAAATGTCCAGTTTGTATTTTGCCCAGGAACCCAACTCCATTTCCCAACCCCTGACCTACTTTCTTTCTCAGAGAGGATTTAGCCTGGATTTTTACTAGGGTCTGTGACAGCATGGGGAAGATTCGGGTTTTTAGATCTCATTCTCTGAGCCTGGGTACTAACTGGTTGTGTGGGTAAATGACTGGAGCACCCCAGGACTTCAGGCATCTACATCACCTCACTTCCCTCCCTGCCTTGGTTTCCCTCTCTGCAGAACACAGTCCCATGCCCAGCTCTGACCCACACTCCAGTGTCAGAGTGTAACCCCACCCGATCCCATCCCAACCCCACCAAAGCCCAAGCTTTCCCTTACTCAGCCCCTCTCTTCTGCAGGATCTAAGTGTCTAGCTCCTCTTCCTCTCCCCACCCCAGACCAGCCAAGCTCCCAGATCCTCCCTGCCTAGAGTCACACACACACACACACACACACACACACACACACACGAACAAATAAAATAAAAAACACAACAACAAACGCAGAGACCACCCAGGCTGAATCCCCATATTCTGGGCAGGGATTTGGATTCCAGGTGCACTTGCCCTGGAGCAAATCTGTCTCCAAAGTGGATGTAAGGGCTACTGATTCATGAATGCTCCCTCCTGTCCCTTAAACATCCCTTATCCTAGGCCAGAAGGTAGAGAGAGCAGCAGGTAGGACCATCTGCCCAACAGAAAAGGGGGTAGAATGTGCATAGGATGGGCGCTGGGAGAGCTCAGAGATCCCTAGCAGGGAAGAACGTGGAGCTAAAAGACAGACAATGCATTGCTGAGTTCTATCAGAGATAATTTCAAGATTCATCAGCCCCAGTTCCCTGTCCCAGCCCAGCTCCCTGCTGATCTTGGTCAAACACTTCTGGAAGGAGAAGTACTGTCTGCCCACCCCAAACCCTGCCGGGTGCGTTTCAGGTTCCTGGCTTTCCTGGCCCAGGTTTTGGATCATCAATCTCATCTGCTAATATGGACAGAGGCCCTCTGAACCCACTGTTGGGTGTCTACCTTGTGAAGACTCTTCAGAGTCACCCCGGCCCCTCCAGACTGCCCCTGTCCTCCATCTTTCTACACCCTGGGTTCTGTCACAGAACTGTTGAACTTGCTTGTCAAGCTTTGCCATACAGTCATACAGTATTCCTTTTCTTCTCAAAGCCCTGGGATGTTTCTCCAACTGTAAGAAGGAGACAAAATCACACAGGCCTTATAAAGTTGTGAGGATCCAATAAGTGTATGTGGGAACGTGCCTAGAACAGTGCCCAGCCTGTAGGAAGTGCTCCCTGAGCATCTGCTAGTATTACTGGCCAGGCAGCATCCTTCCCATTTTACAGGTGGTATAGTGGTCCAGAAAAGTTCAATGGACCAGATCCAGGACTAGAACCCAGGTCTACATAGAGAAGGGCAGAGAGAGGGGCTCTCAAGAGAGACACCTGTCCCCTCTCTGATGACAGCAGGTGGTGGAACTCTTGCTTGCTTGACTTTGAACAAGCCCCTTTACCTCTGTGAGCCTCTCTCCTCAACTGTAAAATGGGAACATTGTTAACCACCTCAGCGTCTGTTGAGGGGATGAAATGAGATGAAGTATATGAACAGCTATGAGGTCCTTACACAAACAGTTGCCCAGAGATACTGACCTAGCCCTTGGGGGCTAGCGCTGAGAGTGAAGCAGCCAGCTGGTCTGAAATGCAGGGAGGTGTGAATGAACTCCCAAACTTGCAGCTAGTACCCATTTGACCTAGCTTGGATGGCTCGTTGACCAGAACTTGAACCAATGAATATAAAGATGTTTGATACTGAGAACAAGCATAAATTGCTACAATATGATGAACTAGACTTTTGACAGTGACTCAAAATTCTAATCAGAATAGAAGGATTCTTCATATCAAGAAACAACTGTGTTTCTTCAGTGTGCTGGATTGATGTTGTTGTTAAGTGCTGTCGAGTCAGTTCCAACTCATAGTGACTGTGTATAGGGTTTCCAAGGAGCGGCTGATGAGCTTGAACCAACTTTGCAAGTCCAGTGTATTAACCCACTGGGTTGATAGTGACAATTTAGATATTGGCTATCAAAAACAGAGGGTACAAAGGCATGAAGCAGCTGACTTACAAACTTTCACAAAGTGTGCTTAGTTGCAGAATGAGGGGTGTGGGAAAGAGAGAGCAGAATGGATAAGAAAACAAGATTCTTCAATATGCTGTCTACAAGAGACACCTCGAAAAGTTGGAGACAGACTAAATACCCATCAACAGAAGAATGGCTAAACAAACTGGTACATACACACAATGGAAAGCTACAAAACATTGAGGAATGATGATGAATCTGTGAAACACCTCAGACATGGTTGAGCTTGGAGGACATCATGCTGAGTAAAATTAGTTGATCACAAAAGGAAAAATATTGTATGAGACCAATGTTATACAAAGTTGAAAAAAAAAAGTTTTCTTGATAAATGAAACAATATGTAATGATGAGGTGAATTATTCACAGGCTAGAGGGTAGACACATGCTAACACGGGTGGTAGGGCAGCAATACTCAACAAGAGGGAGGTTAGCAGAGGAAGGATGAAGTTAGCAGGAGACACAGGGAGGAACGCAATAGCTAAAGTGAAAAAAGGTAAATACTGCTAACTGTTGGTGCATGGAGGGGATTGCAACCATAGAATGAAGCAAATGTGATCTGTTGAATGGAAAACTAATGATCTGTTCTGTAAACCTTCACTCAATTCACAATAAAAAGTTGAAAACAAACAAACCAACAGTTGCCCAGAGAATGTCAAGCTCCCACCCCTGCCCATCCAGGGCCACTGAGACCCATACAGTCTTCATGTGAACTAGAAAAAAAACTCACCCCACCCTGGAGAGGGGGCACTAGCCTTGTGGGCCATGTCTTAGAAGGCATAAGCTCCTACACTCCCTTCAGTTGGCAAAATTGAATAGTGAACAATCTCGACAGACGACTGAATGTAGCAGCCCCCTCCCATATTCATCGGCTATTCATTTCTGTGGTTGTTCATTCAACCCTGAAAATGCCAAGAAACTATCTCCCTCTCTCTTCTAGCCTCCTGTTATGGTTACCTGTCTACTTCTGAGGGTGTTCTTACCTGCCTCCCACAAAGCCAGCAGGATGAGGAGGCAGCCCCCGAAGGTAGAGGTGAAGTGCAGGCAATAGGCTGTCTGGGCCATGGTAGAGCTGGGCAGCTGCTTAGGGCCCAGGGTCTGGGGTCCCCTCACCTTATATGGGACTAGGTTTGACGTCATGGGGGCAGAGGCCCCTCGGGACTAAACCTTAAACAAATGGAGCTGCCCCACCCCACGCGCAGTGTGATAACAACAGACCACAACTGCTGCGTCATGGAGCCTGGTATTTGGGTGCTGGTGGAAGGGCTGGGATCTGGAGCAGGAAGGGAGAAGTGGGAGGTGATAGGCTGCTGATATCCCAGCAGAGGAAGAGGGGCTGGGTGGGGTGGTCTCCAGGGCTCTAGGGAGCAGATGGCCTGATGCTAACACCACTGAGCTGTGACTGGATGTGGAATAGGGTGAGGGACGATTGGGTGCCTGGGTTCCGAGAGGACATTCCAGTTCTTCTGATCCTCCAGCTTCAATTTCATCCTCCCATTTCTCTTGCGCCAGCCTGGCTCTCCACACCCCTTACTCACACACGGTCACTCTTCTTGCCCTGGGTGGAGATGTCATGAGCAACAGGTGAAAGAGCAAAGCCCTCACAGGGCCACTGCTGGCAACATAGGTGCTCAGACGAAGACATATGGGGGCAGCAGTAGACACAGACAGATAGATGCTGAGAACAGGCATCACACACGTCACCAGAGACGCAGACAGTCCTATGCCATCCAGAGGGATCAAGGCCAAGACCTTTGGCAAAGATGTTTGTAGACACACAGGGGCTTCTGCCATCACTTGTTACCACTCCATCTCTTCCCACTTCATCCCAGCAGCTCTTTGCCTCAGTATCCCCATTCAGAAATGCAAAGCTCTCATTTCTAGAATTTCTCTGGAGCACCCCCTTTCCCCTTTCTCCTGATGCCCTGCCCAAAGTAAATATCAGTTCAGTCACTACCTAAACTCATTCCCAGACCTCCCAAGTGGCAGCACCTGAGGCTGGAGTCAGGAAGGACACGCTGTAAAGGCAGGGTGGCTGTGGTACCTGAATCACCACCCTTCTCTACCTCTCACTTTCGTGTTCACACTGGGCCCCCCAGCTGGAAAGCAAGCACCCTGCAGGCAAGGTCCTCTCCCTGTCCACTACTGTATCCCCAGAACGTGAGACTGTGCATGGCACACAGTAGGCAATCAGTAAGTATTTACTCTCCAGAATACACTGAGAGCCAGGGGTGGTGAATACATTTCTGGGGTAAATGGGGGCAAGCAGAGAGGGTGGAGAGGACCTTGAAGAGAGCAGAAGGCCTCAGCGCTTGCGGTTTGAGGTAGGACTGAACACATGAATTTCTCTCATTATGTGGCGTGACTTGTGCTTACGTCCTGGGCAGGGCTAGAATGGGTGGGAAGAGGAGAAGAAGCCAACTGTTCATTAATGTGATTAATGGGAAATTAAGGAGGCTCCACCGAGCCAGGCCAGATACTGAGTACACTGAACTGGACAGCCAGCATCCAGCAATGAATCTTTCAGGATGGGAAAACTGAGGCAGGGACAGGCCCTTCCCACAACTCCATCAGGTCTCAGGAGTGACCCCCTTTCTACTAATCTCATAACCCCCTTTTCTCAAGGACTCAGGTCTCCAGATCAATGGTTCCCAACAGGGGGGTAATTTTGCACCCCAGAGAACATTCATTTGAAAATGCCTGAAGACACTGATTGTCACAACTTCGTGGGGTGCAGTGCTATTGGCATCTAGTCAGTGAGTAGGACCAGGGATGCTGTTAAACAATCCTACCAGATACAAGATAGCCCCAACAACAAAGACTTATCCAGCTCAATCTGTCAGCAGAGTCGAGGTTGAGAAAGTGTGCATTAGAGTAGGCACTAATCAGTATTGTGAATGAACATCTGCCTCCCCTTCCTTTTAGAGTCAACTCCCTCCAGAGGGTCCAGGTATTTGCAAATCCCTTTCTGGGGTTGAAGAATCTGAGGATGGGTTGTTGTTGTTGTTGTGTTGCTGTTAAGTGACATGGAATTGGTTCTAACTCATAGTGACCCTGTGTAGGGTTTCTAAGGCTGTATCTTTTCAGAAGCAGAAAGCCTCATCTTTCTACGGGGGAGCAGTTGGGGAGCTGGAACCAACAACCTTGTGGTTCATTTGTTCTTGTTAAGTGCCATCGAGTCAGTTCCAATTCATAGGGACCCTTAATAGGGTTTCTGAGGCTTTAAAGCCTCTTTGCAGAAGCAGAAAGCCTCATCTCTCTCCCATAGCAGCTGGCGTGCTAGAACCATAGACCTTGTGGTTTGCAATCCAGTGCTTATCGGATGAAGCCACCACACTCCCTGGGTATGAGTGGCTGTTGCTGTTATGTGCTGTGGAGTAGACTCAGACTCATAATGATGCTATATAGCGGTTCCAAGGAGCAGCTGGTAGGTTTGAGCCACCAACCTTGTGGTTAGCAGGCCAGTGCTTGTCCTACAGCACCACACCAGGACTCCCAAATCGATTCCTTCAAGTAAGCAGGCATTTTTTGTGCCTGAACTGGGGCGTGTTGGGTCAGAGCCAAGCCTGTGACAGTCATAAACAATTCTACCATACCAGTCTTGGAACATTTCTGTGTACTGAGAATAATCGGATGAGGTTAGCAATGTCATCCTCATTTTACAGATGAAAACAAATAGGAAAGTGACTTCTACAAGTTAACACAACTGGTGAGCAACAGAGACCAGACATGCCTGGAAGCAGGGCCATGCCCTTTGCCAAATACACAATGGCTGAAGACAAGTGGAGGGGAAGCTTTTATTTAGAAATAATCGTATCCACCAGCCACACAGAGGGGTCTAAGGGAACATCACAGAGCTGGGTTTGTCACCTATCCTAAGGGGAGAGAAAGGGGGTGGATGGGGAGCCTTGGGTGGGAAAGGAGTCAGTATGAGAGGATTCCCTATGGACACAGTTGTGAAATCACCACCACCCCATCCCACTTCCTGTGCCCTGTGGTTGGAACGAAGCTGCCCTCAACTAAAAAGTTTCTCTTACATTTATGGGGTGGGAGCATGGGAAGAAATTATGAAAGTTCCACTTGCCCAGACCCAGACTCCATGAGGGGAGGAAAGCCCTGGAGACCATCTAGCCCTGTACAGACCATTCTTCCTTGTACAGATGAGGAAACTCTAGTTGGAGAAATTATGTGCCTTCTCCTAGACCATACAACTGGGGCAGGATGGGAATCTCTACCTCCAGTTGGAACCACATGGTAGGCTTCCCCTTATGCTGTTGGTGAAGGGGACTCGGCGGACCAGTGGCCCCAGGATATGGACCCAGCTAGGGTAAATTGGAAGGGTGAGTCTGTGAATGAGCTTATTTGGGGGAGGGAGGGGTCCTGGCTACGATGGCCCCACACCCCTTCATTTGACGGAGTAGTGCTGACTGGTGGACTCGTGGTGGCAGCTGTAAGGAGTCAAGTGGCCACAGCCACACCCCACACTCATCTCCTTTCGGAACTGGCAAGCCTGTGAGAGACAAAGGATGAAGTATTGTTGTCCAGTCGGTTCCCACTCAGAACCACCATGACTAGGCTTTCCAAGAAACAGCTGGTAGGTTTGAACCACAGATCTTGTGGTTAGCAGTCCAGTACTTACCCAGTGGCGCCACACCAGGACTCCAAGGTATTAATGTTGTTTTTGTTGTCAGGTGCCATCGAGTCGGAACCGACTCATAGCGACCTCATGCACAGCAGAACGAAACAATGTCCGATCCTGGGCCAACCTCACTACCGCCGCCACACTTAATAGAGTGGGTTAATGTGGGGATCCAGAGACCAGCCCTCAGCTCTTCCATGGACTCCTGCCGCCCCATCACAACCCAACCTCTCACCTCTCATCTTTGAGAATTATAATAATAAATGTTGTTGTTGTTAAGTGCCATCAAGTTGGTTCCAACTCATAGCAACCATGTATAGCGTTTCTGAGGAGAAGCTGGTGGGTTTGAACTGCCAACCTTGTGATTCTCAGACCAGTGCTGATCCTACAGCACCACACCAGGAATCTAATCATTACAATGATTGATGTTAATCTATTAAGCACTGGTGTGGCACTGTAGGATAAAGCAGTAGACGGCAAGGTCAGTGGTTCAAACCTACCAACTGCTCCTTGGAAACCCAGCTATAAGTGGCAAAGCCAGGATTCAAAATCCAGTTGAATGTCGTTCCACACAGCTGGCTCTTCATCTGCTAGAGCTGAACTGAACGCTCCATACGCAGCTTAGCCTCTTGCGTGCGCCAGTCTTTCTTTCAATGGCCCCCAAGCCCCTTCCCACCCTGGTCAATGTTTCCTCTCAGTGACCACACTGTCATCTCCCCTCCCCCAAAACCCCTGTTCTTCTCAGAGTCCCAGGATGCCAGGTCCCCCAGCCCACTGGACTCGAGGACACACTCACCTTCTTGATGATATACAGAAGGCTGACAATTCCTGCTGCCACTGTGAGAGTGATCAACACGATGGCCCAGTCAGGGACAGAGCTCTTCACCTGAGGCTTCGAGCCTTAGGAACAAAGAAGGAACAATGAGTAAAGTGGGCAGGACCTCCATTGCCACCACCCCCACCTGCCTTCCATGAGTGTGCAATTGTCCCTCTGTGATTCTGATATCACATCTCATCATCTTGGGAGCACAATTCCAATTGAAGAGATTTTTTAAGGGCTTCATCCAAACCAGAGCCAAGAACAGCGTCTCCTCCTCCCCACCCCCGTGAATGTGCCTTCGGGTCTCTAGATCCCTCACTGACAAACACACGTCTCTACCTTGCTGAACCCTCTGCATCTCAGACTATGTTGTCCATGTCTCTCTTGAGCTCCAATGTCTCTAAACAGTCAGGGTCACCAGGTGGGCCTCTTCTTTCTTGGAACCCTAGCCCTCTCCACCACCCTACCCTGATTCTGGTCACTAATGGGAGCAACCTGTTAATCCTGACTTCCCTTCCGTCATTTCCTGCCCTCGGACAACCTGAGCAGAGGCCCTCCATGCCCCCCACACTCCCAAGTAGAAATGAAGGGGAGGGGAGGAGGGAGACAGGGAAAGAAGGAGGGCAGGTTCTGTGGAGGGGTGGTTCTTGCCTTAGAAAGGCAGATTGGACCATGAGGAAAAAAGATGAAAATCTTTAGGAGGAAGCAGTCAAATAACAGGTCTCTTTTGGTGTGACCACACTGGGGCACTGGGATCCCTAGATGGTATAAAGGGTGAACGCACTCAGCTGCTAACAGAAAGGCTGGAGGTTGAAATCCACCCAAGGCACTTTAGAAGAAAGACCTGACAATCTCCTTTAGAAAAACCCACCACTGAGACCCCTATGGAGCACAGCTCTACTCTAACAGAATGGAGTCACCATGAGCCAGGGTTGACCCAATGACAACTGATCTGGTTGAGACTCCTTTAAGATACACAGACATACTCAAAATGCTAGGCACTAATGACTGTCCCTGCATGCCTCTTCAGAAGCCAGGGACAGGTATGGGATATGGGTCTGACCATCAGCTGACTGGTAAATAGCAATGCAAACAAGAATGCCTCACTGGCTGAGATGCTGAGGCCGGGGGATGTGGTGGCTGCTCCACCGTGGTGCAGTAGCACCTCCTGAGATGGAAGTGGTACCAGGCACAGCTGGACTAGTTCCAGGGGAGGCTGTGGAGGCAGGTCCTAGGAGAGCAGAGGGGGGAAATGGCTGGAGAAGACCCAGATGAGATTTTGTTATTTTTAAAAAAAATCACATCTAATACAATCTCGGTCAAACTCCCAGCAGGTTTTTGGTAGAAATGGGTGAGCTGGTTCTATAAAAATTAAAGGGTTGAGAACAACCACAACAATCTAAAAGAAAAAAAAAAAAAAAAGGAGGACTTACACGACCAGATTTCATACAGGCATTAAGCACTGTAGCACGCAAGTCAGAAAAGTCAAATAGGAGAACAAAATGGAGCCTAGAAAGAGACCCACATATATATGGCCACTTAATTTCCCACATAGGGGAAGGACCTTTTAAATAAATAGTTCTGGAGCAACTGGCTATTTGTAAGGAAGAAAGGAAACAAGACCATTGACTCCTACCTCACACTATGCACAGAAATTAATTTGGGATAGCTCATGTACTTAAACTGAAAAGCTTAAAGCTTTTAGAAGATGCAAAAGAGGATTTTTTGTGATCTTTAAGTAGACAGAAATATCCTTGACAGGATACAAAAAGCATTAGGTATAAGGAGTCCTGGGGTGGCACTGTGGGTTAATGCATCACAGTGCAAAGCCATTTGAACTACAAAGTTGGTGGTTCAAGCTCACCAGCTGCTCCTCAGAAACCCTATATAGAGTCGCTATGGGTCAGAACCTACTTGATGGCACTTAACAACAACAACATAAGGAGGAGGGGAGTTGATCAATTGAAAAGCAGGCAGAGGGACTTTGTAGAACCACAAGGCAAGGGGAACTGTTTCAGCAATGGTCCAGGAGACTGCCAGAGTTACACTTAGAGAGCACAGGAAGCAACCCCACCTCAAGCTACCAGCCACGTGAAGGGGTCTTTAGAGATGGTTTGAGCAACAGAAATATCACCTGATGTTGTTGAGATGCTTCCTGAAGTGCTCCCAGAAATGGTTGGAGCTAAAGTCTGAGGACTACTAAACAAACTCCCAGAGGTTGACGAAACTGTTGAGAAACTCCCAGGAACTGTTGGGAGACTTGTGGAGACAGTGGGGAGATTTGGGGAGATGGTAGGAAGACCTGCAGAGATGGTGGGAACACCCACAGAGACAGTGGGGAGATCTGCAGAGACAGTGGGGACACCCACAGAGACAGTGGGGAGATCTGCAGAGACAGTGGGGAGACCTGCAGAGATGGTGGGAACACCCACAGAGACAGTGGGGAAACCTGTAGAGATAGTGGGGAGACCTGCAGAGACAGTAGGAAGACCTGCAGAGATGGTGGGAATACCCACAGAGACAGTGGGGAGACCTGCAGAGACAGTGGGAAGACCTGCAGAGATGGTGGGAATACCCACAGAAACAGTGGGAAGATCTGCAGAGACAGTGGGGAGATCTGCAGAGACGGTAGGGACACCCACAGAGACGGTGGGGAGACCCACAGAGACAGTGGGGACACCCACAGAGACAGTGGGGAGACCTGCAGAGACAGTGGGAACACCCAGAGAGAGATCCCCAGAGACAGTGGGGAAACCTGCAGAGACAGTGGGGAGATCTTCAGAGACAGTGGGGAGACCTGCAGAGA
>NW_006408851.1:1647111-1675508 GCF_000296735.1 Chrysochloris asiatica
GGGAGACCTGCAGAGATAGTGGGGACACCCACAGAGACAGCGGGGAGACCTGGAGAGACAGCGGGGACACCCAGAGAGACTACATCAGAGACTCCGGATAAGGTCAGCTGAGCTGTTGGAAAAAGAAGATAAACCACAAGTTAGAAGTGTTGGCTAATTCTGTGGTCCAGAGCCCATATCCTCACCCCCAGAGCTCACCATGAACAGACAAGGCCTGAAGGCCCAGCAGTAGTAGAACCGTCGCGGCATCCATGGTGCAGGTCACAGTGTCTCAGCCAGCCCATCTGCCTGAGTCTTTAAAGGCTCTGAGACGGATTACAAATCTTAGGAGAACCAGGTGTGCCAGGGCCTCCATCAACACCAGGATCTCCATCCTGAGGGAGAGGTCACCAAGCTGTCCCCAGGAGATTAACCTGTCCTAGCCTAATCCCAGGAAGCACTGGGCAAGGGGGACAGTGAGTAAGAAACTAAGGATTCCCCCACCTTGCCCTTAGATTCCTCCCAGATGAAGGACTAATCCCCAGGCCTGAATCTGACCCTAGCCCAAACCATCCTAGAAGGGAAGAGACCCAGGCGTCCTACCCCCAGGTTCTCCTCTTGCTCCTAGAAATACAACCACTGAGGATCAGGATATATGGGTCTCTCAGGAAGTATGGTACTGTAAGATAAACACTCAACTGGAATGT
This sequence comes from Chrysochloris asiatica, assembly GCF_000296735.1. Lineage (NCBI taxonomy): Eukaryota > Metazoa > Chordata > Mammalia > Afrosoricida > Chrysochloridae > Chrysochloris > Chrysochloris asiatica. The sequence continues at coordinate 1,647,798 of NW_006408851.1, forward strand.
TGGTTTGAGCCTCAAGGGTGGCAGTTCAAATCCACCAGCCAGTCCTCAGAAACCCTATACAGGGTCACTATGATTCAGAACAACAGCAAAGTAGGATTTGTGGTGTCTAGAAAGGGGAGGGAGGAGGCCTGATGACATTGTAAGATAAGCACTGAACTGCTAAACAAAAGGTCAGCAGTTCAACCCACAAGGCACTTCTAGGGAGAGAGATGAAGTCTGTCTGCTCTTGTGAAGATTTACAGTCTCAGAAACCCCAACTAGAATGGCTATGCGTCAGAGTCATTTCAACGACAGTGGGCTTGACTTTTTGTGTTCTGGGGGAATGAGCAGGGAGACCACTAGGAATGGAGAATGTGTCTCTGACCCTAGGGAGTCCACCAGGGCAGAGTGGAAAGGTGAACAGCAGAGCCATCTCGTGTTTACACTGCTGCAGACTGCAGAGCTCTCCATTTTGGGGTGGAGAAGGGATGAAGGGAGAGGGGGCAGACTTAAGGACATGTCTTGTTCAAGTTCAGAGCCTAGCTCTGAAGCCAGATGACACTCCCTTGAATCCCCATTCCACCTTTTCTGGGCTGTACAACCCTAGGTGAGTCACTTGACCAATCTAAGTCTTAGTTCTTCATCTATAGAATGGGGATAATCTAGCACCTATTTCAAAGGGTTGTTATAAGCGTTAAAGGAAGTGATGTCTGTAATGTGTCTAGCTGAGTCCTTAGCTGAATCCCTTGTTGGTGGGAATGATTAACACACCAGTTGCTAACTGAAAGATGGGAGGTTCCAGTGTACCTGGAGGCATCTAAAAAGCAAAGCCTGGTCAACTACTTCAGGAAAACTAGCTATTGTAAATGCTATTGATAGTTCTACTCTGACACACACGAGTCGCCATGAGTCAACTCAATGGCAACCGGTTTTTTTTTTTGTATTTTTAATGCATCCAGCACACAGGAGTGTCAAGGTGGTGTAGAAAGCCTAGGGGAGCCCCACTGTCCTCTAAAGATGTCCCAAACATCTCTGCCCCCCCCCACTCCCCACCCCTGTTAAACCTCCTGTTCAAATCTCCCATGTCAGTTTCTGTTTTGTCCATTTATTAACCCCACTGTGATCTTCCTCCTCTGCAGTGAGTCTGGGAGGCTCTGGCTGGTTAAACTTTTTATTCACAGTGTGACCCTGTCTCTCTCTCTCCATTTCCCTGGCCTTGCTGCTCCTCTTCTGAACTCTGCTCTCTGCCTCCGTACCTTTGTGCTTGATCCCTCTGGTTTTCCTAGTGCCTGGGGTGTGGAGATGAGACATCAGAGAGACAGATAGGAAGATGCAGAGCACATGCCTTTGTGTGTGAGTCTCTTCATTCCTGTTGGGTTTACGTGACTTCTGTGTCAGTCTGTTAAGCATGTCACTGTGTGTCTGACACAATGAGGGATGGGTTCTAATCTCTGCTACTGATCTTCTCTGTGACCTTAGTAATTACCCTCTCTGGGCTTACTTCCTAGTATTTAAAAAAAAAGACAGTTAACTAGATGGACCCCCAACTCCCTTCCCATTCTATAATTCTATCCTATATTTGCCATACTGGGTACCCTGCATGTAACGGTGTTGACTGGGAATACTGTGTCCCTTTTACATGAGTATGAAGGGCGGGGGGAGTATCTGATAGAAACTCATGCCTCCACCTGAGTCTCTAGGATGTGGTAGAGCAACTGAAACAAAACATTCAAAGATGAAAGTTACCCATTACCCACAAAAGTATGGTAGCTGTAGGGAGCAGGGCATTTAGGTTTGGGAAGAAACTTGACTAATCTACCCCTCCCTTTTGGGCCCACATTCCTGAGCCCTTCGGTGGCATGAATGATGGAAATTAATTGCAGTTAATAATTAATCCCTAAAGAGCAATGAGAGGCCTAGGCTTGGGCGGGGGCCCAGACACTGCAGGAGGGCTACCTCTTAGACTTCTCTCTTCTGTAGGAGCCAGGAGCCTCCAAACATGAAATGAGGGGGTAGGGCTCAGTGAATGGCCCTCTCCTGGGTCCTCAAGGCACACTGGGAGAACAGGAAAATCCAGTTACCCTGCTTTCCCCTCCTAAACTCCCCCAAACCCATGCACTAAGGACTGTGTGGGGTGTAGGAGGGCAAACTGGGGAACTGATTTCTCTTCAGTCATCCCAGAAGCAGGCTGGCCATGATGGGGACTGCGCTGCCCCTTTTCCTCCTCCTGCCCCTACTCAGCAGTTCACATGAAACAGGTGAGGAGCAAGGCTAGACATACGGGTCTCCTGGCAAGAAGACAGGGAGTGGGATTCCTTGGTCACTGAGAGAGGAGGCACCCCAGACCTGAGTTTCTGAGGATTCAGGGCAGATGGGAAGAGGGATTGTTCAGGGGTGTGGGACTGGAGGAGCACATGCACCCTGGTCACTGGGAACTAAACTATACTTTTGAGTCCCCAGGACCAGGTATGACTTTGCAACTGAGGCTGAAGGAGTCTTTTCCACAAAATTCCTATGACTCCAGCTTCCTGGTCTTGCTTGAGAAGGTAATTCTTTGGATGGGACTGTGTATGCTTGGAATGGGATCTGTTTGCACTGCTCAGTGGGGTCTGGCTGTTTCAGGGGTGTGTGTGAAGTCATCTTATACCTCTCCCTCTAACCCTTCCTCTTCTCCAGCTCTGCCTGCTCCTCCAGCTCCCCCCAGGGACCAATGTTACCCTCCACCATGCAAGATCCTCCCAGCACATCACCTGCAAAGCCTGAGAGCAGCTAAGCCCTGTGCCCCTCTTGGCTGGGGCATTTGACCACTGGGGTATAGGCCGTACTCAGCAGGCCCTCATCTGCAGAGGAGCAGTAAACATTCTGAATTCATTCAACTCTGTGTCTGTGAGCATGGTTCTGGCAGGACATGTGTTGGACCTCAGGTCTGATTCTCCCTTCAGGGTTGCTGAGCAGTGGGGCCGGTGATGGACACTCTACCTCAACACCAGCATCATAGGCTATAAGGAAATCTGGGCATGAGCCATCTGGGGCAACACACACTGGACACACTTCAAGCTGAGGTCTTCAGGGATGTGGGGATAGAAAAGGAACACTAATTGAGTTTATACTTGGTGGCAGGCACGATGCTTTCCCACTCTGATGTCTGCAGCAGTCTTAACCATAGTGGGTTTTTCTTCTGTCGTCAACACTGATGGCCCCATATGTGTCAGAAAGAACTATGTTCCATGGAGGGTTCAATGACTGGGTTTTTTTTGGAAGTTTTTTTTTGGAAGGCCTCTTTCCAGGTGCTTCTGGGTTGGACTCAAATCAGCAACCTTTTGGTTAGCATCTGAAGGCATTAACTATTTGTACCACCCAGGGACAGATATAGTATATTGATGTCATTAATTTACAGATGAGGATATTGAGGCTTAAGAGAATGTCACTTGCCTCAAGTCCCTTCACAGTGGTAAGGTTAGTCGCCGACGTGAGCAGGAGGCTTAAACCTGATTTTCATTTGATCTCCCTTTGCTTGAGCATTTGGGCTGACTCAGGAACCTCACATAGGGATGTGGACAGAACACCACCCTAGACAGTCTGCTAACCCAGGGATCAATCTGGGTGGGATATGGGGTGCAAGGCAGCTCAGGTGGGCGATGAGTTTAACTCAAAAGCTCCTTGTAATAGGAGAGCCAACTAGGTCCCAGTGGTGGGAAGAGAGGGTTGTCAGCAGTGCCACATGGGCCCTGTCTCCAATCTGGCCAACTTTCTTATTCTCTCAGAACCTCATTTTCTTACCTTCAAAACAAGGAAAATAATAGCTCCTGCTGTAGTATTGCTGGGAGGATAACAGATGATAAGCTATCCAGGGCACATACCATATGTAAATGGGCATGGATGGTAAGTTTTGTTATCACAGCAGAAATCTGGTCCAAACTGATACAATTCTAGTCCCCTTAGGGGCTCAGGGTTCTCCTTAGCACTTAGCGGTAACCCTGCCTACACCCAGTAACAGCAGCCAGACGGGCTTGCACCTAATTTAGTGGGTTAAATTCAAGAGGAGACCTTGAACAAATGATTTTCATACTAAGTGCGTTTCATCTCCAAAAGGGAGCTAACACCCACCTATTAGGTTCTTTGGGAGGATTAAATGGCATTGTACACCTGACACCATGGAGGACCCAGCCCATGATGGGCCCTGTATAACTAGTAGCTGCTCAGAGCTGCTGGACAAAATGTGACTTGGGAATAAAAGGGTCAGGCCCCTGAATTCCACTGATATGAGACAAAGTGTGCGGGGTGGGTGTTTGTCTGGTTTCAGTGTTAAACTCAGTCAGGGTTTGGGCAGTGTCTCCAGCACCTCAGTCTCAGGTGGAAAACCAGGCCAAGAAGCACGGAAGCTTCCATCGGGCATGAAGTGGAGTTGGGAGGGCCCACAGAAGTCAGGGCATTTCACTGGGGTCATTGTGTCTCTACCTACCCCATAACTGACCTATCTCCCAGCAACCACTCTCCCATGGTGGCCCCAGAGCCTGAAGCTAAGAGGCATTCCTCCTCTTTCCCCAGACTAGCCTCTCAGGGAGCTGAGGAAAGAACATCACCACCAGGGGAAGGCGAGGACATAGAATCACCAGCAGACATGTTTTGGATTTCCTCATTCCAAAGTTCACAGTGCACACCAAAGGGAGTTGGGCAAGAGCCCACAGCCACCTGGCCAAGTCAGGCCGTTTCCTCATTCACAAAACGAGGGCAGTGGACAAAAAGCAGTCTCTGTGGTCTCAGTCCCACAACGATGATGAAGCTGTCCTCAAAGGCAGGTCTGGGAGGGAGGAACACTGACAGGGATGGTGAGAGTTAGAGCTCAGAGCTCCGAGGGCTGAGACTCCTCCATCAGCTGCTGCAGGTGACAGGCTGCCTGGTCTAGTTTCGCCAACTCCATTTGGAGGGAAGACAGCTGCCAGAGGAGAGAAGACTGTGAGGACTCAGGGATGGAGGCTGCCTGCTCCCAGTCAGCGTTCCCTCAGGAGCTCCATGGGTTTCCTAGGCATCCTTCCCCAGTCTCACCCTGTGCTGCCGCTGCATCTCTGCCTCCCCTTGGGATGAGGTCTGACCTCGGAGGCCTTCAAGCTGCTTCTGCAACTTGTGTCTTCGGGTAGCCAGCAGAGGTAGATGAGTCTGGGGGTCCACCAGGCCCTGGGGGACAGGGAGAGAAGGTTGACTCTACAGAGCTGCCCGGCCTCCTTCCTTATTCTGTCTCCTCCCTATCCTTTATATAGAGTCCACCTCCCCAGATTTCATCTGAAAAACCTCCCTTTCCTCCAATTATCTGGTCACCTGCAGCTCCATGAAGATCTGAATGGTGCCAGTGAGTGGAGCCTGGGCCCAGCCGGTGGGAGCTGCCACACCTGCGGGGAGGAGGCTCATGGCCCCGCAGTGGCTCAGAGTGCCCAGGGGCTCCAAGAAGGCCTGGAAGAGGTCCTGCTCATCCTGCTCTGAGCTCTGCAGCAGCACTGAGGGCAACAAGGGGCACCAGGTCAAGTGGACATCCATCCTTCCCAGCCTGTGTGCTTCTGACTCTGGGGTCTGTCCATCAGGAGTTCCCCAGTCCACCCCTTTTTCTCACAGGTGCCCAGTGCCCAGCACCCCTCTCACCTCGGGGCCGGGCTTTGGTGAGCTGGTATGTGGCCCGGAGAGCTCGCAGTGCCTGCACAGCCTCCTGGACCCGGGAGAAGCGCCGCTCTAACTCGGGCTGGTGCCAGTGCTCCTGGGGATGGGGACCAAAGCTGGCAAGCAGGATCCCTCCTCAGCTCATCCTCCCCCATCTCCCAGGACACCAAGATCTGCCTTCTCCACCATATAAGATTCACCACCTCAAGGGATGAAACATGGTGTGCACACAACAGTCACCCTCAAAGATCTTAGACAATCTGTGGCTAACATCTAACTAGTAACCCCTGGTTTAGGAAGGTAAACAACCAAACATTAATTTAACAATACATTATCCAAAAGTCACAAAACCAACAGACTGCAAAAAAAAATTGTTTGAATTGTTATTCTTTAAAAGGTTTGTTGTTTTGTTTTTATTTGGGGGGGATGAAGTTATTAGCGCTCAACACTGCACTGACATTGCCACGTTGCCATGAGTGGGAACTGCCTTGAGAACAATGGGTTTTGTTCTTGTTTTTTTTCATTACCGCCTCCCCTAACTCTCATCAGTCATGGCATGTAGTAGCTCCAGTTCAACAATGGAGGAAACTGAGGCACAGTCACACACTAGTGCCACACTAGCAAAAGTCCTTCTCCTGACCACCACACGACTATCCCCTCAGGAGCCTGGCAAGAGTAATGACAGTAACTTGCAGTAACGACCCACCTTCCTGAAGGCAGGTGAGCAGACAACGGGCCATCATTACCAATAACACCGTTGCGGCAAACCCTGTCATGAGCACACCAAGTTCTAACTACTAGACTACCAGAAACCCTTTCAGGAGACTGCTTGCCCAGCCTAACCCCAAGACACCACATCCGAGTGTAACTCACCAAGCTGCAGGCACTGGGGTAGGGGGCAACACAGATGCTGGGGGCAGAGGAGCAATCTGGCCTGGTGGGCAGTCGCTGCCAGAGCTCCTCAGCCAGAAAGGGCATTAGCGGGGCGAGGAGGCGGAGGCCAACATCCGCACAGGAAAACAGAATCTGAGGAGGCTCCAAGGGGCGGGGGGAGCGCGCCAGCAGTGGCTTCACTGCCTCCTGGGGAGGAACACAACAGGTCAGAGGACAGGCCAAAGCTACCTCAGTCCTCCCCAGGGTGGGAACACTGTGGATAAAGGACAGTCCCTGGGAGAGAGAAGGGGCAGAAGCACTCAGCAGTGCCCGGCCATGCTCTGGAGTGTGAGAGAAGAGGGATGTCTACAACAGTGATTTCCCCAGGGAGTTGGGAATACTATTTCCAGAGAGGTGTGTGCACGCAGGTGGCTTCAAAACATTCATGAAAAGGGATTTAAGACAATGGAATTTTCCACGACCTTTTGGAATCAGCCCCCTTGTAGTTTAGAAGGAGAAGCACTGAGTGTCCTGTTTATGAGCACAGGGTTTTAAGGTGGTGAGACGCAGTGAACTAGGGTAGTAGTTCTTCGTGTGGTCCCTGCTGACTGAGAAGTTCTGAAGTGTGGAATCTGTGTAACAAGCCCTCTGGATGCCCCAGAAGCAGACACCAAGTCTGAGAAGCCCTGGTGTGAAGCATGCTCCAGGTCTCTCACTCAGCAAGGGGCTGGCACGAATCCCTGTCAGCCTCAGATCCTAATGTCCAGAAGTCTCCCTTCCTCCCTCCTTCCTGGCAGGCAGGAAACAATAATCAGGCTGCCCCACAGAGATGAGTCCCAGGAATGAGGGGACCACAGGAACTTAAGTTGGAACCTGGAGTCAAGAATTAGAAGCAGGTCTGCGGTGTGGAAACATGAGACGTGCTCCTGGCTTCACTCACCAGGTAGGTGTCACACAGGTTGTGGAGCCAGAAATGGTGCAGGGAGTGGGTGACCAGCGAGAGCTCGAGATTGAGGAAGCCCCGCTCACACTCCTGGGCGGTGTGGGCGAGGCGGCTCAGAACCCAGGAATCCATGGGGGATGAGGGAGACAGCTGTGGGCAGAAGAGGATTAAGGAGAGGAATGGCGTCCCTCCTGCTCACCCCCTTTTCTGCTGCACGTTTCTCTCAGAGTTGCCTTCTTAAGGCACCTCTCAGGAGCACCTCTTTCTGTTCTTTTACCTCCTCTACAGGCTGGGGTATAAAGTTCTCCCCCAGAGCATTGAGGATAAAGCGCAGGGCATTCCAGATCTTGTTGCAGAAATGTCGAGAGCTCAAGACCTCAGAGACAGATAGATTTAGATCACCCCCTGGCAGGAGAGGAAAACAAGGGGGTCAGTGCATGGCAGCAGTAGCAGCAGGAGCAGCACAGGAAGCCCCCAGGGTTGGCACCCCAACATCTCTCTCACATGGAGCTGGCCCAGGCTTACCTAGGGCTCCATGGGAGCACAGTGTGAATCTCAGGGCATCAGTCCCACACTCAGGGATCCCATGAGGGAAGTCCTTTCTCTGCAATGAGAGGATAAGGGGGTAGCAGATGCCTCCAAGGCTGCAGGGCCAGGAGCCTGGGTTGTGGAAGAAACTGGAAGCTGAGAGCCAGAGGCTGGGAGTGAGGCCCACCTGGGCTGCTACTGCAATTGTCAGCTCTGAGGGATCCAGGTTTCCTCCCCTCAGCTTCTCCTGCAGCACCTGGGGAAGGGTGAGTAGTTCTGGGGCTTTGATCAAAGGCGACGCCCACTGATCCCCACACCTCCACCCTTCCTCAAATGCCCCTCCTGGCTCCCTCACACTGGAACGGCATCAAGACCTGCAGCTCTGCCCCAGTGATGATGTCCCGCGGGTCCAGCACATTTCCCAGAGACTTGCTCATCTTCCGGCCCTGCCGGTCTCGAACCATGGAGTGAAGAAGCACCTGGGAGAAGGGAGGGGATCAGCAAGCAGGACTGGGAGAGCCCTTCCTTGGAGGGTCCCTTGGGATCTCTGGTCTCTGCACTTTGGAGATTAGGGTAGGAAACGAATCTGGAAAAAGGAATCAGGAATGCAGAACATGCTGCACTGGGCATTCAAAGAGGGAGGACAAGGTCTGGGGAAAGCTGGGATCAGAGGCCAGGGCAGGGCCCTGGAGGGTTGTTACCTTGTTGAAGGGGAGCTGTCCTGTGAGCTGGGTCCCCAGCATGGCCATGCGGCCCACCCAAAACAGCAGGAGGTCACTACCCGTCTCCAAAAGTGACAGGGGGTAGAAACGAGCCAGGTCTGGAGTCTAGGCGGTGAAAACAGCTGTCAGAGGCCCGAGACCCTGGGGCTGTAGCTCTTCTCAAGACTTTCCAGGCACCCAGTGTGGTCCACTTGCTTCACCCCACCATCAGCCTCTCTCCCTCAGCCCACCTCACCTCTTGTGGCCAGCCCAGAGCAGAAAAGGGGAAAAGAGCTGACGAGAACCACGTGTCTAAAACATCAGGGTCTGGAAAACAGATTTAAAGAATGGGGACAATTGAAACCTTAGCTTCTAAAACCTCAGACAGATGCTGCCTTCCCACCCTCCCCACTCCCACCCTCCAGAGACCAGGTGTCTGGACCTCTGCCCCAGTTCTACCTTTCCCAACCCTACCTTCTCCATCTCCAATCTGCTCCCCTCAAAAAGCCATACCCTCTCACAACACAGGCACTCACCCCTCTCCAAGGTCAGCTCTGCCCCCGGCTTCCCTGTCAGTTCTGCAGCTGCCTCTCTGGCCTCGGCCTCTGACCTCCCAACCACCCAACAGCCTTCTCCATCATTCTGTGAAAGAAGTAGGATGAGATGAGTGAGGAAGAGCTGATGGGAATCAACACACTCCAGTTTCAGGTTCCCTCCTGGGGTCTTGGGGTGGCCAGCATCCTCCGGGGGTAAAGACATGGGCATGTGAAGTGACAAAGATGGGGAACTCTGATAGGCAAGACACTGGCACTGGAAATCTTCTGATTCCTAAGGCTCTTTCATGCCAATCCAGGCCTTGGCGGCCCCCTCTTACAAACCTTTGCCTGGTCCTCTACCACCAGGTAGGCTGGGATCCGATGGCCCCACCACAGCTGCCGGGAGACACACCAGTCCCTGCAGAGAGGACACTGTGATTTCTCAGCATGACCAGTGGGTCCCCAACCTCATGAGACTGTCCCTCAGCCTTACCCAATGTGGGAAAACCAGTGCTGCCAGTTTTTCTTGTGGAAGGTTGGATGGAGCTCCAGGGTCCCCAACTCTACGGCCTAGAAGGCAAGTGGCCTTCAGAGGTGCTTCCCTTCCTGCCTGTGCAGTCCCTTCCCCCTCCTATCCCCCCCCCCCATGGAACACGTGATCTCTGTTGAAGACTAGAGAGGGCTCCCCACCCACTGCGAATTTCCCAGGCTAGAGTGAACGCAAGAGGAAGCCCTGGAGGCACAGTGGGTTAAGTGTCGGGCTGCTCACTGCAAGGTGGGTGGCTCAAGTCCACTGGCTACTGGGAGAAAGATGAGACCACCTGCTCCTGTAAAAATGTACACTCTCAGAAACCCTTAGAAGCAGTTCTTTTCTATCCTAAATGGGAACTATGAGTCAGAATCGACTCAACTGCCAGTGGTTTGGTTTGGGTTTTTCAGTGGGGGCACAAGTCAGCCTTCCAATCCCACACGACACTCCCCTCATTGACCACAGCCAGAGAGAACTTTGGGCAGGAGATCCTCCAGCTTCCTTCCAATTCCAGACCCCAGGCCCATCCCGACACTGCAGCCTCACCTTGGCAGCCTGCTTCCCCATTTCTCGGCAGCGGACGAACCACTGGCTCTTCAGTAGGTACTCTACCACATCCCCAGAGCGGCTGAAAAGGAGCAAGAGTGAGTGTGCCACGCACCAGCCCTGCACCCTTCCCCTGGGACGTGGGGCCCAGTATGTGCTTGGTAACAAGGGGACAGTGGTGAGTGAAACTGATCCAGTACATGGGTACAGAGCCATCCCAGTGCCAGTCTGCAGCCTCATCTACCCCCTGTTTACATGGGGCTACCTGCAAATGGGCAGCATCATGGGGTGGCTTTGGAGCCCCCGGAACAGCCCTCGCTCCCTCAATGCAGACACAATCCTCTCCCGGGCCACAAACCGTTGAAGACCCTAGGGTAAAAGCAGCAAGGGTACAGGTTAGAGGCCTCTAGGAAAACACGAGAGTAGGAGGGGGCACAAAACACCCAGGCTGGTACCACCTGCAGCCAGTCCCCACAGAGCGAGGTCATGGTTCCGTCCTCTGCGATGACACTTAGGGGGCTCAAGCCATGCCGGGCTCCCATCTCAGCATCAGTAGGACTGTGGGCTGGAGTCACCTTCACTGCCCCTGGCGGAGTAGAGGGGCGGTGAGCACTTAATCTTGCCCTTGACAGTTCCCTTTCCACATATATCACCACCATCCACACCTCTCCACCCCTCCTTCTCTTCTCTCTGCCTCCCTTTCATTCCCCACGCCCAGTTAGACTGCCCTGGCTGGGCCTTTGCCTGCCTCACTTCCTTCTTCTCCCTCTCCTCTAGGCCACCCTGGCTTCTTCCTTCTCCAGGTCCTAACACAACTGCCATTCACCTGTGCCCATGTGTGGCTGGACAGCAGAGTCCGTGATGAGAGGGAGAAGCTGCCCAGACAAGGGGTGACGAAGCTGCCGCCCATGTAGATGCTGAAGAGAAAGGAGCTGGGTCAAGAAGAGCACACGTGGCTGGTGGGAAGGTTTAGTCTGGGCATACGAGCCCCTAGGAATAAATCAGAGGGTGAAAACTCAGAAGGGAAAGAACTGTAGCAAGGGGCCAGAGAGTAAGCACTTGAGGCTTTGTGGGACAAGGGGCAAATTCAGTCTCTGCTACAATTCCTGTGTTCTGCCCCTGCAGTAGGGCTCGACACCGCAGCCACAGATTTATTTAATAAATGAGTATGATTTATATAAACCCAGGGAAGCGGATCAGATTTGGCTCACAGTCCATAGTTTGTCAATTCCCCCAGCCCAGTGCAGGATTACCCAGTAAATTAAACATGGGTTTATTTATGCTTACTTACTAATCTATAATGAACACTTTCATTATAGATTAGTAAAGCAGCAAAGGTTCTGCTTCCAGGTATGGCTGGCATCTGTCTCTCTCAGTACCATAGCACCTTCCTATAGAATCAAAGCCTCTTTTCAAATGTATACTCCCTGACAGGAACAGAGGAACCAATAAGCAAGGTAAGCACAGACTTACTTGTGTTTACTTACTAATTGTGTTTACATACTAATCTGTAATAAGATATCATGTTTTCAAAAAACACATGATTACATGTGTTATCTGTCATGATACCTAACTACAGATTAGTAAGTAAGCTCAAGTAAGCCTGTGCTTACCTTGATTACTGGTATCTGTGCCTGTTAGAGAAAAAAAAGTAACATCAGGGAGGAAAGGGAGTAGAATCTGAGCCAGTGAAGAGCTGAGACGAAAGCAGATGTCTTAGGAAAAGGAGTGGAAACAGGTGAGAAGGCGCCATCTTTAAAGAAAGGGAAGAGAAAGGTATAGGGCAGGTTGGCCAGGGTGGCAGGAGCACCATTCATACTGTGTATCGGGAATCGTCGGGGTGAACAGCCACAGCCACGTCTCCAGGCAACGTCTCTGGCCTCGTGGTTCCCACCACAACCTCTGCATCTGAAGACAAACATCCGCACACTTATCCCTGGACACCACTCCCACCACTCACTCCCAACACTGTTAAGGATGGAAAGGGGAGGGGATGGGGAGCAGGAGCAGTAACTAGAGACAATTAGGACCAGTTCTATAGAAGCCTGGGCTTTTCCCTGCTACCAAATGACAAGAGGCCTTAGAGGCTGTCTTGTGCTAAGAATTCCTCAATGACTTGAGCGGAAGAAACAAGGGAAGGAGATTAATAAAAGCAACTACAGTCCTTGCTTAGGAGCCCTGGTGGCGCAATGGTTGAGCACTCAGCTGCTAACTGAAAAGTCAGAGGTTTGAACCTACTAGCCACTCCACCAGAGAAGATAAGGTGGTCTGTTTACAGCCTTAGAAACCCTATGGTGCAGTTCAACTCTATCCTATTGGGTCACTAGGAGTTGGAACCCACTAGATGCCACCCAAGAAAAACAACAGTTGGTGCCCAGAGTACACTGGGAGTTTTTAGGGTCCTAATCATAAAAGGAGTCCTAGTGCGGCACTGTGGGTTAATGTGTCAGACTGCAAAGCCATTTGAACTGCAAGGTCGGCAGTTCAAGCTCACCAGCTACTCCTTGGAAACCCTTTACAGGGTCGCTATGGGTCAGAACCAACTCGACGGCACTTAACAACAACAAAATCATAAATCCAGTGTACTCTGCAGGGTGAGCACCAGATCTTCATATAAGCCACCTCCTCTGACTAGTCCAGTTCAGCTCTTTTCTGAACTCTTCAGAACATTTACCATTCAAAGCACACTTTCCTGAACAGCTGACTTCTGCTGAGCTACACCAAACTCCAAGAGGACAATACCCTGCACTTTTCTTACAGCCCCCAGAATAGTCAAGAAATGTGCCCAAAGTAACGCTCACCCAACAGAGGTACCTTATGCCCTTCTCACCAGATTTCCCATTAGCCCACAGGCTTAAGAAAACGGGACGGAGAGGTCAGTGGACTACACTCACCAGGCTCTCCATCCACGGGGAAGGCAACAGAAATCAGGAGACCAAAAGAGACTGGGGTGGGACAGCCGGGCAGTTGGAGCTCCGTGCGGCCTTGCAGGGGCCGGTTCTCCACCTGGAGGGGGTGAGGAAGCAGTGTCCGAGGGCAGCCTTTCTGCAAGGCTCACACCCACACCTCCCACTCCAGCCTCCCTGCAGTCCTTAAAAAGATGCAGGGCTGCCAACCTCTCTCACCTAATTTTTTTTTTTAACTTTTTTTTTTGATGTGCAACTATTGCTATTATCTGTTAACAAAATTTCCCACCACCTTTACCAGAAGCTCCATGTCCACTAAGCAATGAAGTCCCCTTTCTCTCCCTCCTCCAACCTGTCCCTGGTTACCACTAATGATTTTACATTAGTGTAATCATAAAGTACGTGTCCCTTTATGATTGACTTATTTCACTCAGCAAGTTTTCAAGGTCTGTCCAAGTTGTAGAATATATCAGGACTTTATCTCTCTTACTGGTTCATTATATGTATGGACCACATTGTGTCTATCCATTCATCAGTGGATGAACTTTTAGGTTGTTTCCATATTTTGGCTATTGTGACTAATGCTACAATGAAACATAGACAGGAATGATGTGATAATCTGGGGAATGAAAACAGATACTAGCAATATTCTAAGGTTTTAAAATGGGCCCCTCACCTAATTCTTGTGATAGTAAATATTTGCAGAGCAATTAGGACACAACCAGGAATTACGCTAACACTTCACACGTGAGTCCTTATTTAATCCTCACACCACTCCAGAACACAGGCCCCTCCATCAAATCTAATTTACGATTGAGGAAGCTGAGGCTTTACAAGGCTAAATGATCTGCCAAATGTCACACAGCTGTCAGGTGGCAGGACTGGAACTTGAATCCTGGCAGTCTGGCTTCAGAGTCTGAGCTCTTACCCACTCTTCTATCTTGTAAACTTGCTTCTCTTCCTCAGCCTCACCTCAATATCCGAGATGGCTGATCTTAAAGCACATGACCAGTTGACAAGCTGCCGGTTCCGGTACAACAGCCCCGCCTCATAGAGTCGCACAAACGCTTCTGTCACGGCCACTGAGGAGCCCTAGGATATGCTGAGTGTCCACATCCAACAGTTCCTTCTCAGTCCAGGACCCCACTCAGGACCCAAGCATTCTCACAGCCTCCTGTAGGATCAGCATTGGACTGCGAACCACAAGGTCAGCAGTTCAAACACCAGCTGCTCCTCAGAAACCCTATACAGGTCGCTGTGAGTTGGAACCAACTCGACAGCACTTAACAACAACAAGCCCCAGTGTAAGGGGCCCTAGTGGCACACTGGTTATCCCAAAGGTTCAAACCCACCAGTGGTTCTGTGGGAGAAAAGACCTGGTGATGTGCTCCCATAAGACTGGAGGTGGTGGTGAGACATCAAGTCAGTTTCCAGTCAAGGCAACCCTGTGTACAGTTTCTGAGGCTATCAATCTTTACAGGAGCAGAAAGTCTCTTCTTTCTCCCTCGAAGAGGCTGGTAGATATGAACTGCTGACCTTGCAGTTAACAGCCCAACTCATAACCCACTACACCACCAGGGCTCCTTCCCATAAAGATTGTTGTTGTGAAGTGCCATCGAGTCAGTCCCATAAAGATTACAGCCTATACCCAAAGTGGGGGGGCTACAAAGGCAAGAAGCAACTAGCTTACAAGCTTTCAAGAGGGAACCTAGATCCAGAGGGCATGGAGGAAGGTAGAATCTCCACTGAGTAGTATCCAATCTGTCTAGGCGGGGCTTATGAAGGGAGATGCGGATGGGTCTCTTGCGATACAATAGTGAATAATTGTTATCAGGACTGATTGTGAGGGTTATAAATGTAAAGGTTGACGTTTTGTAGCAAGGAGGGGAGTGATTAACTTTGCAGTCTAGGAGCAGAGGTCCCTGGGACCATCAAGGGAGAAAAGCGGAGAGTAGGATCCTACCCAGAGAAACAGTGACACCAGAGATGGAGGAAGAGACGATGACATGGAGAGATGGAGCAGCTGGGGACTTTAGACCCAGAGAGGGAGAGGGGCTGTGTGCTGATGCCCGGGGAGCTGGCTTGTAGGGTATACCCTTTGGTTGGTTGATGATGCATTGAGGGGATTGTAACCATGGCAATGAAACAATATATGACAGGATGACTGTAAAACTAATGTTCTCCCATGTAAACGATCACATAATTCACAATGAAACATTTAAAAAAAAAAAGATTACAGCCTATGACATCAGGAGGCAGTTCTACTCTCCTACTATGAGTTAGAATTGACTTTGCAGCATGCACACACACACATCAAAGCACACAACAGCCAGCTTCCCTGCATAGATCTCTAAACCCTGTAAGTCACCCCTGCCCAGAGACCAAGGCAGTAACACTCACAGCGTCCATAGTGAAGCATTCTCGATCCCAGTCCAAGGAGGCCCCCAGCATGCGGAGCTGCTCACAGATCTCGCCACCTTTCCTGTGTCCAGGGAGAACTTTCATCAGCATGGCCTGAGCACCTCTATGGAAGCAGGCTGAGTGAAGCCCCAAAGTGCTGAGTGCCAAGGGAAAGAAAGTTGAATATGGTATCAATGCAGCTTCCAGCAGCTAATGGAGACAGACACACAATCCCATATGGGGCCAGCTGCTAACTGAAAGGTTCACAATTCAAAGCCACCCACCAACCCTACGGGAGAAAGATCTAATGATCTGTTCCTATTAAAAGGTTACAACTGAGAAAACCCTATGGAGGGCAGTTCGACTCTGTCACATGGGGTTTTGAGTGAAAATCGATGCAATGATAACTAACAACAGACATTAAAAGAAGCACAAAGTTCTACAGTAAGAGACCCCAACCCAGTCACTGCCGTCAAGTCCATTTTGACTCAGAGACCCTACAGAGCAGACTAGAACTCTCCTTAGGGTTCCGAGACTACAGATCTTTACAGGAGTAGTCATTTTTCTCCCAAAGAGCAGCTGGTGGGTTTGAACCGCCAACCTTCCAGTTAGCAGTCCCATACTTATACTATAGTGCCACCAGGGCTCCTACAGTAACAGAGGGGGCAGCCAATTTGTGGGAAATCCAAGGACGCTTCATAGAGGAGACAGCATTTGAAAACAGACCTGGAAGAATGAGAGTGATTTCAATAGCTGGAAAGTGAGAACAGATGAATGGAGAGGTCTGATATGTAGGCAAGAGAATAAACGGCCAAAGGAAAACAGAAAAGAAATGAATTCACAGACATATTCAGTCATCACTTGTTTCTAACTCATGACAACCTCATGTATGTCAGAGTACAGGTGCAATTCATACGAGTTTTAGAGGTGGTTTTTTGGGGAGTACATTGCCAGGCTTTTCTTCCAAAGCACCTCTGGATGAATCTGAACCACCAACCTTTCAGTTAGGAGTCAAGCACATTAACTGCTTGTACCACCCAGTGACTCCGCCCAGACCACAGATGGGACTTAACCTATATATTAAGAAAAGGATATAGTTTTTTCCCTCAAAATGCCATAGCTTCACAGAGGAGACTAGACCAATGGTGTTTAACAAGAAATATAATTCACACCACATATGCAATAGTATATTTTCTATTAGCCACGTTAAAAAAATGAAAAGAAACAGCTGGATTTAATTTGAATATTACATTATTTAAACCAATATAGCTACAGGGTAGCTTGCTTATTTTTTTTCACACTTGCAATGGAATTGATTTCAACTCATGGAGACCCCACGTGTGTCACAGAACTGTGTTCCATAAACACATACATATATGTATTTACACACACCTTTCAGCTAAGAGCCATGTGCAAACCATTTATACCACCCAGGGTCCTATTTACATAAACACACATATATAGTACTGCATATGAGCTCTGGTAGCATAGTAGCTACGAATCCGGCTGTGAACTGAAATCCAGCAGTTCGAAACTACCGGCTGTTCTGCGGGAGAAAGATGAGGCTTTCTGCTCCTGTAAAGATTTACAGCCTTGGAAATCCTGTACGGGGTCGCTATAAGTCGGAACCGACTCCATGGCACATAACAACAACAACAACAACAATATATCTTAAGACATTACATCTCTGACAAAAATGAGGGCTGCGGTGGGTAGGGCCATGAATTACAAGTCAGGAAAAAAATAGGCTGGGAATCGGGAACCCAAACCTCTGCTCCTCATACTCACTCCTCCTTCCATTTCCACACTTCCCTCAGGAAGGCTTCCCGGCTCAGCTCATGTCTCCTCACTCCCCGCTCCTTCCAAAGCTGTTTCTCCACCACAGCCTACAGTAGAAGGTGCAAATAAACTAAGGATAAGGTTGCTTTGGAAGGGGGGATAAAATCTTTTTCCACTAAAAAAAGGAGAAAACCTACTTGCGTAGCTATTCCTGCATGATCTGAACCAGGAACCCATAGCACCTGATCCCCTCGCATCCGATGCCTGAAGTGAAATACCATCCCGTTTACATGCTACCTCATGCCTTCCACCTCCCCACCCTCCACTTTGCTATTTTCACTCCAAGAACTCAAGCAACCTCATTCCCCTCTCACCAGCGCACAAGGGCATCCTGCACAGCCACTGTAAGGGCATGGCCAATGTGCAGGGAGCCAGTCACGTTTGGGGGTGGTATGCACATGGAAAAAGTCTGGCCTGTGGCCTGGGACAGCCGGGCCTAGGAAAGAGAAAAGTCCAAGAACAAAGCACGATTAGATGTTACCTGAGGGAATAGCGCCCTCTGGTGTCTCCTGGGCAGAAGGAACTGCAAAGAACTACCCTGCAAACAACAGGGAAAGGAGGGGCCTGCCAGCAGAAAGGTTTGCAAGTGCCAGGGACCAAAGACATATTCTCCCACAGTTTTTGGAGCTGGATCTGCATTATAGCCGGCTATGAGCTCCAGATTCCATGGGTTACGCAGTTTCTCCCGTCCCTGCCAGGTACCAACCTGATATTCTGGTTTGAAGAAGCCCTCTCGCTCCCACCAGGAATACCAGGCAGCCTCAACATATTGGGGGCTATATGCAGGAGGCAGGCGCCCAGAGACATCTGTGAAGGCAGACAAAAGTTCTGCTAACTACCAAACTTCGAGTCCATGCTGCATTTCAGCAGACCAAATGGGCCATTAAAATGTGTGAGAAAAGGTCATTAAGTTCCTTCCTGAGTTACCTTTCTTTTCACCAGGTTCCGTGGGGATTTCATACAAAACTATCTCCTTAGGAGTCCAGGCCTTACTGGATCCTGCATGTGACTAGAGGTAGGTGGATAGGTGTCAGAGGATACCCCAACCATAAGAATCCCAAACCCTTTTTCCCCCGCAGTTCCCTCCAACTTTTCCCAGTGACTCGAATTGTCTGACCCCTAACCTTGTTCTTCCCAGTTACTCCAGCCTCCAGGGCTGCCTGCCTCTCCCGTAGGCGCTTCTGTTTTGCTTCACGGTTCCTCCGGGAAATGGAGGATCCATGGGGCTCCGGCTGGGTGGAAAGACACCTAGGCCTGGGGAGGCCCCATGAGGGCCTCAGCCCGCAAAGTGGAGGTCGAAAAGAGGCCACAGGCAAATGAGGCATCAGGAGTGCCTGGATAGGGCCCAGATCTGTTCCAGACAGAGCATATTAGGATTCTGGAGTGTGGAACACTACCCCGTTTTATGGTTACACCCCCACCCCCACCCCCATTCCTCATAGCCCTCTTCTTGCTAGCCCTGGTCCATTATCCTAAGTATCTGTACCCTCCCACACAACCCTTCCTCTGCAGACTAGAGTCAAGTCCCTGCCCAACAACATATGCATCTACGAAACGGGGGTGACCTCTGACACACGGGAGTAAGGTGAGGATTCGGGGAGATGAGGGACATCTGAGCGCTCGGGAATTGGGTAACTGCGATCTTCGTGCATCCAGTTTACAGTCCGCAATGCCCTCAGGCCAGCGCAGCCTGGCTTTCCCGCCCGGCCTCAGCTCACCAGCCGGCCTACCGAAATCCCAGGTCGCCCAGCTACGGCGGCTGGGACTGGGAACACCGCGAGTCCGGCACCGGAACGTAAGTAGCTGTCGCGCGGTGGAGGGAGGCGGGGCTCACTCAGACGCATGCGCGACATCTCGGGCCTCCCCGCCCCTTCCGCCTCCAATTGGTCCAATAGCGCCCAGGCCGAAGTGCCAGCGGCAGCGAAGGGGTTGATGCCGTGTGGAGGCGACTCGGCGGCTGGGTTCGTTTCCACAACTTTTATTAAATGAGAAAAATCTCGTACGTATAAAAAAATCACCTGAGTTCTGAGGCCGCCTCAACTAGGCTGGCTCGGCCCGCCTAGTCCCGCCCGCCCAATCCAGCCCTGTCTCCGCACACTCAGGAGCTGTGCTTCTGCCGCTTCCAGAAGCGCTTGACGTCGCTGTGCCCGGCCGGCGTGACCACCATGAGCCGCTTGGCGGAGTTCTCGAACACGAGCACGCCCAGCTCCCGCGCGTGGGCTAGCAACAGCTCAAAATCCACCTGCGACAGGAACTGGTTATACAAGACGCCTGGGGTCCGCAGAACAAAAGTGGAGAGAGAGAAAGAAGGAAAACGTAAGGTTCCGTGCTACCAGCCCCTCAAAAGCAGTAGGCTGGGCTTGCCTTCCCTCCACCAAAACTGCACCACTCATCTCCACTGGTCTGCTCTACGTTAATAGTGAGAGCCAGCCTTTTTCTGGAAGGCAATCTAATAATACAATATACACCATTAATGTTCAAAACCACAGAAATTACTGGATTATCTACTCCACTTTCTTCTAGCTAAATCCAACTTGCACTGATTTCTGCCACTTTATTTACTGCTACCCACCCACCCCAAAACAAAATGTCTTGCCAAGTTTTCTCTCTCAGATCCAACAGAAAACAAAAATTAAATAGATGTGCTTTTTAGGCTCATCAAGACTGAATTGTCCTTCTTCTGGCCAACGACCAATCCCCTCACCCTCAGTGAAGCGGAGTCTATCCCTTTCCAGCTCCCACAGCCGAATCTGGTCCGTAATGGTGGGGGGCAGTACAGGGGTCTGCAGAGACAAGGAGTGGCTGTAGGGATTCAGGGAGACTGTCCAGACAACTCCAGCCCGCCCCCATTCAATCCCCAGACTTGACTGCTCCTCTCATTTCTAGCTTCTTAGCAACAGGTGCCTGTAATTGCCAATCTCCAGCAGCTTGGGACCTAGTTTGTACCTGTTTGAGCATCACTGGGTGGGCCCTTGTTCTTAAGAAATGGATGATCTAGGAAAACAGACAAGAATGGAATCAGGGATAGAGTAAAAGGGCAAGAGAGTCATCTGAGCTGTCACCTAATGTCACCGAGTATCATCTTACTCTGTTAAAAACGCATAGTCACATTCCCATTGCCAACCCTGGTCATGTCTGCTATTCCTTATCTGACACTTTTGTCCTTTCCAGAGCCTAGTTTTGCTTTCTTTTCTTTAAAGTCATAGCAGCTAATTTTTGTTTGTGAAAGCAGGTTCCGAGCTAAATGCTTTCCCTTTATTATCTCATTGAATCCCCCAATGACCTTGTAATGTAGGCGCTGTCATTATTCCCATTTTCCAGATGAGGAAACTGAAGTTCACAGAAATAAGCAACCAGGCCTGGTTTACACAGCTAGAATGTAGTGGGGCCAAGACACAAATCCAGATCTACTTCCTCCCTCTTAAGGGTCTGACTGTTCCCACACCAAGGCTCTGACTTCTGTGTGCCTGCTGCTCAAACACAGACAACTCCCCACTCACCTAATGTAAAACACTGGCTGTGAGCCTTTTGTAATGGAACCACTTGTACCCCACGTCCCAAGTGCAGCCCATTTTCCCACACCCCAGTGAGCTACCTGCTGGGCTGTGATGCCACTGGCAATGGCCTGCTGCACACTCTCTCGGGTCACCTGCGCCACCACCATGTTGGGGAAGCGATAGAGCATCTCAGAGAAGAGGGCAATGAGAGCAATCTGCAGCTCCGACTCTGACAGGGAAAGAGGAGATGAGGACCCCCACAGCCAAACCCCATCAAGGTCCTCCTTCCTTCAGGTGTGACGAGGAACATCTTGGGGAGATGTGAACATAAGCCAGTGTTCCCTCCTGTATTCTGTATCCCACCCGCAGCCTGCCCTCCCAGACCTCTGTCCGTCCTCACCCGTGTAGGCATACAGTCGATAATTGGTTTCCACGACGATGAAGCCAGGCTGGTGTGCAGTGCCCCCAACCCCGGAGACACCTGATGAGAGATTGATGGCCAGGCGTGTGGGGTAGTAACGCCGAGATTTCCTCTGGAAGGACAGTAAGGAAGGGCAGAGGGTCCTCTCAGGTGTCACTGCCTGAACCTCAGATCCCTCTCACTGCACAGAACCTTAGCCTCTAACCTCTCTCCCAACAGGGACCCAAGCATGCAATCCTGGCAACTACCTGAGACTCCTCTGGTTTCTGAAAACCAAAGCAACATACCACCCTGGCTCATCCCTAGAAGCCTTGTATCTGGGCGCTCATACCTTCCTCTGGAACACCAGTCCAAACTCACGCAGATGTTGCAGGAAGTTCAACAGAGAATCACTCATACCTTCCACAGAGTAGTCCTGGAAAAGAAGGTGACCTGCTAGGTACAAGTCCATCCCCTCCTCTTTCCCCAACCCCATATACTTGTGCCCTGGTTCCCATCTCTGACTGGTCTTTGTTCACCTTTATTTCCTTGCTCTACTGCTCCAAAATCTAGCTTCCCCTTCCTACCACCCACCTCTCAGTCTACCCACCCAAGCCCCTAGCTTCAGCCCCCTACTTACCTTGCCAAGGGTAGAGAAGCTAAGTTGGAAGAGGAAGGAGAGAATTTCCACTAGGTCCATTCCCCGGCTCTAAGGAGGATAAGGCAGAGACAAAGTGGGGAGGGATAAGAAGGAGGAAAAGGGAGAAGAGGGACAGAGAAGATAAAATCAGGGAACAGAGTCTGGGGGAAAGGCAGGAGTAACTCTCATTAGGTGTGGTCTTGGGACAAGCAGAGCATGCTGGCAAGCAGGCCTGGCCTTACCTGGGCTGTCTGCAGATACTGCAGCATGAAGTACCAGAGCTGGGCAGGGGTATCCAGTAGCAGGAACTGGAAGCCAGCAGAAGTAATACAGGGTGGCTCTCCAGGCTCAGCACTAGGAGCACAGATAGAGATGATGGTGGCAATGTGTAGAATGCAAAGAAAGGCCATCATACCCATTTGCCCTCTCATTTTTTGGGTTTACTTCTGTTTTAGGTATCTCTGGTGTTACTCCACCCATCTCTCATTTTTTTCAGGTAGCCCCTCCAATCCTAACCCTCCCGTAGATGCTCAATGTAGCATGGACCCAAGGAGAGAGCAAAGCAGAACTGTTGTACCTCTTCATGAGCCCAGCCTGACTAAGGAGCTGGGCCAAGTCCTGGCTGACGGCTGCACTGGGGGAGCCCACCATGAAGTGCAGGACCACCTGAGGAACAGAAGAAAATGGAGAGACTGATACCTGTAAGGGCTACGGGAACGAGCAGCACAAGTAAAGATAGAGAGTCCCAAGTCCTCACCTCCCATCGCTCCTCAGCGTACTTGTCCAGGGAGGGAACATCCCGGGCGTGCTTGTCTGGTCCCAGCTGACTTGTGTCATCGGACCAGGCCTTCCCCCTATGGTCAGGAGGGGCCAAGAGTACGGAACCTGGCCTGTGTTTCTACCCATCCCTTGCTCCCTTTCCATGTTCATTCCCATGGACTATGGGAAGGGCAGGGGGTGGCATTTTCTACCCCATATAGCTACATCTGGTCCAACTGATTCCTTTATAAAAGGAATCAGTTCCAAAAGTACACCTACAATATTCCAGAGAGGCCCCTTAAGAATTAACCCCCAAGTCACCTTCCCTGTCCCAGTTTAGGAAGAGACAGAAGTAACATACCCACCCAGCAGGGCAATGCGGAGGTTCTGGCGGAAGACAGGGTTGAGGATGAGGCCCTGGAGACCACCAGGGAGAAGCTGGGTGTGCCAGATACGGAGACCACTCAGCAACCCTGTACTTTCCTCCTGAGCCCTGCAATGGAAGCAGAGAGGTGAGTGGGTGTCTAGAAAGCAAAAAAAAAGGAGGCTCATAAAAGTTTCAATTTCTGCCTTTTCTGCATCAGAGATCCTTAGAGCAGTGCTCCAGAGTGAAATCAATGTCACCTTACATTTCTTTACTATAAGGCATTACATTATCACAGCCTTTCAATATCCATCCTGAATCTCCAAAGGAAAAATACAGTGGAGAGTTTCTTAATTAAGTGTTTTGTGGCATAACTATTAATACTTCCTGGAAGCATTCCATGGAACATTAGTTTGGGAAATAATGCTATTGGGAAATTTGTATCTGGCTGAGAATTCAGTAGAGACTCACTTGTTAAAGTCCTTCTTCACCCACAGGGCTACAGCAGCTTGTGGCAAAGGCTGTTCCAGAAAGAGCATCCGCATCACCCAGTTTTTAGCCAGAGGTGGGAGCTCCCTGTAGAAAGGTAAAGGTCAAACTTTAAAGTCAGATGTTTCCTTATCTATGCCATCAACAGTTTTCAAATGTCTTATCTCACCCCCTCACCACTTTATGTCTTGCCACCACCACCATCAACACCATCACCCCTCTATAACATCCAACTCTTTCAAGGTTGCTACACTTCTAACCATGATAATTTATTCAAGTCTAGAGGCCACCATTATATCCTCCAATCCCCGCCCCAGCCGCCAGCAGCACATGGTCCCTGTCATGAAGGGGATCCTCACCTGAAGACAGCCAAACAGGTTGCAGGATGTCCATATAACCGGTCCAATACCCCGGGGCTCAAGCCTCCTAAGAATTCCTGCAGGTTCCGGCATTGTAGGTGTACTCGATTCAGTCCACCTCTAGAAGGGGTGCTCTCCATCACCTAAGAGATGCATGTTAGAAGAGCACTTCCACGCTAATATCCTTCACCTTTCACATCCTGATTCCAGATCCAGCCACCTCTATGATAGCCCATCTTTTCTGTGTTTTCCTTTCCTATGTCACCCACCTCCTCCTGATTCTCCCAAACCTGATCAACCTTCCTTTCTTTCCTGCCTCCTCACCCTCTATTGCTACCCTCCACTCCAGCCTTCTCTCGGTTTCCTACTGATGGAATTGTTGATAATCGCATACTTGCAAAATCATTTTGTATTTCAAGAACTTGTGTCATTTTTAGTTGAGTAGCTAAAGAAATCCACATTCCCTGGTAAGATCAGTCTCTGAGCTCTAAATCTGCTAGTCCTTCTCATCTTCAATTTCTGAACCCCTTCTGCTAGGAATCGCAACAAATTACCTCTCCCCGCCACCGATTTCCCCAAGTCTCCTTCACCTCATTCACCCTGATCCCACATCATCCTATCTCCTAACTTCTTCCCTACTTTCATCCCATTCCTCACCTCACTCAGTTTTCTCTCACTCCACCTCCACTCCCGCCCTTCTGGGTACCCCTCACCACTGTATGTCGATACCCCTAGCGCACCCCGAGTCTCGAGCAGACGCTTAATGGGATTTGGTGTCTCGCATTGGCTCTCAGGTATAGGGGAAAGAATGGTGGGTGGATGAGAGAAAGACTGGGAAAGAGACGAAGGATTTCACAGCCAGGAACCCAGAGTGTAGGACTCAGAAGAACGGGAAGGAGTGGGAAAGTAGGGAGGAGAACAATATGAGCTGCACTCCGCTACCGCGAAGCATACTGGGAATTGGAGTCTTGTTCCCGTCCAACTCCAAGCAGAGTGAAGAGCGCCTGACTACAACTCCCGAAAAGCACGACGGGAAACGGGATGGAGAGAGGCAGGTTTTTAATTGACAGAGCCGGGATCACGGTAGCCGGGCCTTTTCGTTCCGCGGCGCTCTACACCCACGCTGTTAACGGCTTGTCTAAACGGCGTCCGCGGGAGGCACAGTCCTAGGGTTAGATAGGTCCTGAGGGCTTCCCAGTGAGGCGGCGTGGTAATGAGTTCAGTAGACTTAGAGACGTGGGAAACTGAATTCTTTGAGCTCAGTTGTTGCTAAGTGCCCTAAAGTTGGTTCCGACTCAAAGCGACCCTGTATAGGATGCCCGAGGAGCAGCTAGTGAGTTTGAACCGCCGACCTTGCTATTCAAACCGACCTTGAAGTCGAGTGCTTATCCTGCGGCGCCACACCAGTACTCCGCGTACAATCGTGGTAATACACGATCCAGAACGTGTGCTCGAGTTTGGAGTTACACGACCCAGTGCGCCTCTCTTGGCCAGCAAGTCCTCAATAAATCATTTCCAGCCAATGGCGTCACTAGGGGAGTGGGAGAGGGAGGATAGACCACACTGGGTAACGCTGTCTGAAGCAGTGACACAAAAATAAGTGTCTATAAAGTTTTCGTGCCGTGTTTGAGCACAAATTGATTTTTTATAAACATAGCCCTGTATTTCTTGAGCGTATGAGTGCAGCCATTTTGCTAACAAAACTTTTGTTTAGCTAGAAGTAAATATAATCAAGCACTGCCTGAGAGCATCTTATACATACTCCCCAGCCTGTCCTTGTCTCTTAAATGTATGTTTTTAACTATTTCCGCTTGGAATGTTAATGATTTCCTGGCTCTGCCTGGGGCCTGATCCCTGTTTGTGTAACTTCTGATATGGAGTGACCATCTGGACAGAGAGGCGCCAGGATGGTTAATCCTGCCATCCTTTAAGATGTTTATTGGGGCTTCTTCAAGAGACCCCTTAGTGGTTTATTATGTGTGCTTGAGTTATAGCCCACCTGCATGTAGAACTGGACTAACTTTGCTAAGATTGTAAAGTACTGTCAAGTTCCGATTTGCCACCCCCAGTGTAAGGAGCAGCTGGTAGGTTTGAACTGCCGACCTTGGGGTTAGCAATCCAGCGCCACACCAGGACCCGATTGCTTGCTAAGAAGTAGTATAAAACTTCCTTGTAATCAAGAGTCAAGTGAACACCAATTAAATCAGCCTGCTTGCTGTGGGACTTTCTGTTAGCCAACTTCCTAATAATAAAGGCTTTTCTCTTTCTCTGTTTTACCAGGAGTGGCTATTGATTGAACTCAATTGTTCCAGGGCATCAAACCCAAAACTTTGGGTTAACATTAATTTAAAACAACAAAAATATTTTTGTAACCCAGTTTACATGTGTAATATACCAACAAGGCTATACCTCTATACTGATTTACTTTTTGAACCTTATGAGTTGGAATCCACTTGAAGGCTGTGGGTGTGGTTTGAATGAGCTGTCATTATTATCTAATTACAATGAGACATCAAATGTGGTTTCCTCTGCATGCGATACTGTAATTTAAAAGTGTGATTTTAATTTTGCTAATTGGTTATGTCATTACTGTACCATTACATTCAGTGATATATGGGAATTACTATTTACAGTAACAACTACAAAAAGGACTAGCACTTTTGCAAACACAAAAGGATTCGATCCTCAATCTTATGATCCAAAGCCAGACGCCTTATACATTAGGCCACGTGGTCATGAATAGCAGAGAAACACTGTCAGATATAGTGCTGGAAAATGAGCCCCTCAGGTTGGAAGGCACTCAAAACGCGAGTGGGGAAGAGATGCCTCCTCAAAGTAGAGTTGACCATGATGACGCGAATGGAGTAAAGTCCGTGGGAGTAAAGCCCTCAGGACCGTCATTTGCTGATGGGGCACAACTCAAAATGAAGAGGAACAGCTATAAACATCCATTAATAATTGGAACATGAAATGTACAAAGTATGAATCTAGGAAAATTGGATGTCAAAAATGAACTGGAAAGCATAAACATTGATATCGTAGGCATTAGTGAGATGAAATGGACTGGTATTGGCTATTTTGAATTTGACAACCACGTGGTTTACTATGCCGGAAATGACAAATTGAAGAGGAATGGTGTTGCATTCATCGTCAAAAAGAACATATCAAGATCAGTCATGAGGTACAACGCTGTCTGTGATAGGATAACATCCATGCGCCTATAGGGAAAACCAAGGAGCTCTGATAGCATAGTGGTTACGCATCAGGCTGCAAACCGCAAGGTCAGCAGTTCGAAACTACCACCTGTTCCACGGGAGAAAGATGAGGCTTTCTGCTCCTGTAAAGATTTACAGCCTCGGAAACCCTGTACAGGGTCACTATAAGTTGGAACCAACTCCACGGCACATAACAAAATCAACAGGGAAGACCAGTTAATACCACTATTACTCAAATTTATGCACCAAGCACTAAAGCCAGTGAGGATGAAATAGAAGAATTCTACCAACTTCTTCTATCTGAAATCTATCAAACATGCAATCAAGATATATAGATCATTACTGGTGATTGAAATGCAAAGGTTGGGAGCAAAGAGGAAGCATCAGTAGTTGGAAAATATGGCCTTCGTGATAGAAATGATGCTGGAGATCGCATGATAGAATTCTGCAAAATCTATGATTTGTCCATTTCAAATACCTTGTTTAGACAGCGTAAGAGACGACTGTACACATGGGCCTCACCAGATGGAATACTTAGAAATCAAATTGACTACAGCTG
>NW_006408851.1:1676657-1705114 GCF_000296735.1 Chrysochloris asiatica
CAAGCTATGGACAACATTGCAAAGTATGAATATTCCTGAACACTTAATTGTGCTGATGAGGAATCTCTACATGGACCAAGACACAGTTGTTCGAATAGAACCTGGGAACACTTGAATGGTTTAAAATTAAGAAAGGTGTGCGACTAGGGTTGTATTCTTTCGCCACACTTATTCAACCTGTATGCTGAGCAAATAATCCGAGAAGCTGGGTTATATGAAGAAAAATATGGCATCAGGATTGGAGGAAGACTCATTAACAACCTGCAATATGCAGATGATACAGCCTTGCTTGCTGAAAGTGAAGAGGACTTAAAATATTTATTGATGAAGATCAAAGAGCACAGCCTTCTATATGGATTGTGTCTCAGTGTAAAGAAAACGAAAATACCACTGGACCAATAAACAACATTCTTATTTATCAACGGAGAAAAGATTGAAGTTGTCAAGGACTTCATTCTTCTTGGATCAACTATCAACACTCACGGAAGCAGTCAAGAAATCAAACACCATATTGCATTAGGCAAATCTGCTGCACAAGACCTTTTTAAAGTGTTGAAGAGCAAAAATGTCAGCTTGAGGACTAAGGTGTGCCTGACCCA
The DNA here is from genome assembly GCF_000296735.1 of Chrysochloris asiatica. NCBI lineage: Eukaryota > Metazoa > Chordata > Mammalia > Afrosoricida > Chrysochloridae > Chrysochloris > Chrysochloris asiatica. Next base: position 1,677,257 of record NW_006408851.1, read on the forward strand.
AGCCATGGTATTTTCAATAACATCATATGCATGTGAAAGCTGGACAGTGAATAAGGAAGACCATAGAAGAATTGATGCATTTGAGTTATGGTGTTGGAGGAGAATACTGAAAGTGCTGTGGGCTGCCGAAAGAACCAATAGATCTGTGTTGGAAGAAGTGCAGGCAGAGTGCTCCTTGGAGGCCAGAATGGCCAAACTTCATCACTCATACATCAGACATATTGTCAGGAAGGACCAGTTGCTGGAGAATGCTATCATGTTTGGTAAGGTGGAGGGTCAGAGAAAAAGATGAAGACCCCCAGCGAGATAGATTTGCAAAGTGGTAACATCGATGGGCTCAAGCGTGGCAACGATAGTGAGATTGGCCCAGGATCGGGCAGTGTTTCGTTCAGCTGTGCATAAGGTCACTGTGAGTCGGTGCCGACTCAATGACACCTAACAACAGCAACAACAACTACCAAAAAGTTATACTAAGGATTCTGTATGAGGCTTTCTGCTCCTGTAAAGGTTTACAGCCTTGGATACTCTCTACAAGGTTGCTATTGAGTCGGAACTGACTCAATGCCGCCACAGAACAACAAGGATTCTGGATGGTCTGGTAGAGTAAGAGGCCCATGGAGGGGGTTAGGAGGACAGAACCCTAGTGACACCATTATTTCCACCTCTACCACGCATCCACACCACATTTAGTTGCTGTTTTAAAATGCCACCAGATTGGTTCTAACTCATAGCAACCCTGTATAGGGTTTCCAGGGAGTAGCTGAGGGCTTTAACCGCCAACCTTATGGTTAGCAGTCCAGTGCTTACCCTACAGCACCAACTAGGACTCCAAGAGCTTAATATATACAGTTATCTAAAAGAAACCAATATTATGTTCTGGTTTGACTTATAAACCTACTGCAGGAAGAGGGAGGAGATGTTATCAGTCAAGGGCAGAAGTACACATCTCCCCCGGTTCTTAGAAAGCAAGTTTATTTCACGTACTTTATAAGACTTGAAAATCAAAGCTCAGTGAGATTAAGAAATTTGCCCACAAAAAAAGAAAGTGCTGAAGTTGGGAGCAAGGGACCCAGGACCCCAGATCCTGTACTTTGTTATACTTTTTAGTCCTGGTGTGTTTCTGTATACCAATCAATGTTTAAAATCCTCAAAACATAACAAAACTTTATGGCAAAAGTTAAAAGACAAATTACAGTCTGGGAAGAAATGTCTGATAAGATAGACAAAATACAAAAGGCTCTTAACAAGCCGTAAAAAACACCACCAGAGAAAGATTGGGACAAGAGATGAACAGGCAGTAAACAGGGGGAAAAATGCCTAACAGATGAAAAACGATTTCACTAGTACTTATAGATAAGTATATGAAGCAAAATATCAAATTAAACAATAAAATATAAGAGTGGCATACACAATAAACAAAAACCGAGACAAGGATTGACAAACTCAAATTCAAAGTTGACATACCGCAAAAACAGCGGATTCCTGTAAGGTGGAGCTCAGATATGCGTCCACTTTTCGCCCTTCTTCGTCCTGTTCTGACACCAACCCTCCCTCTCACTGCACACGCTCCTTCTCTGCTAAGTCTGATCATCTGTTACAGTGGCCACACAGAATTCACAGATTGCACTCATGATTATGGGGGTTATTATGGAAGATAATAGTGCGATTCAGAAACTACTTAGGATTCAACAATTGTCTTGTCAGAAATGCCTCTCAGGCAGCCCCTTGACCTCTGCCCTGCCCAGCAAATGTTACAAGCTCCTTTAGTTGTGCTGGTAAATGCCCAGGGGGCACCCAATTTTGCAAACCAGCTTCCTTCCCAAAGACAACTTTTTACTGGTTCTGTGGATTGGGAGGCCCACTGTTCTGTCTCTAAGCCACTGCCTCTGCTGTCAACTCTACCGAACACCTCTTCTTCCCACAGGGACCTCATGGGTCAAAGAAGGAACTCTGCTCAACCTTTTCTTTCATGGTGGTCTTAAGAGGCTTTCTGACATGGCAAACCTAGCCAATCCCTACATTAGAACCCGAATACCCTATTTGCGTGGTCCCACCCAATCATTGGTGGTTGCTGGAAGATAAACACTTGACTGCTAACCACATGGTTAGCAGTTCACACCACCAGCCGTTCCTCGAAAACCCTATACAGAGTTGCTATGAGTTGGAACCAACTCCACAGCACTTAACAACAATCCAATCATTTGGAGAGAGCTACAAAGGTTTGTTAAGGAGTGTCAGAGAAAAAGAGGAAGACCCCCAGCGAGATGGATTGGCAAAGTGGCAGCATCAATGGGCTCAAGCGTGGCATAGAGTCGCTATGAGTCGGTACTGACCCAATGGCACCTAGCAACAACAACAACAAAGGCCATGGTAGAGTGGTAGAGGAGCCGTAATTCACTGCATGACACCACACACACCTTTTAAAGGGCAATTTAGCAATGTCAACAATTTTGATATCTTGTGTGGCTCAAGTGGTATATGTTCAATTACTTACTAATCCAAAAGTTGTTCGGACCCCATTCCCCCCCCACCTCACCCCCGGTGGTACCATGCAAGAAAGACTTGGCTATCTGCTTCCATGAAAATTATAACCACAGCCAAGAAAACTTAATGGAGCAGTTCTACTGGAACACATGGGCTTACAATAAGTTTGAATCGGCTTCAAGGCAATAGGGTTGCTTTTTTGTGTGTGTCGACAATTTTAATGTAGCTACTCTTTGACCTGGTGTGGCGCTACAGGATTATGTGCTGGACCACAAGGTTGGTTTCAACTGCAAGGTTGGCTGTTCAAACTCACCAGCTACTCCTCAGAAACCCTATACAGGGTCACTGTGTGTCAGAACCGAGTCCATGGCAACTATCAACAGCAACAGCTCTTTGACCTACCACCTTTAGGAATGCATGATGCTGATCACGCTGTACACCTCCAACATGTACAGAGATACACATGCAAAGATGTTCATTGAAGTGTGTTGTTGATACATGATGGCAACAGTGGAAACAGCCCAAATGTCTGTCATTGGGGTGTGATTGCTTTTGTCTTAAGTACCATTGAGTTGATTCAATTCATAGCGATCCTTGATAGGGTTTCTGAGGAGCAACTGTTGGGTTTGAACCATCAACCTTGTGGTTAGCAATCCAGTGCTAATTAGATAAAATATGGGTCATCCCAACAATAAAGACTGCTGAGCAGACCTTAAAGAGGAGCTATCTATGACCTGTCCTTGTTGTTGTTGTTGTTGTTGTTGTTGTTATGTGCCATGGAGTTGGTTCCGACTCATAGCGACCCTGCACAGGGTTTCTGAGGTTGTTAATCTTTACGGGAGCAGAACGCCTCATCTTTCTCCCGCGGAACCGCCGGTAGTTTCGAACTGCTGACCTTACGGTACGCAGCCCAATTCGTAACCACTACACTACCAGAGCTCCTTACGACCTATCCTTAGAGGAAGAAAAGAAATTTCAAAATGGCATAAATAATATAGAGCTGCCATCTTTGTAGCAAGCTCTCCTATGTGTATACACTTCATTTTGGAGGGGCTGGGAATGGGGAGCTGGGCAGAACTGTGTCATAGGTGCTACAGTGCAGAGCAAACACTACAAGTTCACTGTCCATCTGTAATGGACTCAACAGCGGAGGGTCTGTGGTTGGGTTTGGTGGCTGCAGTGCTGTAAACTGGAGAGGAGCCAGTGCAGAGTCCGGGTGACCAGGTAGGAGACTTCTTCTGTGAGCCAGACAAGATGGTGATTCAGGTGTCAGGACGCTGATGAAGAAAGAAAGAAACGAACAAGTCGAGGAGAAATTTTGGAGGCAGAAGAATCAGTAGGGCTTCAAGATAGAATGGAGTTTGGGCCAATGGTCAGTGACATAGCCACAGAAGACTAGAGTGGAGAATGAAGCGTCCAGCTGATAAGAAGAGGGGCATATGCACAAGAACACCCACACTTGCAGATAATACCCACTTGACCTGGCTTCAATGGCTGGATGATCAGAGCTCAACTAGAAGAAGAGAGAAGAGGGGAAAAAAGCGCAATCTAATACAATTTGATGAACTTGACCTACACCTATGGATGCAGTAACTTAAAGAGGGAATACATCTTTATAGCGAGGATCATTCCCACACCCTCGACACACAGGGTAGGCCGGGTTGGGCAACTTGGACATTGGCTACCCAAAATGCGGGGGCTACAAAGGCAAGAAGTGACTGGCTTACAAGCTTTCAAGAAGGAGCCTAGATCCAGAGGGCGGAGGAAGGTAGACTCTCCACTGAGTAGTATCCAATCTGTCTGGGCAGGGCTGATGAAAGGCGATGGGGATAGGACTCTTGAGGTACAATAGTGAATAATTGCTATCAGGACTGACTGTGAGAATTGGAAATGTAAAGGTAGACACTTTGTAGCAAAAGGAGGGGAGTGGTTGACTTTGAAGTCCAGGAGCGGAGGTCCCTGGGACCATCAAGGGAGTGCGGGACCCTACCCAGAGAAACAGTGATGCCAGAGATGGAGACAGAGACAATGATGGGGAGAGATGGATGGAGCGGCTGGGGACTCTAGACCCAGAGAGAGAGAGGGACTGTGTGCTGACGATCAGGGGGCAGACTTGCAGGGTATATACCCTTTGGTTGGTTGATGATGCATAGAGGGAATTGTAACCATGGCAGTGAAACTATACACGATAGGATGAATGTAAAGCTAATGTTCTCCCATGTAAACTATCACATAATTCACAATAAAACATTTAAAAAAAAAAAAAAAAATGGAGTTGAGAGGGAGAGGGAATGCCCGGACTGCCCCTCAGGTTTCTGGTTAGTGTAGTTCAGTGGACAGTGCTGCCATTCACTGAATCCTTAACCACAGAGGAGGAGGAAGAGGGAGGAGCAGGTTTGGACATCTCACGATGAACACACATATGAACTTCTGGTGTCTCTACAGGCCTAGAGCTTAAGAGTTCTGGACTTAAGAGATGTAAATTTAGGAGTTACCAGTTCTCTGTCATGGCTTCCATTATTCACAGATCTAGATTCTGGCTGCTGAACTCTACACTATCTTGAACAATGGTACACACTGGTCTGACTTAAACTGGCTTCAGCAGGACTATTAAGAGTTTTCCCCCAGGACCTATTCAACCTAAGATGAAATGATCTTGATGATTCTTCTCATTATCTAGTCGGTTCATTTTGAGAATGTCATCAACCAAAACCCCAGGGTCTTAATTTCACATCAGTCCCTGGATGGCTACCAACTAAAAGGTTGTAGGTTGGAGTCCACCCAGAGACACCTCAGAAGAAATGGTTCATACAGTCCTGCAATTCCCCTGAGGTCCCACAGGCAAGCGTCCGGATAATATATAAACAGAACACTATGCTGGGACAGAGTAGCCGGGAGATGGGGAAGAAAAAGAAGAAAGTTAAGGAAATGGGTTGGTGTGAGTGCAAGAGGCCGATTTTACCAAAACCCAAGTCACAGTTGTGGAAAACTCAACCTTTATTATTACCTGCCTAGAGCAGGGGATTAAAATTACCTTGAGCTAGGTCCATATATTAGTGTAAAAATCTGTGTCTCTTCCCTCAAAAAAAAAATGTACAAACCCCTCTAGAAGTGATTATAGAAAAACCAATGTGGCAGCTACAATAGAGATGTCCAAGCCCAGGGCCACAGGCCATTGCTCCCTCTTTCCCCTAATCCCAGTATTATTCCACAGAATCGTAGAGCTTTAGAGACGTTCTAGCTACACAACGGCAGAAGGAAGTGGGGGTGGGGGCTGTGATCACCCCCAGGTCCAGTGTTTCAGGGGATGGAGGAAGGAGAAACCAAAGCTGAGGACCATGTCAGGAGTGGGCACCTGGGAATGCGCTGTTCTCCCTTGTCCTCACCCCACAAATTCTCAGCCAGAAGAGTCCAGTGTGTGACGGAAATGAAAGAGAGGCTGGGGTGGGGTGGGGGTGGGGGCCCACAGCCATCTCTCCAGAAACCAGTGTTGTCCAGTGGGGCCCAGCTGCTCCAACAGGCCACATCCAGTGTCTGCCCTGTCTTTGCCCCCACCCTCCCCCAAGGGATGGCCGGAAGAGGTCAGAGAGGATCCCATCCACAGGGCCAGCTGGGTGGGTGGTGGGAGCTTCCAGGAGTAGAGATGGGAGTAGGTACAAGGAGGTGCATGAGAGCATGTCCAGGCAGGAAGGGTGTCGCTCCCTTGGCAGGTGCAATCACAGGATTCAGAGGTGATGGGGGTGACGAGGCGGAGTTCCATCAGTCCTCTCTTTTTGCTTCCCCTGAATTCTCCCTAATGGCCGAATGCTGGGATTCACACTGTGTTGAGCGCATCCTCTGCCAGAAACCGATGCAGCTGGGAAAAGGGTGGTCGCTGCTCAGGCTCCCGGCTCCAGCACCGCAGCATCAACTCATATAGGCCCAGCGGACAGGCAGGGGGCCGGGACAGGTACACCTGTATGGTGACAGGGTGGTCAAAAGGCAGGGGACAGATGCTCTTTAGTCTTCAAGCTGACAGGCTCTGCCCCTCCCAGGTGCCCTGGCCCATCTTCCCTCCCGTCCCTTCTGACCTGCCGGCCTTGGTCCCGGAAGAACTCCCCCGCATTTTCGATGACCTGCTCATCAGTGAGCTGACCAAACGGCTGGGCCCGGCAGAGCATTAGCACCTCCCACAGGGTCACCCCAAAGGCCCACACGTCACTTGCAGTGGTGAACTTCCCCTGGTGCATGAACAGGGCAACAAAAACAGAGAAGGAAGGGATCAGGCCCTGAAGACCACCTTCCTCTCCCCACAGGGAGCTTCAAGTCCACTCAGTACCACCCCAGGATCACCTATCCTTAGCTGGCCCACCTTTCCCAACAAACTTGCCTTTCTCCCAAGGGATCCACTGTCCCCCTTGCTCTGGTCCACTCTCCTTGGTTCTGGCCCACCTCTTCCTTCTACTCATTCTTCTGTCTTCCACCTTCCTTTATCTGATTTCTACCCTATGTCTCCCCCAACCCAGGAGTCCTGGTGTGTCACTGCAGTTTAATATACTGGACCCCAAGATCGGTTTGAACTGCAAGATCGACGGTTCAAATCTACCAGCCGCTCCTCAGAAACCCCAGACAGGGCCTCCATCAGTCAGAACCTACTTGATACCTCATCACACCACCACCTCCCAACTAATCTCTTTCATCTGTGACTTCCTCTCCCCTCATCCTGCTTGCTCTCTATACTCTGACTTCTCCCACACTCAATCTTGGCTCCTGGACCTTTTCCATCACACTGTAGCTTCCTGCTTTTTCCAATTCCTGAGTCAAAAGGAATCAGTCAAAAAAAAAAAAAAAAAATCCATTTTACAGATGAGGAAACTCAGTCCAGAGAAGGTGAGTGACTAAAGGGACCTCAGACTGTGAGGGGCAGCTCCAGAAGGCCAGAGTCCACCTCCACCTGCCCTGCCTCCATCTGGCACTCACCATGAGGATGCACTCCCAGGCCATCCAGCGGATGGGCAACACTGCCCGGCCCTGCACACGGTAATAGTCCCCAGCGTACAGGTTCCGACTCATGCCAAAGTCAGCGATTTTGATCGTGAAGTTTTCCCCAACCAGGCAGTTCCTTGTGGCCAGGTCCCGATGCACAAAGTTGAGTGTGGCCAGATAACACATGCCCGAAGCGATCTGGGCTGCCACGTGCAGCAGCATCGGATAGCTGAGTAAGGGGTGACAACAGTGGGCCATTATGGGGGCAGCCCTACTCCCCCCACTTTACAGATTCCCGTCCAGGAGAGGAAGATGGGGTACCCATGGTCGCAATCCACTTCTCTACTGAAGCCACATGGTAGCTTCCATGTAACATCTCTTTGACACACCTAACCAAAGGCGGCTACCTCTCATTATGCTCCCCAGTCTGGACTCAGAGGGCATGAAGGTCGGAGAAGGCAAAAGAGGAATTCAGGATAGGGTCCCATCAACAACCCCACCATGATCATCTCCAGCCTTTCTGTCAAGTTCTTAGACTGGTATAGTCGAATCTTCCTCATTTCAGACCCCTCTACCTGCCTTCCTTCCACACAGTCCCTTCTTTCTCTTCAGGGTGGGGCAAGGGCAGTGAAATCGATCTCCTTGGGGGGCAGTCAGGGGAAGCCCAGCCCTGGGTAGACAAGTTACCTGATGGTTGGCCCCTGGGCAGCGTCCCCGTCCCCTGGGGCCCCCTCAGCCGCCTTGTCTTCTAGCTGATGGGCGCTAAGGAACTGGTTTAGGTCACCATTCTCCATATAATCAGTAATCATGCAGAGGGGGTCATCCTGCACACACACTCCCAGCAGCCGGATGATGTTGGGGTCCTTTAGCCGTGACATGATCTTCACCTCTTTCAGAAAATCATTCCTGGAGAAGCAGGAAAAGGTAGAGGAGGCCAAGAGGGTGGCCTGCATCTCCCTCCTGCTCATGGTGACTCTGCCACTCCAACCCTCAACATCATGATGCTGGCCTGAGCTCTAAACCTCCCCCAAATGGGGCCGCCTCCTCTGCTGTCATTACGTCCATTCCGGTATAGGGTTTCTGAGGAGCGGCTGCTGAGTTTGAACCGCCGACCTTGCAGTTAGTCCCCACCATATTTCTCTCTAGGTTGCTCCTGCTCTTCAGGGCCTCTCCTCCCCTTCTCCCAGACACCAGCCCTGCTCCTCACCTGGCATTCTTAGTGGCATCTGCCCGTAGGATTTTGACAGCTACCAACAAGGGGTGTCCCTTTCGCACATTAAGGGGGAAATCAAGACTGACTAGATCTTGAGGACTCTCTACCTCACACAGGTGCACCTGGAAAAAGAAGGTCATTTGCAGTAGTCACCAGGTCAATGGGATAACACCGTCATAGACAACTGAGGGGGTCTGGCCAAAGGGGATGTGTAGGCATGGACAACAGAGCCCCAGATCAGGTCAGACAATATTCATGGCTGGACAGGGGTTCTTACCTCCCCAAACTGGCCCTCACCAAGCTTCTCCTTGAAGCGGAGCCGTGACCGAGGGAAATCCACTCTGGGGGGCCCATCCCCGACCGCTCCTGGGGGCAGTGCGGGCACAGCATAGGTGTTGCCCCCAGTGACTCCCTGCAGGGTGACAATGTCAGCCTCGGCATAATGGGGGACGCTGTTCTGGGAAGGAGGGGGCAGAAGTGGGGCACCCGGCTTCTCAGGTTCCATGTAGTCCCCATTGCAGGCTGGAGGTTCGGGGAAAGAAGAGAGGACGAGGGGTTAGAAAAAGTACAGTAGGCCTGGGTCTCCCCACCCAAGCCTCCCAGAGGCCCCATTTCTCTCAGCTGATGAGATGTATCTTTCCTGGTATTCCACCCACTAACCTCAAAACAGAAGACACTGGCATGGGATGGTGGTTAGCTGTTTCAGACAGAGGCTTCAGGGCAATGGAAATGGTTATGCAGTCTAATTCTCTAAAGAACTTCCATAGCCCAAAAGACCATGAGTTAAGTCTTGGCTGTAAAAAGAATCCCTCTAATCTCCATCAGAAGAAGGATGGCCCCAACCATCCATCCATTCACTCTTCACATTCCAAACCTTTGTTCCCTCCCTTTCACTTAACTCTTCTGCTCCTTGCTTTCAGCCACATTCTACCATAGTTACCCAAACCCTCCCTGTTCCAACACACCAAGCTCAAAGACAAGCAGAGACAGGGGCACACAGAGAGGAGTAGAAGGGAACAGTTTCTCACAATCCTCACAACAAGGAGTCTACAGACTTGTCCTGGGGAGAGGAAAACAACAAGAAGGCAACACCAAGGAGAGGAGGAGCAGACAGAAAGGGCAGGGGCGTGAGCCTTCACCTCTGAGACTGCAGAGAGAGGACACGCAGGGGGAGGGGACAAGCGCCCAGGGTGAGAGGCCCTCCTCCTCGTAGCTCTAGAGAGAGGGGAGAATAAAGGAGGGGTTATAAGAGAGACTGGGGCCACCACAGCAACCTCCTCCCTGGCTCTGGAGAGCTGCAAAGATGGGATGGAAGAGGAGGAGATGTACAGAGCTGAGAACCAATAAGCTTTCTATTCCTACGCTCAAGGGAGAGGCCTCAAAGAGGAGCAAGAAGCAGCAGAGGAGAGCTAAGGGCACAGAGCTTCCTCCCCGAGAGCTCAGGAGAGCAGAAGAGGCTCCAATTATGAAAGTGCAAGGCGTGAGGACTTTCCCTGCCCCATGGGGGTCTGGGGAGTCTGGTAGAGCCCAGGGGAAAAGGGGCTTACCCTGGGTGTTGGTGGGTTTGGCCCAGGCGGGTGTGGGGGGGCCCGGGCCTCGAGGGGGACGGGCGTAAGTGGCCAGAAGGAGACGGTAGGCCGGATTGGAGAGCAGCAACGCTGTCGGGAGAAGGAGGGGGGAGACACGGGGAAGGGATGAGACTCAAGGCTAGACAGACAAGGAGACCCAGAATAGGGCAAGACCAGGGCTGATGGGAAAGAACAAGAAGGAACTGGTGATGGACAGCTATATGGAAAACAGAAAGAGGGATGAATGGAAAGTAGATAGTTGGGTAGATGAATGGACAAACGTATATATATATATAGATGTTGTTGTTATGTGCCATGGAGTAGGTTCCGACTCATCTTGACCCTGCACAGGGTTTCCGAGGCTATAAATCTTTATGGGAGCAGAACGTCTCATCTTTCTCCCATGGAACAAAGCTGGTAGTTTCGAACTGCTGACCCTGAGGTTAGCAGCTTGATTTGTAACCACTATGCTACCAGAGCTCCATAGATAGATAGATAGATAGATAGATAGATAGATAGATAGATAGATAGATAGATATGATTAATGGATAGGTGATGAATGAAGGAATGAAGGATGGTTGTTTGGAGGATGAATGGATGGATGATGCAAAAGATGGATGGCTGAGTCGGATGGTGGATGGACAAATATATGTATGTATGGGTGGATGATAAATGGTGGATGGATGATGAATGGATGAAGGATGGCTATGTGGATGGATGGATACTGAATGAAAGATGGATGGATGGGTGAGTAGATAATGGATGAACAAATGTATGTATATGGACAGCTAGGTGATGAATGGATGGGTAGATGGATAGATGGAACAAACATGGCAAGTCTAGGAAAAAGGAGAGTGAGGTGCTAGGGAGACACAGCAAGAGAGTATAATAGAGAAGACAGAGAGATGTATATGGGACAAAGAGACAAGACTGCTGAGGATTATGGGTAATACTTGGGAAATTGTTGACGGAAATCATATGGCAAGGACATGAAATAATACAGAGGGTGACCAGGGGCACAGAAATAGGAAAGTGAATTAAAACTGGGGAGAACCACAAAAGAAGGGAATGGGAAAGGAAAAGAAAAGAAAACAGTAAGAAAACTGGCAGACAGAGAGGACAGAGGTGGGAGTGGAACAAGGCAGGTCTTACCAGAGCTGTTGGGAGCAGAGTGGGGTGGATTTCCACGAGGCCGTGGCTCCTGGTAAGGGGGTGGTTCTCGAAGACCTGGGCGGTTGTTGATGAGGATGGTGTCACCAGGGACAGAGAGATGAACTGTCAGCTCCTCTTCTAACACCCGGCGCTCAGCCTTGTTGTGGGGAATGGAAAATGTTAGCTCTGCTACTGCTTACTTAGTACATACTTCCTGGTACTGTGTGAAGTGCTGTACCTGTGTTCTTTCTTTAGTCCTCCCAACAGTCTTCACCTATAACTACTATTAGCGGCATTTCACAGGTAAAGACACTGAGGCTCAAGACTAGAGGCATTCCAAATCTAATTATGTGGCTGTGGCTGTGTACCATGGAGCCGGGTCCCACTCATAGCGACCCTGTACAGGGTTTCCGAGGCTGTAAATCTTTACAGGAGCAGAAAGACTCATCTTTCTTCCGCAGAACAGCTGGTAGTTTCGAACTGCTGACCCTGAGGTTCACAGCCCAATTCATAACCACTACGCTACCAGAGCTCCAATTACCAACCTTAACATGTATCACTATGATTGGACTGTCACTCAGAACACAAGGGTTTGGGGTGTGCCACACTTCTTCCGTTTACCCCCCCTCCCTCCATACTCTCTGCCCTTCTCCAATCTGCTTCTGTCCCAAGAGGCTGATCAGTGTGGTGTGTACCCAGCAGGCTCCTGGTTGGGTTTAGTCAGACAGGAGCCCCAGCAGGTATGGAAGGAAGGTAGAAAGCGAACTCGGGATAGTTAGTCCCCTGGGTGGTGGACTCGGGCTAGCTGCATCTCTGTACCAAAGCCCACAGCACCTCTCAAGGTGCCCTATCCATGGTTCTGATAGCTGCCTGTCTTGTCACCCTGGGACACTCAGAGATGGTCCCAGCTCTAGAGTGATGAGCCCTGGATACTACACTGCAGAGGCATTTCCATGTGTCCCTACCCACTCCCGTGTACCTGGCTCTTTACTAAATTCTTCCCTGATGAGTCTCATCTGTGCCCTGTATTCCATACTAGCCCTAATACAGGCGTCCAGACATAATGCTGATCTCACCTTGGCCTCACTCTCCCCACCCGCATCCTGCCTTCATCAGGCTGTCCCATCCACTGTTGGCCCCCAGCCCCCAACCAGCAATGCCCACCTTGCTTAGGAGCCTACGCCAGTGCAGCCGCCAAAGCATGAGGGCGATGATGAGCAAGAGCAGCAGGATGATGGCCACCAGGCAGCCGATGAGGATGGCAGTTGGGCTCCCCTCGGCCTTGGCCACAGGTTGCTGGCCCCTGGGCTCCAGTTCTGGTGAATGCAAAAGGGTCAGAACCACAGGAAGCTTCCCACCCAGCTCTGAGTACGGGAGACCCAGGGAGGAATGGTAAAGTGGAGTACACAGCCCAGAGAAGGTTCCAGAGGCTGCTCACCCAAGGTGCTGAAGTTGGTAGGAGGTGGGCCCGGTGGCCACCAGGGAGCTGGCGGGAAAGTGCCCCCCAGAGCTGGAAATGAGTCATTCACAACATCTGGGGTGAAAGAAAAGAGGAAAGTAGGAAGTCAGATAAGGAAATGAATGAGGGGCAGACTTGCATGAGACCCGAGGAACTGAGTTGGTGGGCAGAGCAGTAAGGCTCGGGTAATGTTCAATACAACTATATATAACTGGCTGGTCAGACTCCAGATAATCAAAAGTGATGTTGGGAACAAAATCCCAGAGATCCCTTCTTATGCCAGATGTTAATCCCTCAGTGCTGGATTGTGGGGAAATGGAGGCTCCTGAGAGGGTACAAGGGGAGGGTCCTGTGTATCAGGAAGCTTGGAGAAAAGGCTATTTGCCAACAGAGGAGAAGTATTTCTCCTGTCTCAGTATCAGGCCTGAGGGCTCATAAAGGAAAGACAGACATCTACAGGGGACCTAGAAGGGAGGGGTTCCGGCTAGTTCCGGCAACCCTGGTTGTAGAGATGATGTCAGGCATGGCTATTTGGAGCACGCAGAGATTGAGGTGTGGTGGAGGGGGGATCCTATCAGCCAGCAGTCTCAGAGGCTAGGGATGGGCATGACCAGGGGCTTACCTGAAATGAAGGCAATCTCACTGAAGAGTAGCCAAGGTCCCGCAAAGAGGAAACGGCACTGCAGGAAGCGGCCCACACGGCCCCCCAGGGGCACTGAGACAGCCCGGGCTCTGGGATCCCCGAGGCTGCTCCCCAGGGCATGGCGCACAGGTTCCCCCTCCCAGGCCAAGGCAGGGCCCCGCTTGAAGCGACACTCCACCCCGCCAGGCAGACGGGCTCCCAGAGTGTGCATATTGTTGCAGTGGACCTAAGGGGACAAGTAGGAGGGACACAGGATCAAGACCAGATGCACACAGCGGGTACCCACCTTGGCCTCAGAACCCACCTCTGAGAAACCAACTCACTCACCTCCATGGCCTGGAAGACCCTCAGCCTGTCAAACTCAAACCCCATTTCCACATAACCACTGGGGAAGCTGTGGTTATTCCATCCCACGTAGTCATAGCCCGGCCAGACTCGAAGCTCCTGGCTCTTCCTAAAGTCATCCAGCCCCACTACACCGTCTGCCAGCTGGCCCAGACCTCCATACTGCAGCCTGGCCAGAGGAAGACCAAAGAAGACGAGGTTGAAGAGGTTACCATTCTGGTACACGCCCGCCACACACACACACTCACACACTGGCCTAGCCCCATCTACAGGCCCTTTTCTTACCCAACCCACTTTTGTCCCAGGACTATCACAGGTACTTTGCAGATTGAACCACCTGTAAGGCTCAATCCAGTCAATGATGTGGTTATCTAGTGTGGCAATTTCTCAGAGGTGTGTTTAGAAAAGAGACACCTTTTTCTAATTTGCACCAATGTGCTCTATGGGCTAGTGGTGGCCTTGCCATTCCTGGTTCTGTCCCTTGAGGTCCCACCTAGCCCAACCCTGTTTCCAATTTGTCTATCTCATTGCCCAGAGCACCCTCACCCTCACTGTGACTCCCTCCCACCCAGGCCCATGTCTTGCGGGGTTCGCTCCTCTCACCCGCCAACAGTGTGTCCATCGTAGGTGGAGTCGTTGAAATGCACAGCCTCAGCGAGGTACATGGTCTGCCCCACGGGGGCTGTGTACGATAGGAGTCCATCTGGGCAGGGTGGGAAGAGGCTGTTAGAGGAGCAAGTGAACCCTCTGTCCCCCACGCTGCATTGGCCTGGGCAGGTTGCAGACCCTTGCCTCACACTGCCACAGGCCTTCTGACAGGAGGCCATGATGGTCAGCTACCTCCTCACTGGGAATCACTGCTTCTCAACAGGAGAAGGGGTCTTGGATGCCCTTCTCTCCACTTCCCACCCCCACTCCCCAGAAGAGATTCTTGGGGCCGTAGGACTCACCACTCCAGAGGCAGCCATAGAGCTCTACCCGAAGGCAGACACTCATGACCCGGTCAGCCCGAGGGTAGAATCGAACCAGTCGGGCCACCATAGGGGGACCAAGGTCCTTCAGCACCACGCCCCCAGGGTCCTCGTTCCCTGAGATCACCTGTGGGCCAGGAAACAGGTGAATGGGTGAGATCTAACTTCTCAGACACCAGATGTTCCCTGGTGGGGCTCAAAGCAGTCACAAAGAGACTGTGAAGGGCAGCATCAAGCGGACAAGGTTGTGGGGTGCAGCCAGGTTCTGACAGCATCCTCATCTCTCTAGTGTCAGCTCACTCCTCTCCTGGCCTGGCTCCATCCAGTACTCTCAAAGCTCCTCAGCCCTGCTGAGTGGTTCATTCTACCCAATCCCTCCCACCAGCCTGGCATCCCTGCCCATTTCCTCTGTTCATTCAACAAACATTGACTGCACCCCACTCTCTGCTAGGCATGTCCCCAGAGTTAACATCAGGCCAGTCCCTCCCCTCACAGGCCTTATATTCCAGTAGGAGAAACAGCTGGGAAGCACAAGAGGCAGGAGAGAGCAGAGCAAGGGAAGCTGAGCGGTCAGAAGAAGTTCTGAGGAGATGACATGGGGGTGGGAGGGACGAATGGAGGGAGAGAGAGCCTGTGCCCATGGGAGGAGGCGTCTTCCAGGAATAAGAACAGCAAGTAAAAATGCTCCAAGCTGTATGAATGA
Source organism: Chrysochloris asiatica (assembly GCF_000296735.1). Classification (NCBI taxonomy): domain Eukaryota; kingdom Metazoa; phylum Chordata; class Mammalia; order Afrosoricida; family Chrysochloridae; genus Chrysochloris; species Chrysochloris asiatica. The sequence continues at coordinate 1,692,760 of NW_006408851.1, forward strand.
GCCCTGGCATGTTCCAGCAACCCCAAAAACACCGGCAGGGCCAGTGAGGAGCAAGAAATGGAAGCAGAAGAGTGGTGGACAAGAGCTAGGTCAGGCTAGGCTTCTATAAGGAGCTCAGCTTTTGTTTTGACAATTGGAAAGCCAGTGGAAGGGTCTGAGAAAGGTTCAACACTTATAGGTGACAATATGACTTCCAAGAGACAAGCAGAGCAGTCTGGAGATGACTGCCAACATCTAGCCTAGGGCGGTGGAAGTGGCGAGAAGCAGATGTATTTGGGAACTATCACGGGGCTGCTTGGCAAGTAGGAGGTGAGAGAAAACGAGTAGTTGGGGATATCACCTTAGCTTTATGGCCTGAACAACTGGGCAAATGATGTTCATTATTATACCCTGAGCTGGCGAATGCGAGGGCAGGAGCACGTTTGGATGGGTGGGAATTAAGTTCAGCTTGGGAAGTTAATGGTAAGTTTGAGACACTGTATAGAACCTAAGTAGAGAGGTCCAGAAAGTGGTCAGTTGTGCAGGACTGGATGGTGCTTAGGGGTTGGTATAAAATGGGACGTCATCCATGTTTGCAGTAGTGCTGGAGAACAGAGGAGAGCTGACCTTCCCCGGCTTTCCTGCTGCAGCCTCACCTCCTGACCCCAGCGGTCCCTCCAGTCCATCCAGCGGTGGCCATCCCGGGAATAACGCAGGCGGTAGCTAGGAGAGAACTCCTTGCCTAAGCCCCCAGCATGGCGTCCCTGGGTGCCCACCAGAGCCACCAGATGCAGTTGCCGCAGATCCACTTGCAAGTATTCCTCCTCCTTGGGAAACACTGGTGATGCTGGGCACCAGGCTCCATCCCCATCACTGCTCTCCAGCCTGCAAGGGGGAAGGAGGTCACAGGAATGTCGGGGGTGCCTCTCTTGGACTCTTTCTCTAGTAGTTAATGCCCCCTGGAATGTATAGATTTCATTAGCATAGATCCTCTCAAAAAACAATTTGATCTGAACAGAGGAATTAGAAGGGCAAGTAGAGGTCCTCGGAGATCTCTCTGGGGCAGCCCAGGTGCTCTGGGTACCTGCTGTGGCGGGCAGCGGTGGAGTCTGACCAAGCACTGGAAGCAGAGATGTCACTGTCGGGAATGGTCCGATCCTGCATGCCCAGGGCATAGCGGCATTTGGCTGGGTGGACACAGACATATGGAGGGTCAAGGCCCCCAACTCTCTGTCTCCCAAACCCCACCCCTCCAGGATCCTAGATCCAGGCTCCTCACCAGGGTCAAAGTGTCCCTTCATGTCAGCATTTCCGGTTGCCACCAAGAGCAGCAGCAGTGGTAGAGATGAGAGGGCCCCAGGCCCCATAGTTCCTGATCCCTGGGGCCTAAGGCGGTGGGGGCAGCATCTCTGCAGGAGACAAAAGGGGTGGTAGCAATCCAGGACAGTGGAACAACAGCCAACAGCAATCGAGACAGAACGGGCTGCTTTAGGGATGACAACAGCAGTAATTATTTAACGCATCTGCTACACTTTTAGAATGCTTCCCATGAGCCAGACACTGGGCTGGACCCTTAAATAGAACCCATAATCCAACCCTACCAGGCACCTTGCAAGGTATACTATTACTATCCACATTTATCACATGATTAAAACATGGCAGAGATGAGTGAAATAACTTGTCTAGAACCCCACTCCCCCGAACAAAAATACCCCATAAACAAGTGCTTCAAACAAATAACAGATCTGCAAAACAAAGTTTCTACCACAGCTGACTGGAAAGAGACTCATAATTGTAATAAACTAAGGCTTCTTACAAGAAACAGTGAAAACAATCCCATGGAGAAATGTCCAAAGGACAAGTTCATAGAAGAGCAAAGCCAACTCACCACCACCATTTTTTTTTTTTTTTAATACTCAAATTCATCAGTCAGGGAAGTACAAATTAATTAGCAGTGAGATTATTTTATACATCAGATTGACAAAGTATTTTTCAAGGCTGCAACACCTATGTTGTTGTTATCATTAAGTGCTATCAGGTCAGTTCCAACTCATAGTGACCTTGTATAAAGTTTCTAAGGAGCAGCTGGTAGGTTTGAACTGCAGACCTTGCGGCTAGCAGTACAATATTAATCGTAAAATACCTCGGGTTGTTGTTAAGAGTCAGCCAGTCAGTTCTGACTCATAGCAAGTCTATAGAGGGATTTCCAAAGAGTGGCTGGTGGGTTTGAACTGCTGACCTTGCGCTATAAAAACCCAAACCACTGTCATTGAGTTGATTCTGACCCATAGCGACCCGGCATAGGGTTTCTGAGGCTGTAAATATTTATGGGAGCAGAAAGCCTCACCTTTCTCCCACAGTGGGTTTGAACTACTGACCTTGCAGGTAGCAGTCCAGCACCACCAGAGCTCCTATTGGTGGTATCGAGTGACCCAAAGGGAACTGCCACGCCTTAAGGCAGAAACGCAGAGTGCTAGCTATCACCTAGCTAGGAAGAAGTCCAGTAATATCTGTATTTATTTTAAATGTACATCCTCTTCAACCCAAAATTCCCCTTCTAGTACTCTTATCCAAAGGGGGAAGCACCAGGAGGTAAGAGCAAATAAAAAACAACAACAACAACAAAGTTGCCATCAAGTGAAACCTGACTCATAACAGTCCCACGTGTCCGAGTAGAACTGCATGCCCCAGGACTTTTTATGCTAATTGTTTTAGAGGTAGATGGTTGTTGTTATTGTTAAGTCTCATCGGGTTGGTTCCAACTCATACAGATCCTGCACAGGGTTTCCAAGGAGCAACTGGTAGATTTGAATACCAGGACTTTTTGCTGAGGTACCAATCTTTACATTAGCAGCTGAGTGTATTCACCACGTGTGCCAAGCCTGCTGGTCTACTTAAAAAAATCAACCATTGAAACAGCAGCTATGGTTTTCCATTCAGCAATACGTTTCTGACTCTGGGATTTCCTTGTATGACTGTTGAATATAAAAAGCAAGACACAATAGGAATGATCCCATCTTTTGCAAACAGAATAAATAAACCCCTGTATTTGTATGTATTATTGTTAAGTGCTGTTCAGTCAGTTCTAATTCATAGCAACTCTGTGTAGGCTTTCCAAGGTTTGAAATCTGCGAGGGGGCAGAAAGTCTCATCTTTCTCCCAAGGAGCTGTTGGCAGGTTCGAACCGTGGACCTTGTGACTTGCAGTCCAGTACTTACTATGTATATATATATATACACATACATACTGGTTGTATAGTTTTTCTAAAGTCTGTCATATATGGTAACATTTATGTATATAAAGTTATGTATACAAAGAAATTCCCACTTAAAAGGACAAGCAAAGACTCTAACATCCTTTTGATTTTTTTAAAGTAAAAATGTTTCAGGGAAAGTTGGACAACTGTTTGTGAGGGTATGACAGAATTAAGAATAAGGTAAGCCTGGACCAGCTGAGCTCAGAGTTCTAAGAGAAGTGTGGGACCCAGCCTCCCTGTCCTCCGGCCCTGCCTGGCCAGCAGCTCAGAGTCTCAGCACTGGGAGCTTGTGAGAAATGCAGAATCTCAGGCCTACCCTATACCTGAGAAACCAGAGTCTGCATTTTACATCAATCCCCAGGTAATATGTGCCTATTAAAGTTCAAGAATCCCCACCTTCTTCCTCACAAGGGTCCAGGCCGCTTGCTCAACTAAAACTATTTTAACCGTCTAATCTGGTGTGGTGCTGTAGTATAAGCACTGAACCACAAGGTCGGCAGTTCAAACCTACTAGTCGCTCCTCAGAAACCTTCTACAGAGTTGCTATGAGTAAGAACTGATTCAACAGTACTTAACAACAACAACAACTTGTTACACAAACTCAGTTACCTCTCCTGCCAAATCCAAGGAAAAGCTATCCTGGCCTGTCCCTATCCCAGAGGTTGGCACTGCGTTCTCCAATTCCTGGATCCCCACCCCCACCCCGTACCCCATCCCACCGGTGTTACCAGGTCTCCTGGCTCTTCTTGCCCTCCCTGATACCCAGACATCTTGCCCTCAAGTTCCCACATTCTCAAGGTGGCTGCCTCATCCTAGGGCTGTGGAAAAGACTGGGTTGCCTTGGAGATGAGGGCGGATCTAAAAACAGGGGAAGCCAGGTCACCCCAGGAGGTAGGAAGAGTGGGGAGATACTCCCCCATCCCTTTGTCCTTCTCCAGCTGCTCCCACAATGCTCTAGGGCAGGAATGTAAGAGGCAGCTGAGACCCCCACAGCTCTGAAGCAGCAGCTGAGGGGGATGACTGAGTTACGGGGGGCACCTGATCTCAATGGAGAGCTAGACTCCTAAGGCTGAAGCCTTAGGTCCCTTGGGGGTCCTCTGGTACAGGAAAGCAGGCTGCTGGAGTCCCAGGAGGCTGGCCCGGAATTCCTGGGTGCTACTCTCCACCCCCACCCCTCTCAGAAACAGCGGGGCCCTTGTTCCCCAGAGTAACCTTCATGCCTACCCCAGATGAGTCATCAGAGCCAGACAGAGCCGTGAAGAGCCCAGGGCAGAAATACAAAGACAAGCAGAAGATAGGAGGCAGGCGGAGACAGAGCAAGAAGCAGAACACGAAGCCAGAGGTAAATAGAGCAGACTCAGACTTGGAAACACTGGGCACAGAGCCAAGCCAGATACTCAACAGAGACATGGCAGCAATCTGTTCAACACCCCCAAACACCCTATCTCTCTCCACAGTCATATGCATGGGTCGACCCCACAGTATGACTCGTGGAAGGCAGGCCCTAAGACCTGTCCAACCCCACCCTGCCTCATTACAACCAATTACAAGCCAGGGGTTGGGACACCCGAAGGGCCCTTTACCCTCCCCCATGGCAGACAACAACCCCCACACAGCTCTGCATATATACACAAGGTAGACACACACACTCACAGAGCAGGCAGCAAACACTGAGGCTAAATGTAGCACCAGGGAGGCCATACATACATATAACTCTCAGTGTCTCAAACAATCTTCTCACAGACTTTCAGAAACATACTTGCATGTGACAACCACATACATCAGTTACACACATAGACTTCCAAACAGAGCAAACAGACGCTCCTGCTCACATCAGCTCCATCCACACCGCGCATTCCTCAAAGTCCAGTACCATTATTTAGTGAGCAGTAATCTGCAGACACCTGTGTACATGAAATGACAGATACCACATGCTCCTATGATCAGAGGGCCATGTGGCACACACACAGGCCCTCAGACACTGGATCCCAAGAGAGCCAGGGCCCACCCCCTAACACACATTGCTGACCAAGCCAGAGGGAAATAAAAGAAGTGAGGAACAGATGGATTCATGGGTGGGAAGAGTGGTAATAAGAAGAAAAAAAGCCATCTCTATTTCCCTCATTTCTTCTGCTTCTCCCACCTTTCTCCTCTCCACCAGAGTTCTGGAAACATCTACATCCCTGAGGCAATAGTGGCTCAGAGGGCAAACTAGCTAGGGATGGAGGTGCTGAAAAGGAATGTCCACCCAGCTAGGGACCTGTGGTGCAAAGGCTTGGAGGGTGGGAAGGAGAGGGGGTTTAAAGGCGCTTAGAGTGGTGTTTCTTGAACAGTATGATTATCTTATGGCAGAAGCAACTGACCATCAGCGAGGACCAATGGCGAGCGATCACTGCAGGCCAAGGTGCCTGCCAGAAGTCGGCTGTTAGTTCCTCTGTCTACTGGGCTGTGGCCAGGCTTTCCAACTGAGAGTTGACTGGGTGGAGGCTTAGCGGTTAGTAGATGTCCCTAGGGACTAGCCAGGTGGGAAAGCAGGCCCCGTTCTCCAGGAGGAGGAAAAGAATGGTTCAGGGAGGGCTACATATGGGCACCTGTCCCCCTAGGGATCAGTGCCTAGTCTATGATGACTAAGGCGTCCTTCCTCAATACTGGAACACCCTCTTTCTCGGAAGTGAGAGAGTTCCCTTCATTACAGACAGTAAGCCACAACATTGGGCACGCAAAGAAGGGCAGACTTAGAAGAGCCGGCCACCAAAGACAACCCCAAATGTCTAGCACCCCCCCATCCTGCCTCACCCTGGGCCCCAGGGCCCCACCTTCTTTTATTCAGCGACCCCCTCCAGGCAGGGGTCTCCTGCCGCTCTTCCTACCTCTCATCGCTCTACCCTGCCGACCCAGGCGTCCGAGCCGGGAGTGGGACCTCCTAGGCGGGCGGCGGGGCCAAGGGGAGGGGGAGGCGGAGGAGCCAGGAGCCGCGAGCGCTAGGCGCCGGCGGGGCTCTGGTGTCGGGAGGCGGCTCCCGCAGCAGCTGTCGGGGGCCTGTTCCGGGGAGAAGAGCCAGAGCTGGGACGGCGCTAGGCACCGCCTCCCCGGCCTCGGTCCCCCGCGCTCCCGCCCCTGACTCGCTCCCTCCCTCCAGCTTTCCAGCCCTGCGCTCCCGCTCCCCTCCTCTCGGCCCCCTCCCGCTCCGTGACTGCCCAGCCGCTCCCACGCCCGGCACCACCCTCAGGGATCGCGCTCTCCTACGGCCCGCCCCGACTACCCCGCACTTCCCCGCGCTCTGGGCGCCCCCCAGGTAACCCCCACTGCTGTACCCCCACTGCACTCTCTCCTAGGCAGCCCAGCCGAGCCCGCGTCATGCCCATCCCCCTCCACTGTAGCAGCCCCACCCCACCCCCACCTCCACCCCCGCCCTAGAGCCCCACTACTTGAGCTACCCAAGCTGAGGGCTCATGGGCGGTTTGCAGCCTCAATCGGACCTCACGCTCGGACTCTTACTGTTCCTCCAGTGAGGGGGATCGACTCTTATCCTGAAAAGGGGGAGGTGATGGGGAGCAGCCTCGGGGTACAAAACAGGTTCCCACAAGCCCGGGGCTGGACCCAGCAGAGGAGTTCGGGTGGGGAGAGGGAGCATGGCTCACCTGTCCAGCGAGGCTCCCGAGAGCGCTCCTATTACACCACAACCCGTTGCTTCTCTGGCTCTCCGGTCTTCGATACCCCAACATGGAATTACTCGAGTCTGATCAACAACCCCACAGTCTTGTAGCCCCTTACTCTCTCCCCTCCAGTTCCATTCTTCAACTCCACAGGGCACTCCTCAGTTTTCTCACGGACCCTGGGATCCAGACTCCTAGGCCTGGTAACCCTAGGCTCTCTCTGCTCAAGGACTAAGAATCCTTAGGACCTTTATCCCTCACAGTCAGCCAGATCCGGCCTTGGCAGGGACCTGGGGGTCTGTTCAAGCAGGACAGGCTGGAAATGGAACCCTGGACCAGGTAGGTAGTGGGGGAAAGGAGAGAGGCACAAAGCAAAACAGACACAGTCACCAAGAGAAGGGGGAGAAAGAAGTTTGCACGGACGGCAGGCCGAGGTGGGGGAATTAGAGCTTGTGGTGGGGAGTGTTTTGCCCTTCCCATCTCCTCTGGGACCTACTTTGTCCCTCTCCCACCTCTCCCCATACCACCTACACCTGCCAAACACCAAGATAATGTCTTCGTTCCAAGGCAGCTCGCCACCCTACTACACCTCACACCCTGTGTGCAGTTCCGAGAAACAATCCCAAAAAAGAAACACGAGATCCCAACCAGACAAGTACACAAAACACTACCAGGAAGAGGCTGGCCTTTGAGAAAGGCCAAGGCACACATGGGCACGAACTCTAACCCATGGTTAACACCCAAACCCACTAACAGACAGCCCAATGGTCGCTCAGGGAATGCTCTCTCCCAGCCTTCCCATTCCACCAAAGCCCCAGGGTTCCTCCGGAGCTCTTACCCCTCTAGAGACAGCCGCTGGGAAATCTGGGCCCCCGAGAGGCTGGGCCGGGGGTGGAGCCAGGCCGGAGGTGGAGCCAAGGCTTCCCGGGTAACCTCACCTGGACGAACTCGGCCCCACCTTCCTGGGGCTGGGCTCTGAGGGAGCCCGGAGCTGGCGGGCTAGGCTGAGTGGTGGCCAGACACCTCGGGAGTAGGGACCGAATCCCTCACACTCCAGTGGGACATTCCACACCCAGACCCGCGACAGCTCTAGCCAGGTGGCATGGCGGCGCCAGACAGTGGAGTCCACTGGGGATATCGAAAGAAGTCCCAAAGCCCCAAACCCTTGCTCCCTCTTCTTACTCCCCTAGGAAAAATTCCTGGTTGGTGATGCCCACCTCGCCCCAGCCCAAGGCTGGAGGAGTGGGAGGTATGCAGGGCTGGGGCCCTGCGGAATCAAGTGACAGCGGAAAGGGGGCTGGAGCCGACTGGAATGCGGGGCTCGGAGCCGAGATTCTCTGGGGCCGGAGAGGGAAATCCCAGCCATCCAGGGACCTCAGAGCAGCGCCCAAGACCAAGCGTGGTCACCCGCCCATCTGTGGCCCCCGAGCCCATCTCACACCTCCGGAGTCACTCCCAACTCCATGTCTTTCTGAGCCCCCAAAGAACCCCTTGCCCTTCCCCCATCCAGGGTTTCCCTCCCCTTCATGCCTCTGGCCTAGGCTGCCCTGGAGGGAGAGGAAAGGAGACAGCTGAGAAAATGTAAGGCAAGGCACGTAGGAGAGAACCTGCTCTCGGCCACTGCAGAGAGCCTAACAGGCCCAGAGAGAGAGGGAGGATGGACCAGATGCCCCCCCCACAAACATGCTAGTTGAGCCCCTTTTCCTGAGGTGCAGCTGCCTCTGGGGAAGAGCTGGGTCAGCAGCTGGAGGGAGTGAGAAAGCTGGTGGGGTGGAGACTGGACAAGGCTTTGCGCAGGAGTCAGACTGACAGCACTGGATACAAATGGGAAACTGAGGTCCAGGAGTGCAAGGAGGAGAAAGGGATGACGTAATCTGGGAGAAAGATGATACAGGAGCTCAGCTGTGGATAGCCTGGGGGATGGAGAAACAAGGGACCAGGGACCAGAGGAGGGACGGGAAGCTGATGGTCAGATGGTGACAATGGTGATGGGACCCAGAAAGAGGAGAAGGGAGACTGAGGTCAAAGCTGCAGGAAACAAGGTGAAAGGAAGGAAAGGGAGGATGGTGCCAGGCACACACAGCAAAGGTGGAAGGAAAGGGCTGGACTAAGTGAATGAACTCCAATGAAGACAAAAGGGGGAGCACTAGGGAAACAAAAACGTCAGAGAGGGAGAAACTGACTGGAACCAAGGAGACCTGACAGGTGAGCAAACTGACCAAAGGGAACAAGAGCTAAGACAGAGAGAAAACATGGAGTTCCAGTGAAACTGAGAGATGTTAAGAAGAGGGGAACTAAGGCACTGAGGTTGAACTGGAGACTTGGGGAGATGAGATGTAAGAGACCAACTGTGGAACAGACCAGGAGTCTCAAGGTGGAATCAAACCTTGTTGGGAAACATCAGGACACAGAGGCCCTAGCCTTCCCCCTGTGGACAATCTAGCCTCTAGCCCCTTTGCAAGATGGAGAGGAGGGGGAGAGTGGTCAGCCCACTCCCTTCCTCCTGCTCAGCCAGGACCCGGTCCCACCCCACAAGGGGAGGGCCCAGCTTCAGTTCCCACTTTTACTCTCCCAGTTTAGCTGGGGCTTCCTCCCACTTACCTCCAGCTCTGGACTCTCCAGGGTCCCGTTCTCCCTAGCCTCGGACCTTTGAGGTTCCAGGCCTGGGGCTGCCGAGGCTGCCTGGCTTTGTCCACACGTCCGGGGCCCAGGGCCCGGGAGCAGCTGCCCGGGCCAGCTGCGGCCGGCTTCACCGTGACCATGGCAACCCAACTTGTTCCCCCTCCTCGGAGCCTCCAGGCCCCCGCAGAGAGGGAGGGAGCAGCTTGGACTCGGAGAAAGGGAGGGGAGGCAGAGATTGTGAACAGAACCAAAGGGAGACCACAGACAAAAACACCCCGGACAAAGGGAGGTGAAGAAGGGGGGAGGGGGGCGGAAAGCAGCGGTGACTAGCAGGGGATGAGAACTTAAGCGATGGACGTTTGGTCTGTTGAAGGGGTCCAGACCAGAGAGGCACAGATGGACTTCAGAGAAGACACAGATTTGAAGTCACTGGTGGTAGTCCTTGGGAAATCTCCTCGGAGTCCCTGACAATTCACTTTCTCCACCCAGAACTTTTGTGCCCTGGTGACTCTGGTTTGTATTGAAGGGGGCAGGGTGGGAGAAAAGTATTAATAAGGCCTCTCATCACCCTGTGATTTAAGCAAAGTACTAAATGGGGAGGGGAGAAAGTAAGACCTTGCCTTCTGAGAGGTGAGGATTAAACTGTTGATCTTGGCAGAATTATATAAGCCCCCAGTTCCCTGGTGGGGTGCAGTAGGTTCAGTGCAGGACTGCAAAGTTGGTTTGAATTGCAAGGTCGGTGGTTCAAACTCACCAACTGTAAAGTTCCCTCACCTATAAAATGGAAATAATAATACTTGCCCTGGAATCTGTTGGGATGATAATATGACATTCCAGTCAACTCTGACTCATGGGGATCCCAAGTATATCAGAGTAGAACTGCACTCCATAGGGCTTTCAATGACCAAGGCATCTCTGGATGGACTCAAACTGCCAACATTTTGGTTCGGAGCCAAGCACATTAACTACTCAGAAACTCCTAATACAAGATAAAGTACAGGCCCATCTGATGGAAGCAACCATTCCTCTGTCATTCGGAGTTCCACTTCCCAATTAATTCTACCCATAGGAGCTCTGGTAGCGTAGTGGTTACGAATCGGGCTGCGAACCTTAAGGTCAGCAGTTCGAAACTACCAGCCGCTCCGCGGGAGAAAGATAAGGCTTTCTACTCCCGTAAAGATTTACACCCTTGGAAACCCTGTACAGGGTCGCTATGGGTCGGAACTGACTCGACAGCACTTAACAACAACAACAACATAGTTACTATTGGAGTCCTGGTGTGGCACCGTGCTAATGTGTTAATGCACTGAAGTGCAAAACTTGTTTGAACTTCAAGGTTGGTGGTTCAAGCTCACCAGTCACTCCTTGGAAACCCTAGACAGTGTAGCTATGGGTCAGAACCCACTCCACGGCACTTAACGACAAGAACAGTAATAGTTAACGTCTAAGGGTTTGCTCAAGGTTGGGCTCTGACATTAAAAGTTATGAAAGAGACACTAGGAAATATGATCCAGCATTCATAGTCTAAAGGTGGTGTCAGGGACATGTGTTATGTAATTGTAGAAGACATGATGATGTGTATCATAGGCAGAACTGGAAGGGGTTGTGGGAATACAGAGCAGAGGCAAGCCAGATCTTCCTGAGTCAGGCAGGAGGTGAGATTGAGGAAGAATTGTGAATGAATTGGAGCGTGTACTGGGCAAGATGAGCTAAGAAAGAGAGGAGGCTAAGAAAATTGAGGGAGAAAAGGCAGAGAGACATACACAGATAGACATGAAAAGGCAGTTGTAACTGGAAAATGGGGTTCTTTTCTGGAGAGTAAGCCAGGAAAGGTAGGTTTAGAATCTCTAACTACAGTTTGACTTACCCTGAAGCAGGAAGAACCTTAGGATTTTGAGCTTAGAAATGACATGATGAGATTTGTCATCTTTTTCAAGTTTCTGGAAGCAGTGTGATGGCTGTAATGCTAAGCACACTGACTGAAGGGTGGGATGCTAGAGCCAGGCCACCTGGCTCTACCACTCATCTGGGTGGCCTTGAATCTCTGTGTCTGTTTCCTCACTGGTAAAACCCTTCATATGACATTATTTGTGGTTTCGTGGCAGAATTATTGCCTCTTGTGCAGGAGACCAGGGTTTGATTCCCAGCCAACATACTTCATGCAGAGCCATCACGTACAGTCAGTGGTGACTATCAGCAGTGTCATGTGCATTGCTATGATGCTGAGCAGGTCACAGCAAGTAATCATGGGGATGGTGCAGGACTGGAGAAAATTTTGTTCCGTTGTACCTGGGGTTCTCATGAGTTGGAGATCTGACTCTAACAGCTAATAGCAACAATAAAACCCTTCAGAGGGCTATTGTGAGATGAAATGCTTTTAAACAGTGTCTGGCACATAGTCAGCATTTGGTGTTTGTTTTTATTATTATTGTTGTTGTTAGGTGCCATCAAGTCAGTACCAACCCATAGTGACTTTATGCACAGCAGAATGAAACACTGCCTGATCCTGGGCCAACCTCACTATTGTTGCCACACTTGAGTCCATCAATGTTGCCACTTGACCAATACATCTCGTTAGGGATCTTCCTCTTTTTCTCTGTCCCTCCACCTTACAAAACATGATATCCTTCTCTAGTGACTGCTCCCTCCTGACAATATATCCAAAGTATGAGAGTTGAAGTTTGGCCATCTTGGCCTCTAAGGAACACTCTGGCTGCACTTCTTCTAAAACGGATCTATTAGTTCTTTTGGCAGCCCATAGCACTTTCAATATTCTCCTCCAACACTATAACTCAAATGCATCAATTTTTCTATGGTCTTCCTTATTCACTGTCCAGCTTTC
>NW_006408851.1:1705884-1785286 GCF_000296735.1 Chrysochloris asiatica
CAGCTTGAACCTCTGGAAGTTCTCTGTCAATGTATGATTGCAGCCGTTTCTGTATTACCTTTAGCAAAACTTTACTCGCTTGAGATATCAAAGAGATTGATGAGAAGAAACTAAGGGTGGAAAGAATTAATGTCAGTTTTCTTCTACCCACACCCCCTGGTGTTTCACCTTTAACCTCCAGCCAGGAAAGCTGTGAGGAAATGCTGTATCTTGCAGGAAAGCAATGTACATGCTAGGAATTTTCCCTGTGTTCCTACCTATCATTTAGTGGTATCCTCTGGGCCTCTGAGGTAGGCTGGGCAGGACCTTTCATAAGAAGGAAGCCAGGCCCAGAGAGGTTGTAACTTGCCCTACATCTGTGGCAAGTTGCAGCTTTCCACCCTGGATTTCTCCTATGTTCCACTACCTCACTCATCAAAAAAAAAGAGGGAAAAGGAGATGTAACTAAAAATAGGAATCCTGAACCACCCGTGTGCTGCTTGCTGGACCCAATACACCTTTGAGCCTCTAGAATCCTGCCTCCCTCAGGAACCCCACCTTTCTTAGCTCTCAATCATCTGAGTCTACTACTGAGGACCTTCAATGAGATGAATTGCCACAGCGGCTACAATGATGTGCTCAAGCATAGGAGTGATTGTGAAGATTGTAAAAGGGTCGCTGTGTGTCAGAGCCTACTCTACAATACCCAACAGTAAACAATTCTCCCTACAGTGAAGACGAAATCCACTGGAGGGCGCTCTCTGAATAGGTGACCAACAATATGGACAGAATCCTGAAGAAGGAAGCCTCTAGGGAAAGAGATTCCAGCTTGGGTGTGGAGGAAGGGAGTGGAAGAGCACCAGAGGAGCAGATGGGCAAGGAGAAGCATAAAGTAGTTGTGGGGCTGGTTAGGGCAAAATATTCCAATATTCAGGTCAGCATTTCAAACCCACCAGCCACTCCTCAGAAATATTATAAAGGGTCACTGTGTAGGAACCGACACCACAACGATTAACAACAACATATACAAGATTTCTTGCCATTTATAGATAGACTCTTATAATCTTCGTATCGTTTTCTGAAATTCCAAGGAGCTCTCAGAAGCTCATTGGTCTCCTCTGTTAAAGGCCACTGACTAGCTGCCAATTACCAAGCCTGCTGTGTGTCTAACTCAGCTCACTGCACTGTCCAAGGCCATCCCATTTGGCCTCACAAAATGTATGATGTGACATTTTGAAATATCCTCACTTTGGTTGGTTGGTTATGTGCCATGGAGTCAGTTCCGACTCATAGCGACCCTGTACAGGGTTTCTGAGGCTGTAAATCTTTATGGGAGCAAAAAGCCTCATCTTTCAACTGCAGAACAGCTGGTAGTTTTGAACAGCTGACCTTGCGGTTCGCAGCCTAATTCATTAACCACTACATTGAGTGTTGGAGAAGTCAAATAATTTACTCACAGACATACATAGTAACTGGCAAATTTGAAATTCAAATCCTAGTCTTTTTTTCTCCAAAGCCAAAGCTAGACTAGGAGTCTTCGCTAACATAAATTTTCCAATTCTAGGAGTCTCTAGTAAAGTTTTATCACTCCCTTTATAGTGCCTGAAGATCTTGGAACACCATCTTTAACTCTCCTCTGACTTCATCTCCCAAGAATATTTCAGGCCCAAATCATTCTTGTTTGTGTATAAATGAATGCAAAGAGGTCCAAAAATGGCAAATGACTTGCTCAAGGTCACACTGGAAGTCAAGGTCAGAAAATGTACTGTTGTTAGCTGGCCTTAACTCAGCCCCTGACTCAAGGCACTCCATGTGTTCATTACAGAGTAGAACTGCCCCATAAGGTTTTCTTGGCTGTGATCTTCATGGAAGGAGATCACCAGGCCTTTCTTCTATGGTGCTGCTGGGTAGGTTCAATCTTTAGATTAGTAGTTGAAGACAAACCATCAGCACTACCCAGGGACCTTGGAAATATGTGAAGACAGTATTTCTCATAAGATCCCTGGACTCCTGAGAACTCAGGAAATGGCCTGTGAAAAGTATTAAAGTCCATGTTTTCATTTCATTTTTTAAGTATTATCAAACGTGTGACTTATAACGTATTCTAGATCATATGCAACTGAGACCTGCCATGTTATATAAGTTCCTGCATTTGTGTTATGCTTACTTACATGTGGTCAAGTTGTTAAGTGCCATCGAGTCGGTTGCAACTTATAGAGACCCTCCATAGGGTTTCCAAGCAGTGGCTGGGGTTAGCACTTCTCTAATGGTCTTGTGCTAATAAGAAAAGAGCGGGTGCATTTGTACCAAGTGAAGTCCAGGAGACCTGTACTAACAAAGATTTCTTAGTAATTTTAATAAACACAAGTCAGGGGAGAATGGAGTCATTACTGGGAGCACAGTGGAATATCGTGCCAAGTTCAAAAGTGCCTGCATTGGGCAGTACGTTCAAGCTGCCTGCAACAACTTCATTTCAGAAAACAACACTGCCATTGTCCATAGTATTAAAGACAAATAGTTACATGTATTTGTCTTCCTGCTTTTGTTTGTATGTAATTGCTACTTGGTTTTGGTTTTACACCTGCCTATCAGAAACCCTCTGGTAGCGTAGTGGTTACGAATCGGGCTGCGAACCTTAAGGTCAGCGGTTCGAAACTACCAGCCACTCCGCAGGAGAAAGATGAGGCTTTCTACTCCCGTAAAGATTTACACCCTCGGAAACCCTGTACAGGGTCGCTATGGGTCGGACCCGACTCGATGGCACTTAACAACAACAACAACATCAGAAACGCTACATAGGGTCACCATGAATCTGAATCAATGTGATGGTAGTGGTTTGGGGTGGATTTGAAGTGCTGAAAAGAAGGAGTTCTGAGTTAGTTAGGTTTGCATACATGGTTTGCATATACTAAAGTTATAAAACAAATTAACTCATGTCCACAAGAATTGTCTTCCTTTCCAAAGGGTCCATATGTTACTCAAGTTCTAGCCATCACTGTAGGTCTAGAAAGAAACCTAAGCTTTAAAAAAAAAAAAAAAAAAAAAATCCAATGCCAGGAAGTTAGAACTTCACTGCCTCAGCTAAACACCATGAAAAAAATTCCGTTCCACTCCAACCCTGGAGTGAGGAGCCTAGACTTCCACCCACACAGGCTGTAACAAGGCACCTTTTTTTTTTTTAAAGTTTTTATTGTGAATTGTGTGTTAGTTTACATGGGGAACATTATCTTTACATTCAACCTAATGTATTTTGTTTCATTGCAATGATCACAATCCCCTGCATGCATCATCAACCAAAGGGTACACCCCACAAACCTGCCCCCAACCCCAGCTGCCAGCACACAGCCCCTTTCCCTCCCTGAGTCCAGAGTCCCCAGCTGCTCCTTCTGTCCATGTCATCGTCTCTGCCTCCATCCCTAGTGTCACTGCCTCCCCCTATTCAGGTCCAGGTCTCGAACTTCGAACTTCGCTTTTCTCCTTTGATGGTTCCAGGGATCTCCACTCCTGGACTACAAAATTAGCCATTCCCCTCCTTTTGTTACCAAACTGTCAGACCTGATAGCAATCATTCCCTATTGAACCAAAGGAGTGCTTTCCCTCTCACCTTTTATCAACCCCATCCAGACAGGTTGGAAACAATTCAGTGGAGGTTCTACCTTTCCCTGTATCCTCTGGAGCTAGGTTCCCTATTGAAAGCTTGTAAGTCCGTCACTTCTTGCCTTTGTAGTCCCCCATTTGTCATACTGTCATATATGTCCCACTCCTTTGTCATACTGCATCCACAAGCATAGGTCAAGTTCATCCACTTGTAGTGGGTTACTTTTTTTTTGTTCCTCTTCTTTCTTCCTCTGACCATCCAGCCATTGATGCCATGTCAAATGGTACCATCGGCAAGTGTGGACATTCCTGTGCATCTCCCCTCACTTTTTGACAAGGCACCTTTTGCTATCCTCTCCAAGTTGTGATAGCCAAGAAAACTCAATGAGGAGCCCAGAATTTCATCTGCAGCCATTGGTAAGAGCCACAGAGAGACAGAGACGGTCACGCCTGAGCTAGATAGATATGAAGCATGAATACAGTTTTTTTCTAGGCAGAAAATCAGGAAAAGAGCATTCCAGGCAAAGGAACTAACTGCGTGTGCAGGAGCTTGGAGGTGTGTAAGAAAGACTACTTCCAGATTTCAAATTGTTGTTAAGTGCTGCCAAGATGTTTTCAACTTCCTGTATCAGAACAGCTTCCGAGGAGTAGCTGGTGGGTTTGAACCTCCGACCTTGCCATTAGCACTCCAGTGCCTTTATCCTACAGCACCACGCCATACTCCACAGGCTTCAAGTAGAAGGAAGGAAAGGTGAACTGCAAAGGATGACATTAGGTAGATGTATCTGGTAGCGTAGTTGTTACAAATCTGGCTGTGAACTGCAAGGTCAGCCATTCGAAACTACCAACTGTTCCACTGGAGAAAGATGAGGCTTTCTGCTCCCATAAAGATTTACAGACTCGGAAACCCTGTACAGGGTCACTATAAGTCAGAAAGAACCAACTTCACAGCACATAACCACCACCAACCATCAGTCATAATGCTTTGTTGCTGCAATACTAGGAAAGTACCTTAAACAAAAAACCTCTGGGTGGTTCTGGGATTAATTTGGTGGCTTGGCAATGTCGCTCAAAGACCCAGCTTCTCTCCATCTGTTTTCTCTGCGTTCCTCAGTGTGTTAGATTCAGTCTCACAGACTTTGGTTGGCCGCCACAGCTGCAGCCATCACTTCCTCAACAACCATGCCCAGAGGCACAGAACTTTCCCCAGAAACAATTCAAAAGACTTTTCTTTACATCTCATTGGGCCCAGAGTTCTACTCCGGACCCCATCATGTCAAGAGGAATGGAAGCAGCAGGGCTGGCTTAAACCTCCCTTTGGGCTGGGAAGGGATCACTTGTCTAGAAATATGGTAGGGTAACACTGAAACAACAAACACAATTTGCAAACGCTTTGCCAGCAAGGAAAAAAGGATGATGTTTTACGGGCACCAAACATGTCTTCTACAAAAGATTTCCGTGAGACTGGGAAGAAAGGACTTGCCTGCAATGCCAGGGGGGTTGGATTTTATCCAGTAGGCTGTGGAGCATGTTAGTAAAGATTGAACTTGGGCATGATCAGATTTGAATGGTGCTACAAAGGATGATTTGAAGGGGACGTGACAGTCCTGGTAGGGGTGTGATTTATAACTTTTTGTTTTGTTTTAAATTGTGCTTCTAGTTCTATGTCATGCACAAATCAGGAAACAGGAACTGGCAGGTGGATGGATACCCCATCATGAATCCATTGGAGATCCTCCACATGAACCTCACAGCTCTTCAGTCATGGATGGAACTGATCCAAGTGCAAACCACAGATTGTTACTGCCTGACTGGCATTTAGAGCCAGCCACCAGATGGGGATCCTGAAGGGTTCTGGGTTGGGGTGAAAGGGGATCTGACAATGTTTTAATCAAAGGAAGCTCACAGTGCTAAATTACACCACCAGTCTCTTCCAACAGATTCCCATTTCTCATTCAGGGTACCAGAATGACAATCTGAGACTCCTACTAGCCTAACTTCAGCCATCATGCCATAAACTATATCCCCCACCCATGACAGATTCATCTGGGAAACAGGAGTGTACCAAAGGGTCATGCCCTGCACTTACCGCCCAGGGAACCATTGTTGAGGACTTCATAATGGCCTGCCCCCACCAGAGGACAATAGTGATACACTGACAAAATCGCCCACAGCATCTTCTGTACTGAATACTTGCCTGCCTGAGTCCCTCTGTTCATCAAAGAAATGGTCTCCTGTCAGTACACAACCACTTCATCATCAACTGAGGCTTGACGTTCATTATCACATTGCTGATAGCATTCAAACTTCTCCAATACCCACACCCAGTGGCCAGAAAGAATATATTAACCACTTTCTGGAGGTATTACTCCAGTCTTTGCAGTATCCATCTCCAGAAAGGCTTGATAGATGTTCTCCATGAAAGCACAGCAGGAGAGGTGGTGGGACAGAAGGGAAGAAGTGAAGAGGAAACTTCTCTGCTGACATCTGGTGGTGGTGATGGTGATGGTGGTGGTGGTGGTGTGCTGTGGAGTAGGTTCCAACTCATAGCAAGCCTGTATAGGGTTTCTGAGGCTATAAATCTTTACGGGAGCAGAAAGCCTCATCTTTCTCCCATGGAGCGACTAGTAGATTTGAAATGCTGACCTTGAATTCAGTTAGCAGCCCGATTTGTAACCACTGTGCTACCAGAGCTCCTTCCTATCCTCCCCATGACAGAATCAGCCTTTTAAATGATTAAACGAACTTTATAACATCAGTTCAAGAACATCCTACTTGCAAACACTGTGAAAGAATCCAAATTATGAAAGAACCCCTCACTTAATAATGGATACATGGTCCCATTAATTAGTATCTTCTCCAGTATGTATTTTCAGATAGATAGACACTTAACAGAGGGAGGGACTGAAAGTTTCTGTGTTCTGAGCAATCAGAACTCCTAATGAGTCCTGTGGTGCTGTGGGTTAATGCACCAGACTGCAGAGCTGTTTGAGCTGCAAAGTCAGCAGTTCAAGCTCACTAGCTGCTCCTCGGAAACTCTATCCAGGATTGCTATGGGTTGGAATCAACTCAACGGCACTTAACAACAACAACAATGATTTTAAAAAAATAATAACATGTATCTGGTTTTTCCTGGACAGGAAGCTCAAATTCCAGGTTGATGTTCACCCTTGGATGAAGGTCAGACTGAGCTGGAGCCTCAACTGAGTTTCCCTGGAAAAATAGACTCATCATCATTGGCTCCTGGGTGAATCTGTTGCTCTTGGCTTTAGAGTTGAGGATGGAGAGTGTAATGGGGAAGAAGAGGATAGGCTATTCTGCCCAAGAGCCTTTTCCTACCTGAAGTCTCACAAAAGCAAGAACACATTTGTATGTACCATTTGGAGGCTGGGGAATCTTTTCATACATGCAGAAAACCCCAAGGAATATGGACCCTCAACACAAATCCAAATAGTAAGGATTGTTTGGGGATGAGCCAGTCATCTCCTGCCATGAATTGCTACTCTTGCCTTTGGACCATCTCTGCATGGAGGCCCAACAGAGAATGCCCCCCACCACCTACCCCAGTTCCTCCTGCTTTAACTTTCCTCTCTCCAAATTCTCTTTTCTTTCACCTCTCTCAAAGTTTCCCATGTTACCAATGTCCTTGTACTGGGTTACCCCCAAGGATCTCTGGTGGTACTGTATGATAAGCACTGGACTGTTAACTGTAAGGTCAGCAGTTCGAACCCACCAGTTGCTCTGAAAGAGAAAGAAGACTTTCTGCTCCCGTAAAGATTTACACCCAGGGAAACTCTATACAGCGTCACTAGACATTAGAATCAACTCATTGGAAATGGGTTTGGGGTTTGGTTTGGAGGGTACCACCACTTTCCTCTGGATTAGCAGACTCCTAGCCTCCTCTTAAAGTCCTGGTATGGTGCTTTGGGTTAATGCAATAAACTGCAAGGTCATTTGAACCACAGAGTCGGTGGTTCACTCTCACCAGCTGCTCCTTGGAAATCCTATATAGGGTCACTATGAATCGGAACCGACTTGATGGCACTTAACAACAACAAGCCTCCTCTTAGACTTTGGAGGTGTTCACAGCATAACTGTCCAGCCAGTCTCTTTGCCACCCAGTTTTGCTGCTGGGAGTTTGGTAACCATGGCATGGGATGAGGACAGAAGGCAGCGTTTCAGAAGAGACAGGTTTTGTTTTCCCCGTTTGCTTGTCATTTTGTCATTGAGTGTTGGGAACAAAATCAGACACATCTAGCACAACAAGGGTTAATCTCTTGCACTAGACCCCTGTAGATTAACACAGCATGGGGGTGGGGGTGAGTGGAGAGTAGTTCCACTTGGTAAATCAGGCTGTCAGAGCCTATTTGCCTGAGAGTTCACAGGTTTTGCATACAAGAACTCACCCATGCAGAAGCAGCGGCCAAGCACAATGAACTTAACCCAATAACCAAGTCTTGGCTGTTAAAACTTAAGTCTCTCTCTTTCTTTTTTGTCTTGTACCAGACTTAAAGTCCTTGGTTCAGAGACCATGTTTAACTTCTTCACTGCTTTACCTCCAATGCTTTGTCCAGTGTCTACCATGGAAGCGGAATTCAGGGAAATAGTCATCAAGTAAAATAATGAGTCAAAAAAATAAATTTTTAAAATAAAAAGACACCTGTACACCAATGTTTGGAGTCCCTGGTGTGGCACTGTCGGTTAATGCACCAGACTGCAAAGCTGTTTGAACTGCATGGTCGGCAGTTCAAGCTCACCAGCTGCTCTTCTGAAACCCTATACAAGGTGGATATGGGTCGGAATCGACTCAACAGCGCTTAACAACAACACCAATGTTCAATGCAGCACTATTCACAATAGCTTAAAGATGGAAGCAGCCTAATTGTCCATCAACAGATGAATGAATAAAAAAAACAATGTGTACATGCATACAATGGAATATCACTCAGCTGTAAAGAGAAGCGAAGCCTTGATACACCCTGAAGACATTATGCTGAGTGAAGTAAATCAACCAATAAAAAGACACATGTAGTATGATTTCACTTATATGGAATATCTAGATTAGACACATGTATGTTGTTGTTGTTAAATGCCATCGAATTGGTTCCGACTCATAGTGACCCTGCATAGGGTTTCTGAGGAGTGACTAGTGAGTTTGAATTGCCAACCTTGCAGTTCAAACCGACCTTATGGTCCGTTGCTTATCCTACAGCACCACACCAGGACTCCAGATGCTTGTATAGACCAAAGTTTATTAGTGGTTACCAAGGGCAGAAGGAAGGGGGAAAGAGGAAGTGTATGTTTAGGAAGCAGTGAGTTTGTTTCTGCATATGTTGATGGAAAATTTGGCAACTGGTATTCATGATGGTTCACACATGATTAATATAATTCATGTCACCTAACTCTACATGTGAAAAATATTTTTTAAAAATAGAAGAAAAGAAAACAACAGAAAAAGGAGTGAGTGGATGTTGTCTGTCCGCATTACTCGTCCAGTCTTAAGGATTCAGGGTCCTTGGTGAAGAGGACAGATAGTAAACAGGAGTCGTGATTCTAAAAACTCAGCAGGACTCTAGAGTATACAGACACTGCCTGGGTGGCCCTCAAATGAGGTGGAACACATAAAGGGACTTCCCTACTGGACAAAGACCCTTCTACCTCACCATGCAGATTTGGTAACTTAGGGGCTCCAATCCCCTGGGAGGATGCTCAGCAGGAGTTGGAGATGAGGTTCAATGTCCAAGTTGATAGAGCAAGGTCAGGCGTGTGTCAGTATGGTTGGTGGCAAAGGCAGCAGAGCTAGGTGAATTCCTTCCACTAGAGACAGCAACGTTGTCCAGTACAAAAGGTGGTGTCCAGCATCAGTGTCTGCGGGGGAAGAGGAAGGCATGATGCCCAATGGTGGCAGCAGCCATGCCTGGAGAACTAGACCCAGGAGTATGTGGGTGGGAGACTCCTCAGACTCCCAGAAATACTTGGGCAAAGAAGACTTTGGAGAGGTTGAGAAAAGACCCTGAAATATGGGTTACTACTTAAAATTATTCCATTTGCATAATTCTAAATGCTTGTGAGTCTTGAGGAAACAGGTTACACTTTTGGAATCCAACCTTGAAATACTATGAATTTGCACCCCAGACTAGATGAAAGCCTATCCACTGATCTGTTGGCGATACTGACAATGGCAATGCATGTGCCTTGGGTGAGGCAGACTGGAAGCACAAACAGAAAGAGAATGTGAATGCAATTTCACCAGAGCTTTTGGAGATGTGAAGTCCTCTGAGAGATCGCCTAGGAGCTCTTAGTTAAGTGATAGGGTTTGATATCTGGAAAAAAAATAATAACGGCCTTTTCTCAAGATAATGAGTTTCTAAAAATTTTGAACCTCTTCTTAAAACCAAATTCCAACTCACAGTGACTTTATATGGAATTCCTGAGACCGTACACCTTATAGGAGCAGACAACCTCATCTTTCTCCCACAGTTTGGTTAATGGGTTTGATTCACCTGTGTTTAGCAATCCATCACCTATGGGGCAGGATAATGAAAGAAAGGGGAGCCAACATCCTTAGGTAGAAAAGGACCTTTATAATTCCAAGCCTGGGAATGTCCAAATTAAGTAGGACAATAAACTAAAGTAGAAAGAAATCTCTTTAGCCTCTTAAGGAAATCAAAGATGTTCCTAAGACAAGAACCACCCAAATAGAAAAAGCATTCAAGCACAATGAACTTGACCCAAGAACAAAGACTTGGACATTAAATTTAAATTTTATTAAGTTCAAGTCCAAGGAAAGGGGCTTCAGTGGGACCCCTCAGGCCATTTAATATGTATTCCCTGTAATTTGGGGGACTTGGTGACCTGGTGGCTGGCTTATGTCTGAAAATAAAAAAAGCTAGAGGCAATGTTGCTAGAGGCAAAGATGTTGATCAAGAACAGAATTTTGAATTCTCATGGATTCCAGACTTTCTGGAGTCATAGAGCCTGGATGAACCCCCAAAACTATTGTTCTGAGATCATCTTTAAAGCTTAAACCAAAAATATTCTCTGAAGTCTTCTTAAAACTAAATAATGGTGCTGGTGGTATGCCGTGAAGTTGGTTCCGACTCAGTGACCCTGCATAGGGTTTCTGAGGCTGTAAATTTTTACAGCTGGCAGTTTCAAACTGCTGATCTTGAGGTGAACAGCCCTGCTCATAACCACTAAACTACCAGAGCTCCTTAAAACTAAATAATGGTTTAGCTTAACTAGTAAAAAAAAAAGATCTGCCTTGAGCATTATACTCTATTTTGTGTGTGTGTTATTGTTAAAAATACATGACACTCAAAATATATATATATACATGACACTAGTTTGCCAACTAAACATTTCTCAGGTGTACAATTTATTGAGGAGTCCTGGTGTGGTGTTATAGGATAAGCACTGGATTGCAAAGTTGTTTGAACATTGAGGTCGGCAGTTCAAACTCACTCACCTGCTTCTCCTCAGAAGCCCTATACACGGTCAATATGAGTTAGAACCAACTCAACAGCACTTAACAACTTATTGATATCAATTACATTAATTAGTTACATAACCATAACTCTTAATGACAAATTTTGCATCTTGGGTCCCAGCTACCATTACTAAATATTGTGTGTAGTTTTGTGGGTTTTTTGCTTTGTTTTTTAAGAGCTCTGCAGAGGTAGCTGCTAACTGCAAAGTCAGCAATTCAAATCTACCAGCCACTCTGTGGGGGAAAGATGAGGCTTTCTGCTCCCATAAAGATTTATAGCCTTGGAAACCCTGTACAAGATCGCTATGAGTCAGAACCAATTCCACAACACATAGCCACTGCAGAGGTTGTTGTTGTTGTTGTTGTCAGGTGCCATCGAGTCGGAACCGACTCATAGCAACCCCATGCACAGCAGAACGAAACAATGTCAGATCCCGGGCCAACCTCACTACCGCTGCCACACTTGACGCCATCAATGATGTCACCTGGCTGATCCATCTCGTTAGGGTCCTTCTTCTTTTCCTCTGACCCTCCACCTTACCCAGCATGACATCGTTCTCCAGCGACTGTTCTCTCCGGACAATGTGTCCAAAGTATGAGAGATGAAGCTTAACCATCTTGGCCTCCAAGGAGCACTATGGTTGCACTTCTTCCAAAACAGATCTATTGGTTCTTTTGGCAGTCCATGGCACCCTCAGTATTCTCCTCCAACACCACAACTCAAAGGCAGAGGTGGGCAGGCTAAATTCGTGTTTTAACTCAACCACCCTGGTGGCCTCACACATTCTCCTCTCTTTTTTTCTGGACCCCACTTTTCTTTCTTTTTTTTTAACCTCTTTATTGTGAATTGAATAAAGGTTTACAAGCCAGATAGTCACCTTTACATTCAACAAATTATACATTTTATTTCATCTCAATGATTACAGTCCTCTCCAACAGCAGGTATCCTGTTTCCTCTCTGTGGTGCCTATTTACATTCCACCCACCTTCCTGTCCCTACTCTACTTTGTCCTCAGGAAAATGTTGCCCCTTTGATTTTGAATGATTGACAATTCCATGGTAAGCACACCTTGCTAGTGTTATTTAAAAAATAAAAAAAAATTAAGGAGCTCTGGTAGTGTAGTGGTTACGAATCGGGCTGCGAACCTTAAGGTCAGCGGTTCGAAACTACCAGCTGCTCCACAGGAGAAAAGATGAGGCTTTCTACTCCCGTAAAGATTTACACCCTCGGAAACCCTGTACAGGGTCGCTATGGGTCAGAACTGACTCAACGACACTTAACAACAACAATAACAAGCTGAAAATTAAGTTCTTTTCCAGACCCGAAGAGTGGGTAAGAGCCATACTCTGGTTCCTCAGTGTCTTTTTTACTTGAAAATCCAGTCTTTTTGTTTTTTTTAAAATAATTTTGTGTTTTGTTCCACATTTTCTCCCACTCTCTCTGGGACCCTCTAATGAGAAATGTGATCCCTTTCAGGTCTGTCTACTTCTCAGAGTCGTGCAGACTGATGTTCACACGTTCCGTTGATCCACTGGACTAATTGATTCCAAGCTTCTTCAATTTGTTTCACTCTTCTTTCTTCTACACATGCAGCAGAGACCAGTACCTGTACCTTAGAAGGCTGCTCAGGAGCTTTCAAGATCCCAGATACTACTCACCAAGCAAGATGTAGAACATTGCCTTTGTGGACTCTGTTATGCTAATTGACCATGGTGTCCCCTGAGACTATGGTTCTGAGTCTCCAAGCCCATTGCCTTAAGATGTTTGTTAATATCTAGGACACTTTCATCTTTTTGCCCACTGTATGCTCCACCACATTCATAGTTGCGTTTGTAGGAAAAATAAATATTCATATACAAATATCTTCTTTCAAACTCTTATGCATTTGTGACCAGTGGTGACTCATAGTTACCTTGCATAGGGTTTCTGAGACTGTAAATCTTTACTATGAGAGCAAAAAGCCTCATGTTTCTCCTGTGGAACTGCTGGTAGTTTCGAATTTCTGACCATGAGGCTAGCAGCCCAACACGTAACCACTACGCTACCAGAGCTCCTTTATATATTTGTAGGATATGTAAATATATATATATATCTATATATCCCACTCTTCCTCCCCTGGAGTCTTGGTTTAGTGCTGTGGGTTAATGCACTGGACTGCAAAGTAGGTTTGAGCTGCAAGGTTGGTGGTTCAAGCTCACCAGCTGCTCCTCGGAAACCCTACACAGGGTTGCTATGGGTTGAAACTGACTCGAAGGCACTTAACAACTTCCTCTTCTACCCATTCAGCCTACAGTCTCACTCTATGTATCTAAGCACAGAGCACTGACTGTTATTACAAGGTTGTGTATATATCACTATTTTCCCCTATCCCCTTTAGCCCATGCATTCCTCCCTGTGTCTTCGCCTGTCTTCATTATTCTTCTGCCACTCTCCCTCTTGTATATTGCTCTCCACTTGCTTTTATATTGCCCTCACCGTCACCAGAGAGCGCCCACTAGCCAGTGAATTACTCTCCCCTCACTCCCACTCCTGGTAACCACCAGACAATGTTTCTTTTAGCATGGAAAACATTTCTTAAGCTTTTACAATAATGGTTGCATACAATAATTGACTAATTTCACTCATCATTAATGTTCATCCAGAAAATATGAAGTATTTCACAGATTTATCATCATTCTTCAAGGTTGCATAGTATTCCATTGTGTGTATGTACCACTTTTCCTTTGATGGGCACTTAAGCTGTCTTTATCTTTTTGCTATTGCGAATAGTGCTGTAATGAATATCAGGTGCATATATCTACTCATGTCCTGGCTTGTATTTCTTGTGGATATCATAGTACAGTATGAACTGGGCTACTTACTGCAAGGACAGTAGTTTGAATCTACCAATCGCTCCATGGGAGAAAGATGAATCTTTGTGCTCCCGCAAAGACTTACAGTCTCAGAAACCCCATTTAGGGTAGCTATGAGTCAGAACTGATTCCATGGCACACAACCACCACCACGACCACCAACAACAACAATGTAGGAGGGTCCCAATCTCTCCACACCCTCGTCAGCATTTGTTGTTTTCTGTTTATTTGAACTTCGCTGTTAATGATATCTCACTGTTGTTTTGATTTGCACCTCTCTAATTGGACTTCTGGTGTGGCACTGTTGGCTCAACACTGGACTTTGAACCACATGGTAGACAGTTCAAATCCACCAGCTGCTCCATGAAAACCCTATACAGGGTTGATATGAGTCGGAACCAACTCTACATACAGCACTTAACAACAGTAAAAGCTAATAATCTTGGCTGCCTGAATGTCTACCTTGATGAATTCTTCCTTGTCTGTTCATGTTCTGTGCCTATTTTTCAGTTGGGTTGTTTGTCCTTTTCTTGTAGAGGTGTTGTAGTAGTCTATAATTTTTAGGTATTAGTTCCTTGTTTGGTATGTCATTGCAAAAATGTTTTCCCAGTCTGTGGGCTCCCTTTCTACCCTTTAGGGGAAATATTTGGATGAACATAAGTTTCTAAGGTTTAGGAGGTGCCAGTCATGTATTTTGTCTTCTATTGTTGCTGTGATATTTGTAATGTTTGATAGTTTGTGTAGGCCACATTTGCCCCTAAGTTTGACCCTATTTTTTCATTGATGGTCTTCGTAGTCCTAGATTTTATTCTTAGGTCTTTAATTAATGTTGAGTTTGTTTTTGTATATAGTGTGAGATGTGGGTCTTGTTTCATTCTTCTGCAAATGGATTTCCAGTTTTGCCAGCAGCATTTGTTGAAGAGACTGTGTGTTTCCCATTTAATGTACTTTGGCCCTTTGTCAAAGATCCCTTGGACCAAATGTACAACAGCAACATTAAGGAGTCCTGGTGTGACACTGTAGGATAAACACTGGACTGCTAACCACAAGGCCGGAAGTTCAAATCCACCAGCTGCTCCTCAGAAACCCTATATAGAATCACCATGAGTCTGAACCAATTTGATGGCACTTGACAACAACAAATTAAGAACTTTCAGGGGATACCAAGGTCAATTGGCATAATACAGTCCACAAAGACAATGTTCCATATCCTACTTTTTTGCTGAGTAGTCACTAGTGTCTTAAACACACAACCATCTAAGATGCAACTATTGGTCTCTCCTTGTCTGTAGTAAAGAAGAGGGAAGACAATTAATACCCATGGAAACAACTAGTTACATGAACTAATAAACCACACAAACTGCAGTCTCCATGACCCTGGGACCAGAAGAACTAGCTGGTGCCTGGCTATCACTACCAACTGCTCTGAAAGGGATGACATTAAAAGGTCCTGGATAGAGTGGGAGAAAAATGTGCAACAAAACGCAAAATTGTAATAAAGACCAGGCTTACTGATCAGATAGAGAATTGTGGGAACCCCTAGACAACAGCCCTTCATCACTTTTCAAGTCTGTAAATGAATTCGTTTCCATGGTTCAATTTTCAGCCAAACAATATTGTTGTTATTAAGTACCGTGGAGTCGGTTCCGACTCATAGTGACCCTGCACAGGGTTTCCGAGGCTGTAAATCTTTACGGGAGCAGAAAGCCTCATCGAACTGCCGACCTTGAGGTTAGCAGCACGATTTGTAACCACTTTGCTACCAGAGTTCCTTACAATAGCCAGGTCTATAAAGGGAACAACCTCCTGGTGTGGCACTACAGGATAAGCACTAGACTGCTAACCTCAAGGTTGGCAGTTCAAACCTACCAGCTGCTCCTCGGAAACCCTATACAGGGTCACAATGAATCACAACACTTTACCAATAACAGCATAAGGGGAACAGCATTAGGAAGGTATACGTTCCTTAGCATAATCAACCATTTGAGATCTAAAGGGTAGAGTTTTCCAAAGGACAAAGTTCAGAAGAGTTAGGAAAGAAGAAATGGAAACAGGAAACAAGAGAGGAAATGGGATAAGCGATGTTACACTGTGGGGATTGCAATCAATAACAGGAAACAAAATGTATGAATTGTTGAATGGGAAATTGATTTGTTGTATAAACCTTCACCCAATTCAAAAGAAAAGGAAGCAATTAAAATAAAATAAAATATGTGAATATCTTTAGACTACAAAAAGGAAAAGTAAGAATTCAGTTCAGGACTATCATAGTCAATAAGGCTCAGGACCAGGGGTTGATTATCCAATAAGCAAGGTAAACACAGGCTTATTTGTGCTCATTTACTAATCTGCATTGAAAATTTTCACTTTGATTTCGCCACATCTTTGTGGTGAAAGGCTGCCAACATAATGGGGACTCTTCTCAGTCCTCCAAGCAGAGTGCGCTGGACTCACCATCTAATTGCTGTGTGGTCAGAAAGGCCATTTCCTGGCAAAGTGTAACAATGCCCTGAACAACTCCTAGTGACTGAGAAAATATGATCTGCTGAGAGGTGCCAGGAAATGCCAGACTGCCACTAGCATGAGTCACCTTGGCCCTTTTAGTGGAAGAAGCATTAGGATCAAACATCAGGGCCAGCTTCAAATACTTGGACTGATGAGAAGGGTGTGGCCAAAAAGTATGGTTTTGTAAAACAGCTCTGAGTGCCCCAGAACCCATCAGCGTCTTCCAATGGTGATTTCAGGAAGCCATAACCCTGCAGCAAGAGTCTGAGCAGTGTTCACCCTGCCTCTGTAGCTCCAAGTCAACCTACACATCCATAAATGGTGCTCCTATGGCCTATAGAGATGAGTGACATGCACTACAGACTCTCAAGAGTCTGCTCAGAACAATTGTCTCACATTTTCCATTTTGTTCCAACCTGCTCCCATTTCCTGATAACCGCTAACTAAGACTCCTTTCTTATCTTAGCCTTGCCTGGGAACTTGGGCTCCCTAGCTTGATGCTCAAACTCTTTCTTTCCAGGCCTTATTTTGTGCATACTTAACTTTTCCAACTTCAGTTGTCTCAGCTAAGATACTCCACTCTAGTCAACCCCTGAGGATATAGAGCTTTGTTCAAATGTATAAACTGGCACCTTAACCATCCTCCGAACAGGGATAGAAGATTCAGACACTGGCCTCCTGCATGTTTAAGGACAGCCAAAAGGCTCGATGAAGGTGGGATTGGGCTTCAGTGTTTTCTCCTCCCAACCCTGGAGCACCCCCAATATTTCCCAGTGGGGATACAAAGGACTTAAGATGGAGCCACAATGTATGAAGAGGTCAGACTCCAGTGATATAAATAAAGGTGCTTCCTCTAGTAATGGACTCAGCTGACCATGACCATGAAGTGAGCACTCTAGGAAGCAGCCTATTGGGTGGGCAAGTAGGATCCAGTGAGAGCTGTCTTCTTTCTGCCCGTGTGCATTGGGCCACAACTTAGACCAATTCGACATGTAAAGGTTGGTCAAACCTACCTGAAATTTCAATTGTCTAGTTTGGAGTCCTGAGCTGACAGGCAAAATTCTAGATCATAGTGACTGACTATACCTTCTGCCTGATGACTAAATTCTACCGCACACCCAACTTAATTCTTCAGGATGCAGGTACTAGCTAATTCTCACCCTCTTTTTCTTTTTAGTTTCTGTATTTAAATAGAAAACCAGAAACAAAGACAATATTTTCACTTCAGCATATCAAGATCCAGGGGCACACAAAAAAGTGTCATGTTGCATTAAGATGCTGAAAGTTTTATCAGGCTGTCTGAAGAAAACCCCCGGAAAGGCATGGAGGCAAGAACCATATCTATCTCCAGGAAAGTCTTTTGAATCAACAGGAGTCCACTCTCTACCTTCATCCTGGCTGACTGCATGGGACTCTACACCTAAAGAATGGGCACAAAGTCACCAGTACTCAGATGCCTGTCTCACTGCAGGTTAAATATATAACTTGGACTTGAAGAGACAGGCAAATGCCGCTGAAAGAGCATCTGGAAGCTTTACAGCACTCTTTGACCATTGGCTAGCTTTTTTCCTTTTTTTTTTTTTTAGCAGATATATTGTTGTTGCTAGTTGTCATCAATTTATGGTGACCATATGTATAACAGAAGGACACCTTACCTGGTCTTGCACCAACCTCACAATTATCGGTTTAAACCCATTGTTGTAGCGGTTGTGTCTCCCTCTTTTTCACTGACCCTCTACTTTACCAAACTTGATGTCCTTTCCTAGCAATTGATTTTTCCTGATGATGTGTCCAAAGTAAGCAAGATGAAGTCTTGCCATCCTCATTTTTAAGGTGCATCCCGACTGTACTTCCTCCAAGATTGATTTAATATACATGAGATAGAAATGAGATATAATAAACTGCACAGATTTAGACTTTGAGAAGTTTTGGCCATGTGTACACATCCATGAAACCATTACCACAGTCAAGTTAGTGAACATAGCCATCATCCCCCCAAGTTTTTTCATCTCTTTTATATTTGCCTCCCTCATTCATTGCCCACCACCCCCACTCCTAAGCAGCAACTGATCTGCTTTCTGTCTCCATAGATCAGTTTACATTTCCTAGTGTTTTATATAAATGAAATCATACAATATGCACTCTTTCTTGTCTGGGTTCTTTCACTCTGCCTGTCCACTTTAAGAGATACCCCTCTGATGGAAGACAGCTCAGCTCAGAGTATCCTGCCAAGAGCTCATGCTATGTCCCTGTGCAGCCATCAGGTATCATGGGTTCTGGTTACGCTGTAGGATTCATCTACCAAAAAAATGCAAAATCTAATTTCTAGTCAATGCATCACTCTCAATGACAGTAAGAAATACTTGCACTAGAAGTTTTTGACAAAATATATAAACTTGAACAACATCTCTCCACTCCACCTCCTTCATCTCAAATTCTTAATTAAAAAATTCACTTGAGGAAATCAAAGTCCATGGAGTCCCATCAGTTCTGTGGCCCATGCAATAATAGACATTTGCAGCACTATGAACTGGATCACATTGTTTTAAACTTCATAGACACTCTTAGAGAGCATCCCTGGGTGATACAAACAGTTAATGGACTTAACTACTAGCCAAAAGGTTGGCAGTTTGAGTCCAGAGGCATCTCCCATTCTCATCTGTCAGTTTGTCGTACTGTGGTGGCTTGTGTGTTGTTGTGATGCTAGAAGATATGCCACGGGTATTTTGATGTATAGCAGGGTCACCCATGGTGGACAAGTTTCAGCTGAGTTTTCAGACTAAAAAGTTTTCAGCATAAAAAGAAGGAGAGGATCATTTCTGAATGGGTTAGCTGCTGAAAACCTTAAGAATATCAGTGGAACACTGTAAAACAGCACCAGAGTATTGAATATTGAAACATTATGAATAGCACCAAAATATTATCAGATATAGTGTCTGATAATGAACCCATCAGGTTGGAAGGCACTCAAAATATGACTGGGGAAGAGCTGCCTCCTCAACGTAGAGTTTACAATGACGCAAATGGAATAAAGTGTTCAGTACCTTCATTTGCTGATTTGGCATAACTAAAAATGAGGAGAAATACTGCAAACATCCATTAGTAATTGGAACATGGAATATATGAAGTACACATCTAGGAAATTTGAAAGCTTTCAAAAATTAAATGGAACCCATAAATACTAATCTACTAGGCAAGAAAGTGAGGCAGCACAGGAGGCACTCACTCATCCATGCCAAGAAATTTGGAAGACAACTATCTGGCTGACTGATTGGAAGAGATCCATGTTTGTGCCGACTCCAAAGAGAGATGACCCAATGGAATGCGGAAATCATCGGACAATATCTTTGATATCCCACACGAGTACAGTTTTACTAAGTAATACTGAAATGGCTACAAGCATACATTGATAGAGAACTTCCAGAGATTCAAGCCAGATTCAGAAGAAGCCATGCAACAAGGGATATCATTGCTGATGTCCGATGGATCTTGGCTGAAAGCAGAAAACATCAGGAAGATGTTTACCTGTGTTTTATTGACTATGCAAGGACTTTCAATTGTGTGGATCATGACAAGCTATGAACAACACTGTGAAGTATGAGTATTCCTGAACACTTAATTGTGCTGATGAGGAATCTGTACATGGACCAAGTGGCAGTTGTTCAAACAGAACATGGGAACACTGAATGGTTTAAAATTAAGAAAGGTGTGCAACAGGGTTATATTCTTTCACCATACTTATTCAACTTGTATGCTGAGCAAATCATCCGAGAAGCTGGGTTATATGAAGAAAAACGTGGCATCAGGATTGGAGGAAGACTCATTAACAACATACGATATGCAGATGATACAACCTTGCTTGCTGAAAGTGAAGAGGACTTAAAACATTTATTGATGAAGATCAAAGAGCACAGCCTTCGTTATGGATTGCATCTCAATGTAAAGAAAACAAATATCCTCACCACTGGACCAATAAACAACATTCTTATCAACAGAGAAAAAATTGAAGTTGTCAAGGACTTCATTCTTCTTGGATCAAATATCAACACTCATGGAAGCAGCAGCTAAAAATTCAAAAGATGCATTAGGCAAATTTGCTGCACAAGACCTTTTTAAAGTGTTGAAGAGCAAAGATGTCAGCTTGAAGACTAAGGTGTGCCTGACCCATGCCATGGTATTTTCAGTAACCTCATATGCATGCAAAAGCTGGACAGTAAATAAGGAAGACTGTAGAAGAATTGATGCTTTTGAGTTATGGTGTTGGAGGAGAATATTGAAAGTGCCGTAGGCTGCCAAAAGTGGAAGAAGTGCAGCCAGAGTGCTCCTTGGAGGCCAAGATGGCCAAACTTCATTAGTCATACTTCGGACATATTGTCAGGAGGGGCCAGTCACTGGAGAAGGATATCATGTTTGGTAGGGTGGAGGGTCAGAGAAAAAGAAGAAGACCCCCAGTGAGATGGTTTGACAGAGTGGCAGCATCAATGGGCCCTAGCATGGCAATGATAGTGAGGTTGTCCCAGGATCGGGCGGTGTTTCGTTCTGCTGTGCATAAGGTCATTCATTATGAGTCGGTACCAACTCGATGGCTCCTAACAACCACAACAGTCATTAGTCAGCTGAAATGGACTGGTATCGGCCATTTTAAATCTGATAGTCACATGGTTTACAATATTGGGAATGACAAATTCTAGAGATATGGTGTCACAATGATCATCAGAAAGAACATTTCAAGATCTATCTTGAAGTATAATGGATAATATCCATTATACATATGCCTACAAGGAAGACCAGTTAGTACAATAGTTACTCAGGTTTACACATCAACCAGTAAAGCCAGTGATGATGAAATTTAAGAAATCTCCCAAATTCTTCAGTCTGAAATTGACCAAACATTCAAGAAACACATATTGATAATTATTGGTGATTGGAATGCAAAGTTTGAAAACCAAGAGCAAGAGTCAGTAGTTGGAAAATATGGCCTTGGTGATAGAAATGATGCTGGAGAAAACATGAAAGAATTCAGCAAGACCAATGATTTATTCACTGCAAATATCATTTTTAAACAACATAAAAGGCAAACTATATACATGAACCTCACCAGAACACAACACACAGATTGGCTACATCTGTGGAAATGTATGGTGGAAAAGCTCAATATCATCAGCCAAAACAATGCCATGGGCAGACAGTGGGACATACCATCAACTGCTCATATGCAAATTCAAGGTGAAACTGAAAACAATTTTTTTAAGTCCATGAGTCAAAATATGACCTTGAACGTATCCCACCTGAATTTAGAGACTGTTTCAAGAACAGATTTGATGCATTAAACACTAATGACCAAGGGCCAGAAGAATTGTGGGATGACATCAAGAGCACCATACAGGAAAAAAGCAAAAAGGTCATTAAGAAGACAAGAAAGAAGAAAAGACCAAAATAAATGTCAGAAGAGGCTCTGAAACTTGCTTTCCAACGTAGAGCTACTAAAACAGATGGAAGAAATGAGGTTGTAAAAGAGCTGAAAGAGAAAATATCTAAGGACAGTTCAAAAAACAAAGTCAAGTATTATAATGAAATGTGCAAAGATCTGGAATTAGAAAACCAAAAGGGAAAAACACACTCAACATTTCTCAATCTGAAAGAACTGAAGAAAAAATTCAAGCCCCAACTTGAGATATTGAAAGTTTCTATGGACAAAATATTGAATGATGCATAAAGTATCAAAAGAAGATGGAAGGAATACACAGTCACTGTACCAAAAAGAAATGGTTGATGCTCAACCATTTCAAAACCTAACATATCATCAAGAGCCAATGGTACTGAAGGAAGAAGTCCAATGCACTGAAGTCATTGGCAAAGAACAAGGTTATGGGAATTGATGGAATACAAATCGAAATCTTTCAACAAACTGATCCAGCACTGGAGGCATTCATTCATCTTTGCCAAGAAATTTGGAAGATGGCCACCTGGTCAAATGACTGGAAGAGATCCCTATTTGTGCCCATTCCAAAGAGAGGTGACCCAACAGAATGCAGAAATCATTGAACAATACCATTAATATAACATGCAAGTCAAATTTTGCTGAAGATAATTCAAGAACACTGCAACAGTACATTGACAGAGAACTGCCAGAGGTCCAAGCTGATTCAGACGAGGATATGGAATTAGGACTATCATTACTGAAGTCCGATGGATCTTGGCTGAAAGCAGAAGATACTAGAAAGATGTTTACCTGTGCTTTATCAACTATAGAAAGACTTTCGACTGTGTGGGTCATAAAAGCTATGGAGAACATTGGGAAGAATGGGTATTCTAGTACACTTAATTGTGCATACTTATGAGGAGACCGTGCGCAGACCGAGAAGCAGTGGCTCAGACAGAACTAGGGGACACAGAATGGTTTAAAATCAGCAAAGATGTGTTACATCGTTCACCATACTTAGTCTCTCACCAACTGTTTCCTGGTGTGTATGATTAGAAAGTGGAAGTGTGTGCACCATTTTTCATTCCTTGTTTATGCAGCTCAGTTTAGGGTGGGTTTGGCAAGTGTTGGCTGATGTCTGTCATGGATCAGGTGGTATAGTATAGGAATTGGTATTGGTCCTTATGCAGTGGGTGGAGCTGCAGATGGTACAGTTTTAGCTGAGCTTTACAGGCATGGTCGCTATCTCTCATCAGGTGGGGCAACAGGAGAAAATACACACAGGAAAACAAAATAAATAAGCAAGCAAGCAACAGTGAAAACAAGATAATAAAGGAGAAAAAAAGAAACAAAAACTGGCAGCAACAACAGAGAAAAGAATATAATAACTAAAAAGAGGGTCAGGAAAATAGAGATGTACAAGAAAAGAATAAGAGAGAAATAAAAGGAAGAGAAAAAAACAGAGTGGGAAGATGAAAAGAGAAATAGACTAAACAGTAGTAAAGAAAAATCACGAGGAAAAAATAAAGTGGCTGGAAATAAGAAACAAGAAAAGCAAAAGCAGAGATAGAAAGCATAAAAATCAAGGGAAGGGAAAAAGAAGAAGAAGGAGAAAAAAGAAACAAGAAAACAAACAAAAACAACAAAATAATGAAAGGAAAAATAAACAGAAAAACAATGCAGCTGTTGGACCCAGGGAGAAGAAAACTCTGGGGGCTTCTGATGACAAGGAACTCACAATGTTGGTGATAAGGGATGTAATAGCTGAGTTTCCAGCCCTAGATGGAGTTCCTATAGGCCTGTTGTTGTTAATTGCCATCAAGTCGATTCCCACCCATAGCAACCCTGGGTAGGGTTTCCAAGGAGTAACTGGTGAGCTTGAACCACCAACCTTGCAGTTTAAACGACTGCAGTCTGATGCATTAGCCCACAGCGCCACACCATGACTCGCTCCTGTAGGCCTAGGTGTTTTCTGTGTTCAGGACACCCAATCTGGAAGTCTTTTATGGAGGCCATTCAGGTCCTAGCTTCAGTGTCTGTCAGAACTAGCAGGCAGCTGGGGCAGAGTAGTGGATTATGAAGTTTCCTGCTAGTCCTAGCAATGCCTGCCAGGATCCAGGCACCAGGTGGGCTCAGTGGACACCCACTTCACCCTGGTTCAAACCACAGGGCTCAGAACTCCTGGAAGGCAGGGTCTAGACTGAGGGTAGTTTAGGATGGAGGCAGGAGAGTATAAGAAGCAAGAAGGAATCTACCTTTTCTGTTACCCATGTGACTCTGCACCATCAGCCCACTATCTGTCTGTCTGTCTCTCCAAAGCTGCTCGCCAAAGTTCAAGATGGCCACACTGCATCGGGCCTGCAGTTCATTCACTAGTCTCCTTCTTTTGCCGTCCCTGTTCAGCTTTGCCTCCCATTAGGTATTCAACCCACTTCTCTAACCTTTCTTCTGAAATTTAGGGTTCTGGGATTATCCTCTGTGTCTGTTTTATTTGATCTCCCATATCTCTATTGTAGGAGGTCTGTGCAGCATCTCTTCCACAAACTTTTTGAAACTCCCTTGTATATAAATATTGCACATTTGGTTATCCTCCTAGAAAATCCAAGAGTATCAACTCAAAAAGTATTAGGTATATTCAGAAATGTGGACAATTTCCAAATATATAAGAACAATAGGCTATTTATTGTTGTTGTTTTGTTAGGTGCTGTTGAGTAGGTTCCCAGTCATACCAACCCTATGCACAGCAGAAGAAACACTACCCAATCCTACACCATTCCCACTATTGTTACACTTGAGCCCATTGCTCTGTTGTCTCTGTGCCAATCCATCTTGTTGGGGATCTTCCTCTTTTTCACTGACCCTCCACTTTACCAGGCATGATGTCCTTCTCCAGGGCCTAGTCCTTCCTGATAACATGTCCAGAATACGATAGACAAATTCTCACCATCCTGATTTCTAAGGCGCATTCTGGTTGTACTTCCTTCAAGACAGATTTGTTTTTCTGGCAGTCCATGGTGCTTTTAATATTCTTCTTTTAATATTCTTCTCCAACAAATGCATCAATTCTTCTAAGGTCTTTCTTATCCATTGTCCAACTTTCACATGCATATGACGCTATTGAAAAAACCATGGCTTAGGTCAGGCACACCTTAGTTCTCAAACAGGTATCTTTGCTCTTAAACACTTTAAATAGGTCTTGTGCAGCAGATTTGCCTAATGCCATACCATACATCATTTGATTTCTTAACTACTGCTTTCATGAGTATTAATTGTGGATCCAAGAATAATGAAGTCTTTGACAACTTGAATCTTTTCTCCATTTATCATGAAGTTATTTACTGGTCCAATGATGAGGATTTTGTTTTCTTTACATTCAGGTACAACCCATACTGAAGGTTGTGGTCTTTGATCTTCATCAGTATTTTAAGTCCTTTTCACTTTCAGCAAGCAATGCTATATCAAGTATGTATCGCAAATCATTAATGAGTCTTCCTCCAATCCTGATGCCACATTCTTCTTCCAGCTTCTCAAATTATTTGCTCAATATATAGATTGAATAAGTATAGTGAAAGAATATGAATGACACGGTCTCACACCTTTCCTGATATTAAACCATTCAGTGTCCTCTTGTCCTATTTGAACAACTGCCTCTTGGTCTATGCACAGGTTCCTCATGAGCATGAACAATTAAGCATTCTCGAATACCCATTCTTCACAATGTTATCCATATCCAGTGGCAAGATCCACACTGTCGAAAGGCTTTGCATAGTCACTAATTCACAGGTAAACATCTTTTTGGTGTTCTCTGTTTTCAGCCAAGAACCCATCTGATGTCAGCAATGATATCCGTCATTCCACTTCCTCATCTGAATATGGCTTGAACTGCTGGCAGTTCATTGTCAATGCACTGTTGTGGCCATTTTGAATTATCTTCAGCAAAATTTGACTTGCATGTTATATTAATATATTGTCCAATGATTTCTGCATTCCATTAGGTCACTTCTCTTTGGAATGGGCACCAATAAGGATCTCTTCTAGTCAGTTAGCCAGGTAGCTGTCTTCCAAATTTCTTGGCATAGATGAGTGAATCATCTAATGCTGCATCAGTTATTGAAAGATTTCAGTTTGTATTCTATCAATTCCTGGAGTTTTGTTCTTTGTCAATGCCTGCAGTGGCTTCTTCCTTCAGTACCATTGACTCTTGGTGATATGTTACATTTTGAAATGGTTGAATATCGACCATTTATTTTTGGTACAGTGACTCTGTGTATTTCTTCCATCTTCTTTTGATGGTTTCTGCATCATTCAATATTTTGCCCGTATTGCCTACTTTCAGTATCGCAAGTTGGGGCTTGAATGTTTTCTTCAGTTCTTTCAGATTGAGCAATGTTGAATGTGTTTTTCTTTTGGTCTTCTAATTCCAGATCTTTGCACATGCCATTATAATACTTAACTTCGTTTTTCAGGTCTTTTACCTCTTCATCTCTTCCATTTGTTTTCACATCTCTTCTGGAAATCACATTTCAGAGTCTCTTCTGACATCCATTTTAGTCTTTTCCTTCTTTTTGTCTTCTTAATGACTTTTTATTTTCTTCCTATATGAAGTTCTTGATGTCATCCCACAACTCTTCTGGTCTTCAGTTATTAGCATCTAATGCATCAAATCTGTTCTTGAGATGGTCTCTAAATTCAGATGGGATATGTTCAAGGTTATATTTTGACTCTTGTTGACTTGTTTTAATTTTTTTCAGCCTCAGCCTGAACTTTCATATAAGTAATTAATGGTATATTCCACTGTCTGCCCATGGCATTGTTTTGGCTGAGGACACAGAGCCTTTCCAACATCTCTTTCCACAGATGTAGCCAATTTCAATTCTGTGTATTCCATCTGGTGAGATCCATGTATATAGTTGCCTTTTATATTGTTTAAAAATGGTATTTGTAATGAATAAGTCATTGGTCTTTCAAAATTCTATCATGTGATCTCCAGCATCATTTCTATCATCAACACCATATTTTCCAACTACTGATCCTTCCTTTTTGTTTCCAACCTTTGTATTCCAATCACCAGTAATTATCAATACATCTTGATTGTATGTTTGATCAACTTCATATTGAAGAAGTTGGAAGAATTCTTCAATTTCATCACTACTGGCTTTAGTGGTTGGTGTGTAAATTTGAATAATAGTAGTATTAACTGGTCTTCCTTGTAGGCATATGGATATTATCCTATCACAGACAGTATTATTCTTCAAGATCAGTCTTGAAATGTTCTTTTTGATGATGAATGTGACACCATTCCTCAATTTGTTATTCCTGGCATAGTAAATCATATGATTGTCAGATCCACAATGGCCAATACCAGTCCATTCCTAATGCCTAGGATATCGATCTTTATGCATTCCATTTCATTTCGTTGAACTTCCAATTTTCCTATATTCATATTTTAGTGCATTCCATATTCCAATTATTAATGGATGTTTACAGTGGTTTCTCCTCATTTTGAAGTGATTTCAGCAAAGATTCCAGACTAGGAAGAAGGAGAAGCAGACTTTGCTGAAATCCATCAGCAAATGAAAAGTCCTAAAAGTTATACTACAGTCCCATCATCATGATCAACTCCACTTTGAGGAGATAGCTCTTCCTCAGTCTTATTACCTCAGTATTGATTGCTTTCCAACCTGAGACACTCACCTTCTGGCACTATATCTGACAATATTCTGATGCTCTTCCTAATGTTTTCATATTTCAGCACTATATCTGACAATTTTCCACTGCTATTCATGAGGTTTTTAGTGGTTAAACATTCAGAAATAGTCCGCTTCTCCTTCTTCCTAGTCTGTTTTAGTCTAGACTCTTTGCTGAAATCTGCCCACCATTAACGAGCCTGGTGGTATTTAAAATACCAGTGGCGCATCTTCCAGCATCACAGCAACATGCAAGCCACCACAGTATGACAAACTGACAGACAAGTGGTAGCAATGGTCTATTTGTTGTTGTTGTTAAGTGCTGTTAAGTCGGTTCTGACTAATAGCAACCTTATATAGGGTTTCCAAGGTTTTAAATCTTCACAGGAGCAGAAAGTCTCATCTCTTTCCCTCACAGCAACGGGCAGGCTCAAACTGCAGACCTTTTGGTTTACATTCCAGTGCTTATCATATGGAGCTACCACGCTCCCAGTGGCCTATTGGTGGTGATGGTGGTGGTGGTGATGTGCTGTGGAGTCGGTTCCAACTCATAGCGACCCTGCACAGGGTTTCTGAGGCTGTAAATCTATACAGGAGCAGAAAGCCTCATCTTTCTCCCACGGAACAGCTGGTAGTTTTGAACTGCTGACCTTGTGATTCGCAACTCGATTCCTAACCACTATGCTACCAAAGCTCCTTAGTATTAAAATGTAATTTTTAAAAATCCATTCATGATATCAATATGTTGTTGTTGCTAAGTGCCGTCGAGTCAGTTGCGACCCTGTACAGGGTTTCCGAGGGTACAAATCCTTACGGGAGTAGAAAGCCTCATCTTTCTCCCGCGGAGCAGCTGGTAATTTCGAACCGCTGAGCTTAAGGTTCGCAGCCCGATTCGTAACCACTATGCTACCAGAGCTCCTTTACTTTGATAAAATACCTTGAAGCATATGCAAAAGAAATATTCAGGTCCCTGGAAAGAAGATTACAAAATACAAGTTTTTGAAAGACCATAAACATAAATGCAATATTCCAAGTTCTTGAGTGTTTTTGTTGTGTGTTGTCAAGTCAGTTCTGACTCATCACAACTTTGTGCAGGGTTTGTGAAAGCTTGAACTGCCAACCATGTGGTTTACCAGTCTAGTACTTATCCTAGAGTACGACACCAGGAATCAAGTTCTTGAATAGGAAGTCTTAGTATTATAAATGCATTCGTTTTCCCTCAGATTACATATGAATTTAAGGTAATTCCAATCATAATGGAATTTTCTATAATATGATAAATTTCCAAGCAAATTTTGAAATTTTTTTGGAAAATTTTCCAGAAGTAATGATGGGGTATCAGACCTATTAGACATTAAAATATATTACGAAATCTCAATAATTGAAGTCTGGTGGTGTCAGTGTAAGAACAGGTATATCAGTGGAGCCCAACACAAAGCCCCAAACAGATTCAATGTACCTAAGAAACTGACATATGGCAAAACCTGCATTTTAAACCAGTGGGAAAAGCATGCTTTATTACATAAATGGTGTTCTTTCAATTGGCTAACCATTTGAAAAGTAATAATGGTTCAAATTATCTCCCGTTCTATATTCAAAATCAATTCCAGATGAATACAAATGTGGAAGGATTTAAGCATGGAAAATAAAAACATGGAATGGATACATGAAGAGCTATGGAGGGTATAACATATTAGAGCATGGTATAACAACAGACATCTATTATAATTCAGGGAAATTTACCAACTATCTACCACTCCTGTGGGCATGCTGTATGCTCTTTAATACAGATGAATAAAAAACGTACTTCCTACCTTCAAAATAAGGAGCTCTGGTAGCATAATGGTTACGAATCGGGCTGCGAATCACAAGGTCAGCAGTTTGAAACTACCAGCTGTTCCACGGACAAAAGATGAAGCTTTCAGTTCCCATAAAGATTTACAGCCTCGGAAACCCTGTTCAGGGTCTCTATGAGTCGGAACCAACTCCACAGCACATAACAACAACACCTTCAAAATGATTTAAAAGAATTTTATCAGTAGTTTATAGTCTTTGTTTAATGAATAGCTAATATATTTTAGGTAGATTTAATACTTTTTAAAACATAAGCTTTGAGCTTTTTGCTCCCGGAGCAGCACCATGGTGGTTGGCAAGAACAAGCGCCTTACAAAAGGTGGCAAAAAAGGAGCCAAGAAGAAAGTGGTTGATCCATTTTCTAAGAAAGATTGGTATGTTCAATATAAGAAATACTAGTCACAAGGACTCAAGGAACCAAAGTTGCATCGGATGGACCCAAGGACCATGTTTTTGAAGTGAGTCTTGCTGATCTGCAGAACAATGAAGTTGCATTTAGAAAATTCAAGCTAATTACTGAGGATGTTCAGGGCAAAAACTGCTTGACCAACTTCCAAGGCATGGCTCTTACCTGTGACAAAATGTGCTCCATGGTCAAAAAATGGCAGTCCATGATTGAAGCTCACGTTGATGTCAAGACTACAGATGGTTGTTTTACTTCGCCTCTTCTGTGTTGGTTTTACTAAAAAATACAACAACCAGATTCGAAAGACATCTTATGCTCAGCACCAACAGGTCCATCAAATCTGGAAGAAAATGATGGTAATCATGGCCCGAGAGGTGCAGACAAATGACTTGAAAGAAGTGGTCAATAAACTGATTTCAGACAGCATTGGAAAGGACATAGAGAAGGCAGTCTATTTACCCTCTCCATGATGTGTTTGTTAGGAAAGTAAAAATGCTGAAGAAGCCCAAGTTTGAGTTGGGAAAACTCATGGAACTTCATGGTGAAGGCAGTAGTTCTGGAAAAGCTACTGGAGATGAGACCAGTGCTGAAGTTGAACGAGCTGATGGCTATGATCCACCAGTTCAAGAATCTGTTTAAAATTCAGATTTTAATGGTGACAAATAAAAGATCTTATTTGTGAAAGTAATAATAATAATAATAAGCTTTGATATTTAAGGGGATAAGTTTCAGTAGTATGAAAAGTTAACATATGTAAAACTGACCTGAAAATTATGCGTGGAATCTTGCTCTCTATGAACAATGAGATATTTGTAGTACAGCAAGGGTGGCTGATATTCTGTGCATATCTATAGAACTTTATAGAATTACTAGCTCATGGAACCCTTCAATGGCAAAGAACATGTCCTAATGACTGTCTAATAAATTAAATGGATATAATTTTTTTTTTTTAAACATAGAATGGAATTTAGGAGGAAGAAATGGCTCTGTGTTTTCCTAAAGCCAATATAATTACATGCTTCCCAGGTTGATCTTTGTTCTTGGTCCATTCCCAATAGCAAAGAATAAGCAAGTCATCAATAAATTCCTCAATCTCTCACCTCTTCTAGAATACCAACTCCTTCACAATGTTCTGGGCTTTTTACATGGATTTTCCCATTTCTGTATAATGAGAAGCTTGGATCCTATGCTTCCATGGAAATAATACTACATGTGGATTATTTATTTTATGAGATACTTGCTAAGTACTTCTTAAAGCTCTTGGGATACACTTCTAGAGACATGACAAAGAGGAAGACTCTCAATGAGGAGGATTGACACAGTGGCTGCAACAATGGGCTCCAACACTGCACCCATTATGAGGATGGCCCAGGGCTGGAGAGCATCTTCCGTCTGTTGCACAGAGTAACTATTAAGTTGGAGCCAACTTATGTTGATCTCTAACAACAGCAACTCTTCTGTTTCTAGTGTTATATATGAAGGTAAGTCAAAATGTATTGCTATAAAATCTTAGGAGGCTTTATGAAACAGAAGCATCAAAATGTGAAGCTACTGTTTCCTCACAAATCTCCCATCTAGGTCTACACACTTCTGAAAGTAGTGGTTCCATCTCTCCAATCCTTCCCCTAGAAAATTCTATG
Source organism: Chrysochloris asiatica (assembly GCF_000296735.1). Taxonomy (NCBI): domain Eukaryota; kingdom Metazoa; phylum Chordata; class Mammalia; order Afrosoricida; family Chrysochloridae; genus Chrysochloris; species Chrysochloris asiatica. Next base: position 1,737,317 of record NW_006408851.1, read on the forward strand.
CTCTGTACAACATGTCAAAACAGCCGTTTGGGCATCCTCAAGGGACTCAAATCATGTTCCTTTGCAATGTTTTTTGAGTTTGGGGAACAAAAATATTTGAAGGGATAAAATCAGGGATCTAGGATGAATTGGGGTAAAGTTTCCTTATGAAATCTTAAGACAGCCCCTACTATTCTTGATGAATGAGCAAGTGAATTGTCATGATGGAATAAAATTTCCCAGTACAATTTTTCTCACCTTTTTCTCACCAATGCAATTTTCAATTTTCTTAAAGCTTCTTCATTATCAGTCCCAGTGGTTACCCTGTGTCCATCCAGAAAATCTATCAAGATTACACCATTTGAAATGCCTAAAAGCAATCACCATAACCGGATATGAACTCTCTGCCTTGAATTTCACTGGCCTAGCAGATCTTGTTTTGATCTGAGCTCTTTTTTGAAGGCACCCTAATGAAACTATGATAAGTGTATTACTGAAATAACAAAGTTAAAAGATAACTTTATAGTCATCCATCGATTACAAAGATGCTTAAACACATTTTGTCTGGAATAAACCCATGCACATATGAGCTAGAACTATAGTAGCAATATTTTTGGACTCCCCCTCATATGTGTCCCTGAGCCCACCTATATCCCTGTCATTTCCTTGTTGATGCCTGTCTCCATTTGGGGGATTTCACGAAGGTGGTGGTTGAAAGGCTAGATTTATCCAGAGAAACAAATTCTAATAATGCCTTTTGATACACATTCTTAAACTTTTTGACAATTCCTTGCTTACCAAGCTATAGCTTTTGTCCCTCTGAATTTACTGGATTACCAACCTAGGTCTTTCTTGGAGCAGCTGAAACAAAAAAAAAGCGGGATGAAGGTGAGAGAAGGAAGCTTTACTTTAGTTGACCAGGCAAGGAGCAAGTCAGGACTATGTCACCAAGAAAGTTCTGGAACAAAAGGAAACTTATGTTTTTTATAGTGAAATAAGCAAGCTGATTGGCTAACACAGTAGTGAGAATTTTTAAAGGGGTATATATAAGGAACTGAAGGCAAAGTTCATAGGCCTTTAATGAACATGCAAGGACAGAAACTCCTGGAGCCTGAACTCTTGCTTTATAGTTGGGTCTGATGGAAAATTGTCCTGAGGTGAGCTAATCTTTCCAGGGTCAGCCTTCAGCACACATCATGTTCTCTGGCTCTGCAATAGTTGCTCAGAAAAACTAGTTAATTTCAACAGGTGAGCCATATGAAATAGTGTTGTCACCTGGGGGTCCCCACTGCCATAGAGTCCATTCTGACTCATAGTACCCTATATAGGGTTTCCAGGAGTAGAAAGCCTCATATTTCTCCTGTAGGGCAGCTGGTGGGTTTGAACTGTGGATCTTGCAGTTACCAATCCTTCAGCACCACCAGGACTCCGTTACATGGGGTTTGTTGTTAAAGGCCATCAAGTCAGTTCCGACTCATAGTGATCCTGTACAGGGTTTCCAGGGAATGGCTAGGGAGTTTGAACCACTGATCTTGCAGTTCAAACAGACCTTGCAGTTCAGTGCCACACTAGGACTCCTAACATGGGGGTGTTGTTGTTGTTAAGTGGCATCGAGTTGGTTCTGACTAATAGCGACCCTATATAGGGTTTCTGAAGAGCAGCTGTGGGTTTGAACTTCCAACCTTGTGGTTCGCAGTCCTGTACTGATCCTACAGTGCCACACCAGGAGTCCATGGGGATAGGGTTTCGTAAATTATCTAGTGGCGGGGAGGCTCTCACAGTTAGTCAGGTTTTAGAAAACATTAACAATAGATTTACCTATATGTCTTTAGAATTCATTGCCCTACTTCCTCCTTTTTTTTAAAAGAACTTCCTCATGTTTTGTGTGGTTATGTGCCTGTATGTGGTATGAAATCCATTTGCCTTGACATTTCATCAAAGAGATTTGTCATCTTGATGTTTCCTGTACCATGAAGAAAGCAATGAATCAATTTTACTAAATAAGTGGAGTAACCATTCTATAATACTGATCACTGCCATGAAATTGAATGAGAGTTGTTTATCTTCTCAGAATTGAAGAGGACATTTTGCTTTTTATTTTTATTTTGTGTGAGAGAAACGGCTCCTAACTTATGCTATAAGCTAAGCCACGAAGTCTCCACAGACCAGGCCTCATATTTCCCACCCTACTCCAACCTTGTGCCAGGGATTTTTATATCAGCGGGGACTTGCTGTCATTTCCACCATCCACTGCAATACTTCTCATCAATGGTCATGACCTGAGCTATTTCCTTTTTCCTTTTCACCTCACAGATTTCCTTCAGCTGATTCCCCAAATAGCTGTAGTTGATTTTTTGCAGGGTCAAAATGATGATGTTGCTGAGCCAGGATGGTGAAATAGCTCATTTCTCAACCACATTTCCCATCTTATTTTAGCTTGTTCCAAACAAAGCAATGCAGGCTGGAGGAGAATTTTGATTACTTCATTTCACTTCATGGAAACTTCCAGGTCTTTTTAAGTTATGGTTACCTACCCGCCACTGAAGTCCTGGTGTAGCGCCATGGGTTAATGCATTTGAATCACAAGGTGAATGGTTCAAGCTCACCAGTCACTCCTTGGAAATGCTATACAGGGTCACTATGGGCCGGGATGGACTCAACAGCATTCAACAACAAAAACAACACCTACCACTACTAGTCTGGAATCCCACTTTGAAGCTGTTCTACTGGTGGAAACTTGTCAAGGAATTCCTGCTCCACCCAGGGTGGCAGAGGACAGGGTGCTGATATCAGACAACCTTGTCACTGACATCTTGCTTCACCAGCTACCCTACCCTCTTGTGTTTCTTCTATTTGCCTAGTGCTCAGTATGGCCTCAACCATCCTGTTCCCTCCTGGACCCACCCAGTTTATGATGTTGAAAATCAGATAGAAATAAAATTGTTATTCTTAATCTAAGATGAAGTTTCAAAATAGTCATTAATTCCAAGACAGCAAAAAATATGCCTAATTGGAGCGTCTAAGTCTGATGTATCAACAGGAGAGGCTGAGTCAGGCATTCTCATCCGAGTCCTTCACTCCGATGGGGTTTTAAAACTTGCACCCACCCAAAACCAGTTGCCATTGAGTCAACTCTAACTTATGTGTGTCATGTGTGATTCCATGTATGTCAGAGTAAAACGGTTCAATAGGGTTTTCAATGGCTGATTTGCAGGAAGTAGATTACCAAGTTTTCTTCCAAGGTGCCTGTGGGTAGACATGAACCTCCAACCTTTCAGTTAACAGCTGAATGGGCAGCATTTGCACCACTCAGGGACTCCTGAGCCCAACTAATCACCTGGCTGTTATTCCTGACCATGTCATGTGATCGTAATGCCCCCTCCCCAAATCATCAGACATCCCTACAGACTCCTTAACCTGACATTGATGTTGTTGTCGATAAGTGCCATTGAGTTGGTTCCAACTCATAACAAAGCTGGACTATAGCAGGAGAAAGATGAGGCTATCTGTTCCTGCAAATATTTACAACCTCAGGAACCCTAAACAGGGTTACTATGAATCAGAACCGACTCAATAGCACTTAACAACAACAACCTGACATACAAGGTCTCTTTCTCATGTAGGGCCTCATCTCCAAAGTGAAAAACAGCCCCTCCACTCAAGACAAGCAAGTCTTCTCATTGTTCCCTCTTGTCCCTCACCCCACGTCCCCTCACTACCCAGTAATTCTCAATTAAACTGCTGTGGAGAACCTGGACTCTGTCTTTCATTTTTAAGTTACTTAATAGAGTCCTTTACTTAGGTTACATGTAAAACAACTTTTTTTTTTTTCACGATGAAGAATTCCTTTAATATTTTCTTTTTTAACTAAATATTCATTATTATAAGAGAATCTAAAGTTTTACAAGGGGGCTTCAAAAAGTTCATGGAAAAAATGGAACAAAAAGATAATGGATTTACCCACAAAATTTTGAAGCCCTCTTGTATATAGTGACTTGAGTTCATTAGAACTAGATCAGCAAGGTCAAAGACAGTTGGTTAATTATCACCAGGTTGGTGAGTAAAAATCAACAACCAACTTTCTGTAAAAAACAGAATTCAAAACTTTTAAGTAGACAAACATATTTTTTCCTAATAAAAAGAGAGAGTTGTTGTTTTTGTTAAGTGCCATCAAGTTGATTCCAACCCACAGCTATCCTGTATAGGGTTTCCAAGGAGCAGCTGGTAAGCTTGAACCACCGACCTTGCAGCTCAAACGATTTTGCAGTCCACAGCGCCACATGTCAACAAATGTTCTTCATAGTCACCATAGATAGTCTCAAGTTACAAGTGCATTGTTTGAGCAACAGCTGAGGAAATCACAAATTGAAGTGCTTATAAGAAGCTCTTGCCAGAAGGAATAAGAAAAGCTTAATGTAGAGGGCTGGGCCGGGTGAGCTCTTCCCCCAACCCATATCCCAGACATTGCTGGTGGGGGTTGTAGAAGATGAGGGGTGGAAGTAGGAGATGAGATTGGATCTTCTTGGGCTCAGGGATGTTGCTCCTGAATCTCTTCATTGGGGGACAAGGAAAAAAAGCAACATCCCCAGACAAGGCTGAGAGACTGAGCAATGGGAGTGTCGACATCCCAGAGTTCCTTGAGCAGACCTCTCAGTGTCCTGCCCACAATGTCCCTGTGGTCTGGGACACGGCATGGCTGATGAGCTATGGCTTCAGTATAGTTCCCTCTATGTGCAGAGTCATCTAGGCAGAGATGTGCAGACACATGAGTTCCTTGGGGACCCTTCACTAAGACCCATGATTCCCTCTTCAATCCATTGTTCCTCACTTTCAAAGATGGAGCGAGCATGCACCATTCCAAGAGACACTATCTCCCTACCACCACCCCACCCCCCAGAACCAACCTCTACCCCTGCGTCTAGCACTCCAGATGTTCTACATTCCATGAAAGGAGTTCTCTAGCTGCCTCAGAGTAGTGGGCAACATTCCATACAATCCAAGCATGTGTAGGAGAAGGAGAAAGCCGCTGAAGACTGGTAGACGAGATTCCCTTGGAGGAACAGTTAGGGCTTGGAAGGTGATGTGTGTGGGCCCATTTTGAGACATCATAAAAACCAGCCTTCCCCAAAAGAGAAGTTCAAAGACTCCCCCACCTATGCCTCACCTTCTCCTTCAACTCTTCTTTCAAAGCACTTATCTTCCCTCTCTTATTTATCTGATTTTGTCTCTTTCTCTACTCCAATTGTCCCACTTTCGTCTTCTTTCTCCCATCTCTGTTTCTTCCTTTTTTTTCTGGGTTCACCTTTGACCTTACTAGGATTTGATCAAGAGTCCCCTTAGGACCCACCAATGTGGGTCTCTGGTTTAAGGCTGAGGGCTCCTCTTCCTAACTCCATATCGCTTTCTTAATAGATTCCTTGACATTTTCACTGAGCCCAGTGTCCTGGTGTGGTGCTGTAGGATAAGCACTTGACTGCAATGTCAGTTTGAACCACAAGGTCGGCAGTTCAAATCCACCAGTACCTCCTTGGAAACCCTATCAGGGTCACTAAATTGGAATAGACTCATGCGAGAGACGCCAGCAGCGATTCTTAACCTGGGGTTCCCATGCCCCATCACTCTGCCTGTTGTCTCCCCTCAGTGTCTCCACTGGATTTCCCAGTCTCAACTCTTAAAAAAAAACAAAAAACGTTTTCTTCCTTATTCTTCCTCAACCTCAATTTATGAACAGAAACAACCCCAGGCTTTCTCACCTTGTCTGACTGCTCGGTCTCTGCCCACAGTCACCCTGGCACCCTGGGGGGTGGGGGAGTGTGGATTTTCTCTGAGGGAAGAACACAAAGTCTCTTAGGAAGAGACTGGCAGAATAGGTTATTGTGATACTAATTTGTGTTCTGTCTAGTCAGTATTTTTCTCACCTAACCCCTCCTCTCTCCTCCTCCACTCACTCCCACACCTTCCAGACCAAGAGAAAGGACTTTGTATCTATCCCTGGCCTAGCGAAGCCAGGGTTTTCACAAGTTCCTTACTGCCAAGTTTCCTTTAATGCTTTTGTTTAGTGCGAATTGGAGCTCCTGAGAGATTAAGGGTGTGGTAGAGCATGTCTGGAGGAGCCCAGTACTTTCAGGCCTTTGAGACAGGGAAGTGTCCCCTGTACACACTACAGAGGAGCTGACATAGGAGGTTGAGACCTTCCCCAGCTTCACCTCTAGGGGTGCCGTGATGACTGGCAAGCCTCAGAGGAGACTGGCGACATGAGTACCTCAAGAAGCTGTACTCTTGCCACCAACTGTGGTGGGCAAGCAGAGGAGCTCGTATTTTCAAAAGACTTCAGGACCTTGACAATGAGGACACATGGCCTAGAATGGAGAGGAGCTTCTGAAGTCATCTTGAATCATAGGACAATCTCAAGGATGGAAGCCAGCACGTGACAGAAAGATGGCATCTACATCAAAATATGAATATGAGTGTTTATAGCAGCTCTATTCATAATTTTAAAACAGAAGCAACCAAAATGCCCTTTAGTAAGTAATGGATTAACAAACTGTGATATAACATTTTTAAAAACTTGCCATCAAGTCTATGCCAACTCATGACAAACCCATGTGTGTCAGAGTCGAACTGTGCTCATTGGGTTTTCAATGGCTCCATAGGGTTTTCAATGGCTAATTTATTTTCCAGAATTACATCACCAGGCCTTTTCTTCTAAGCACCTCTGAGTAGATTTGAACCTCCAACCTTTTGGTTAGCAGCCAATAGCCTTACCTGTTTGTACTAACCAGGGACTGCAGTATGTCAATACAGTGGAATATTATCCAGTTAAAGAAACAAAATGAGCTATCAAGCTTTGCAAAGATATGAAGAAAGCTTAGATGCTAAGAGAAAGAAACCAGCCTGCAAAACTACATAACATTTGATTCCAATAAGACAATTTGGAAAAGGCAAAATTAAGAGACAGTGAAAAGATCAGGGTTCAGTGAGGAAGATGATAGGAATAAATAGAGCACAGAAGATTTTTATTGCAGTAAAACTATTCTGCATGATATTGTAATGCAGAACATTATGCATTTGTCAAATCCCATAGAACAATACCACAGAGATTGAGTCCTAGTATAAATTAGTGTAAATCCTAATATAAAACTAATATAATACTAATATAAACTTTAGCTAATAATCATGTGTCAATACTGGCTCATCAGTTATGACAAATATACCACACCAGTGTAAGATATTAATAATAGAGCAAACTGTGGAAGGGGAATAGGGAATATATGAAAACTGTAATTTCTCTGTAAATCTAAAACTTCTCTTTTAAAAAAACTATATATAAATAACTATATTATATATAGAGAGAGATAGAGGGAGAGACAGAGACTCCTGGTATGGTACACTGGACTATGAACCACAAGGTCAGCAGTTCAAATCTACCAGCTGCTCCTTAGAAACCCTATATAGGATCGTTATGAGTTGGAACCAACTCTACAGCACTTAACAACAACATATATATATATAATTGCCATTCTATATATCATTAAGGAGTCCTGGTGTGGCACTGTAGGATAAGCACTAAACCATAAGGTCTGAGGTTGAAGCTCACCAGCCACTCCTTAGGAAAAAGACGAATCTTTCTATTCCCGAAAAGATTTAAAGCCTCAGGAACGCTATACAGGGTTGCACTGGACTGTCAACTGCAAGATCATCAGTTCAAATTCACCAGCTGCTCCTCAGAAACCCTATACAGGGTTGCTATAAGTTGGAACCAACTCGACAGCACTTAACAACATCATAATAAAAGAGTCCTGGCATGGTGCTGTAGGATCAGCACTGATAACTAACTGCAAGGTAAGAAGTTCAAACCCCTCAGCCGCTCTTCAGAAACCCTATACAGAGTCATTATAAGTCGGAACCGACTCGACAGAACTTAACAATAACAACAATAATAAAAGAAAATCCTTAGGTGGTGCAGTTTACGTTTGACTAACTATGGAACGACAGTCGGCTTCCATTAAGATCACAGCCTTTAAAACCCTAAAGAGCAAGTCCTGCTCTCTAACACATGGATTACCATGAGTAGGAATTGACTCTATGGCGACTAACAACAACAACATTATAATAAAAATGGTTACCTAGAGGGGCAAGATAAGGAAGCCAAAGGGTAGGAGTAGAGGTGAAAGTGTTACTTCTCATGTATTTGTTGATATCATTTTAAGTTTTGAACTCCATAAGTGTAATAGCTATTTAAAAGATCAGGTCTTTAAAAATCTATATCTGAATGACTTATTAAAACTGAAGAAGCAAATACAGAGTGCAGATATGAAGTAAGCAAGGAATAAAGGACATGCATCCAAAGTAAAGGATTTTATTTCTCTGAGTAAACCCCTTCCCTGCTTCCAATCCCGTCTTTTCATTAAAAAAAAAAAAAAAAAGTCCAAACTTGGGAGCAAAGACATTACAGGAAAATTACGACAAAGAAGATGCCAAGAACTGATGGACATAAGATCCCACAATGCAAAAGAAGAAAACGGCCATAAAACGTTCCAGATGACTTGAGAAGCACATTATGATGATCCTTTGTGGTTATGAAATGCACAAGACTTGTCACATTCTTTATTTCCCCTCAATCAAATGTAATTTGCTGTGTTCCAACCTGCCAGACTGGGAGGAAATTTAATCCTAGTCATTATTGGGGCCCTCTCCTCCCTCAGGGGTATAACAAAAAATCTGGGCTTATGTAATGCCAGAAAAACTGAGAGCAAGCTGGGTCCTTAGTACCTGAGGGTGGCCACCATTTCTGTTGCTCCCTCACTTGCAGAGGCTGCTGTCACATGTCCACGTCACTGAGGCAGAGTCTCCCTGTGGGGCCCTGGCTGGGAGAAACCTGTCCAGTCTCTTCAATCACTCTCCAGCAAGGTTTCAACCTGGGTGTGTGCTAAAGGAGCCCTTGGTGATATAATGGGCTAAGAACTGAGCTTCTAACTGAAAGGTCTGTGGTTCAAACCCACTAACTACTCTGTGAAAGAAAGATTTAGAGCCTCAGAAACCTTGGGGAGCAGTTCTACTCTGTCCTATAGGGTGTCTATGAGTCACAATCAACTCATTGGCAGTGGATTTTGGTTTGGAGTGTGCTCTGGTTAGAAGTAAATCTCCACTACTCTTCGAGGGAAAATACAAATTTCCAGATCCTAGAGACTCTCAACCTCTGCCCTGCATACACCCACAACCCACTTCTGTTCTGTAGGTGTTTGCACATAATCTAAATACCAACACCTACCCACTCTCTCCATATCCAAGAAAGACACTCAGAATTAAAAGCTTAGTAACTTTCTTAGTGAGGGGACGATACATACAACAACAACAATAAGAACAATTCCACAATAAATTATCCTGCCCCAAGGAGACATGGGAGTTTAGATTAATGCTAACATAAGGGAGAGATGGCAAATACTCTAGCTACAATTTGGCAAAGTCGGTTGAAGGGAATATTCCTTTGGAGTCAAGGAGCTACGCTTCACAGAGTGAAGGCTCTGTTCCAGATAAAGATGCAACTGTCTCACTTACTTATGGTTGTGTAACAATGACCCCAAAATCTAGTTGTTTAACAACAATTGGTCTTATCTGTCAGCTTGGCAATTCTACTCCCAATAGTGTGGACAGGGGTCACTCAGTAGCCTCAGTTGGCAGTTGGGTCGGTCTTGAGTGTTGAATACAGTTTCACTTACCTTTCTGTCAACTTGGTGGGGACAGCTAGACTCAGCTGGTGGTTGACCAGAGTACTATACATGATACCTTAGTATTATCTGGGAATTTAGACTTCTTACAGGCATGTGCATGGTTCCCAGAGAGTGTTCCAAGAGACAGGGAGATAAATTGCTCTAAAGAGTAGGCCTGGAAACTGTTGGTGCACCACTTCTATTGGTTTTGTTGGTCAAGCCACCACAGTGCCCACCCAGATTCAAGATCCCACCTCTCAGTGGGAGAAATTGAAAAAAAAATGGGACCATCCTTCGTCTCCTACAATAGATAGAAACAGTCTCCTTCCAAAGGCAATACACAATATGAAGAAAGTCAACACAACTTGGCCAAGGTAAATGAAGACACTCAAGAATAAAGGACAATTACGGTAAATGTTATATACAATTGTGCAACAATAGTAATAACAACCAGAATATCCATGAGTGGTTATATAGGTAGATATGTACACTATGTGATTGTGGGAAGGTGTGTCAGAGTATATGTACATGCACACATAGGCATATTTGTGGGCATATGTATATATGCATTTGTATATGCTACACAGATATTCATATATGTAATAAAGCACAGAGGAAGCATAATTAGGGATACTTCTAAGATATAGCCCAAAACCTCATGGGATCAATTTTAATGTACTGGGTTTGAAGACTCAGGACCATAGTCTCTTGGGACAACTAGTTCAATTGGCGTTACTTAGTTTATAAAGATAATGTTCTACATCCTAATTTTGTGAGTAGCATCTGGGGTCTTAAAGGCTTGCAAAAGGACATCAAAGATACAACTATTGGTCTCTTCCCGTCTAGAACATGGAAGAATGAAGGAAACCAAAAACTCAAGAAAGAAATTAGGCCACAGGACTTAATGGCTCACACAAACCACAAGCTCTTCTAGCTAACCTGAGCCCAGAAGAACTAGATGGCACCAGGCTACCACCTACAACCATGCTGACCAGGGACACAATACAAGGGCCAGGTCAGAATTAGAGAAAAAGGTAGAACAAAACTATAATTTGTATCTATAAAAAAAAAAAGACTGGATTTAACTGACTGATAAGGGGATTAAAAGAAACCCTGAAAAATAAATAAATAAATAAATAAATGACACCCATAAGGAATGTGCTCCTTTAAATAATCAACTACGTAAAACCAAACAGTCAACATTTACCCAAAAGCAAAGATGAGTAAACAAAGAGCAAGGAAGCTGGATGAATGGCAAGGGGGCAGTGTCACAGGGAATTTGCATATGAGTTGTTGAATGGATCTAATTTGCTGTATAAATTTTCACCAAAGCACAATAAAATATTTATATAATTTTTTTAAGTAGTTTCCTTCTTCCAGTTAATAGCTAGATGAGCAGAGGCTTGTCTCAGCAATAACCTGTTGCCATTGAGTTAATTCCATCTCATAGGGACCCCATGTGTTACAGAGTAGAACTGTGCTCTATCGGGTTTGCTCCGGGTATAATCTTTTGGTACAATGGAGGATCAGCGAAAAAGAGGAAGCCCCCCCCCCCCATGAGATATGGATTGACACAGTGGCTAAAACAATGGGTTCAAAAATAAAAACAATCGTGAGGATGATGCAAGGCCAGGCAGTGTTTCACTAAGAGACTCGACAGCACCTAACATAAATAAATAAATAATGAAAATAAATCAGATTGCCAGGTCTTTTTCCTAGGGTACCACTGGGTGGGTTCAAACCACCAATCTTTGGGTTTGTGTTGTTGTGGTTAAATGCCATTGAGCTGGTTCCGACTCATAGTGACCCTGTATAGGGTTTCCAAGGAGCAACTGGTGGGTTTGAACTGCTGACCTTGTGGTTCTCAGTCCAGTGCTGATCCACAGCACCACAGAGCCCAAACTGTTTGTGCCACCTCGAGGCCTTACCTCAGCCATAGCACTTATGACAGCGATGGCTCAAAGAAGATACTAAGAAGATCTTATTGGTCAAGCTTCATTAACAGTGTGTTCCTGGTTGATGTGAGCAACCCACAGGCCTCACTGCTCACCTGGGCTGACACTTGCTGATTATCATACTCAAGAGTCCAGCTACTATTCTGGAGTGCTCTCGTTAACATAAACCCGTCTAGCCCATTTCTGTTTTTGCAGGAGCTGAAAAATGCATGAGATCAATTCAGGAAGTCATAAAATGGCAACCAAAAAGATTGGTTACATACATCTATGTTCATCGCAGTACTATCACAATAGCAAAAAGATGGAAACTGCCTAAATCAATGGAAGAATGGATAAACTAACTATGGCTAGATTAACTAATTATGGTGGTGCTATAGGGTCAGCACTGGACTGAGATCCACAAGATTGGCAGTTCAAACCCACCAACTGCTCCTTGGAAACCCTATACAGGGTCACTACACATCAGACTCAACCCAATGGCACTTAACAACAACAACATACACACAATAGAATACTAGGCAACATTGAAGAGTAACGATGAATCTGCAAAACACTTCATAATATGGATGAACCTGGAGGATATTATGCTGAGCAAAATAAATCAATCACAAAAGGACAAATGTTGTATGAGACCACCATTATAAAAAGTCAAGAAAAGATTTTCACACACAAAAAAACATTCTTTGATGGTTACCAGGGGTGAGAGAGGGTAAATCACTAATGAGGGGGTTCCCACCACTCTACCTACCACTGGTCACCAAATCATTTCTGAAGAATAGCTACCCTTTATAGAGTTTCTAAAGGAGCTCTGGTAGCATAGTAGTTACGAATCGGGCTGCAAACCTTAAGGCCAGCAGTTTGAAACTACCAGCTGCTCCATGGGAGAAAGATGAGGCTTTCTGCTCCCGTAAAGATTTACAGCCTCGGAAACCCTGTACAGGGTCGCTATGGGTCGGAACCAACTCGCCAGCACCCAACAACAATGGTTAATATTAACTTAAGTGAAGAGAAAGGCAAAAAAATTAATTAAAAAAAAGATTAATTCAAGAAAGATGTCAAGAAGGGAAGATCAAAAAGTCCTTCATGATTAAAAATCGCTCCCAGTGAAGTGACAAGAGCAGTGATCCTCCAAGTAGGGTATGATGGGTGCTAAGACAGACATTACAAGTTTCATGCCTAAATCTTTTCTTTATGTTTTATGTTAATATAACACTGGTGCACAGTGGCTCCATATAGTAAGCAATGAACTGTGAACCATAAGATCAGCAGTTCAAGCCCACCAGCCACTCTGCGGGAGAAAGAGGAGATTTCTGCGCCTGCAAAGCTGTACAGCCTCAGAAACCCTAGAACAGGGTTGCTATGAGTCAGAACCAACTCGCCAGCACCCACCAATGGTTAATATAACATACGTACAGAAAAGAGCACAAATTGCAAGTGTTTGAAGTACAATGAATTTTCACATATGGCACATCCATGTGGCCAGCACCCAGATGAAAGAACACAACATTCCCCAGGATGCCTGGAGCCCCCTTGTGTTCCCTTCTTAGTCTCTACCCCACCCCTCCTGCAATGAGCTTTATTTAAGTGTAATCACACACTACGTGTTCTATGCGTATTTCACTCAGCTTTAAATCACAAGTAGTTGCTGACTCATCCTTGTTGAAAAGAATCCCACTCAAGAAGATGCTGAAATCTATCTTTCCTTTTATCTGTTGAAGGGTGTTTGGGTGGTTTCCAGTTGAGGCTGCTGCCTGTTCCCTGGGGGGTCTCTGCACATCTGTCCGGCACAGCTCCTCCTGTCCACCTCTCACCAAGTGACAGGGCCCCACTAGGAGGCAGAGCCCAAGCCAGGCTGACAGTGTCACACAGGGGTTGCTGCCTCCAAGATCAAAGACACAACTGACAGCTCCCTCTATTCCATAACCACTTTGAGTATTTTTGCTACCTCCCCAGGGCTTAAACCAAGAGCCCCTTTCTTTAGGACCCACAAAAAAAAGCCTTGTCTTGTCGCCTGTTTCTCTTCAGTCCAAAGAAATCTTTTTTTTTTTTTTGGATAAGACTCTTAGTTCTCTATTCTCCTAAATATTTGGCCCATGCCATGAATCCTTTCGTTTCCCACAAGAGTTTTTATTTTGCTTTCTATATTAACTCTTCTCTTCTCTGGGGAGGTGGTTTGGAATGGGAAGAAGAGGAGGGTATGGAGAAGAAAAGATACTGGTGGGGGAAAAAAAAAATCAACGGATATTTCTAAATATTCTTGTTGTTGTTGAGTGCCATCAAGTCGGTTCCAACTCATAGCAACCCAGTACAGGGTTTCTGAGGAGCAGCTTGTGAGTTTGAACTGCCAACCTTGCAGTTTAAACCAACCTTGTCGCCAGTGCTTATCCTATAGCACCACACCAGGACTCCTTTCTAAATATTAGCCCTCCACATTTAAAACTAAAAAGAGTTTGACCAAGACACATCTTGAGATCTGTTTTAGGCATTTGACACAGATGCTTGGTCATGCTTTTGACTAGTTCCTGATGGGAGCTTTTGGACTCTTACAAACCCAGAACCCAGAGAAGTCTGTCCAGTTCCATGACACATGGGCATATTCTATTTCCCCAGGATGGGAGTTAGGGAGCCCCCTCTCAGTGTCTTCCTCCATAGCCAAGAGTCCCTACATTAGCATGGCAGGCTGTGTTACTAAATTAACAGTGTGGGTTTTGTTCTCCCTGTTGCAATCACTCTCCTACCCTTTTCCAGGAAGCCTTTATGCATCCTTGCCCCAAAGGCTTTTGTGTTGCCTGAGTACAGGAAGAAGTTGGCAACAATCTGGAAAGAACCGGACTTCCCACCTGGGCTCTCTGCTAAGGGAAGACAGGTGAACACAATGAAGTGAAAAAAAAAAAAAAAAAAAGCTGCTCAAGGGACTAGAAGAGAAGCTACACAGATACTGGGACAGAGACATGGTTTTAGGGTCTTTGGAGTATTAAGGAGAAACCCTGCTCCCACACAGAAACACCCCCACCCCTACAGAGGAGTGGGGCTCGGGGATTCCAAAGGAAACAAAAAGTTAAGAACTTTGGCTTTGGGAACAGAAAGAGACTCCTGTTCCCAAGCTTAGCAGGGAAACCCGAGCACCCCAATCCTTTAGGGAGCCCAGAACACATCAGCTGTGACTGAAGATCAGCAGGTCAACTGAAAGTTCTAGTCTGGGTCACATGTGTGGGATAGTCACCAGACTCCATTGGGACAGGGACAGGTTAGGGGAGTCCTAAACAGTGTTGTTATTACAATTCCTGCCTGCTTGGACAGGGGCTACGCAACACAGATGGCTACAAAAACTACTTTTTTGGTTGGTTGTTTTCACATGCTGTGCAGCCAAGTTCAGTCCTGCCATTGACCTCTTCTAGGATTCTGTATCTGAGGGGCTGGGATCAAGGTTAAGACCCTGCCCCAACCATTGCAAGGAGGTTTTTATAGTAGAGTTGAAAGTTTACTCACTGTATTCTGAGGTTGTGGTTGCTGTTAATTACCATGGAATTGTTTCCAGTTCATGTGATCCATATTCCTGCAGGGTTGAACTACGCTGCAGGATTTTCTTGGTGGTAATCTTTCCAGAAGCAGATCGACAGACATTTTTTTCCCCATAGATTTGAACTTCCAACCTTTAGGTTAGCAGTAGAACACCACCTGAGACTTTAATACAATGAGGAACTTTTTAAAAAAGTAGCCTTTATTTTTCAAAAGTGTTCCTTCCCATCTTGTTCTAAAGCTCCTATCCCTCCCTGCTGCCCTAAGGTGAACGGTTGTTGCTATCTTCTATTGAAAGACATTTCAGCCTCTTAAAATGTAGTCTGTTGTGTGTCTACAATAGCATTTCTCACAGGTAAACGTCCCATCTTTGAGGGTTTCTCCCTGCCGCTATTTTCCTTACCAGGTTTCATCTAGGCTTAGGGGAAGTTTACCTTTCTTAGCACAGTCCCATGCAGGGTGTCAGACCTACTACACATAGGCCCTGTGTTTCCTCTGGTCCTCAGGCCTCCCTGTTACTAGGCAATTTTCTGGCATACTGTGCTAAAGTCCATGCCTCAATACTGGTGAGTATGCCCTTTCAGTGTGATCTGGGCCTTGACTCCGGCTTGCTGATCCCACACCATAACTCTCAGTGACCTTGGCATTTCTGCTGTGTCCTCTGTCTGACCCCTGGTCTCAGCTGTCCACCCTTCACAAATGCCATAGGGTGGTCAGTCAGCTGGGTTACCTCCCAAGTGCCCCAAGGGTACCCACAAATACTTTTCTGTCTCTCACAGGTGCCTTGGGAGAATCCTATCTCCTGCTCTCCACTTTACTTAGCTGTTGTTGAATGCTGTCGAGTCAGTTCTGACTCATAGTGACCCTGTATAGGGTTTCTGAGGAGCAATTGGTAGCTTTGAACCATCAACCTTGTGGTTAGCAGTCCAGGGTTGATCCTACAGTTGCTGTCAAGTCAACTCCAATTCTTGGCGATCCCTTGTTCAACAGAGTGCGAAGTCACCAGGTCCTACACCATCTACTCAAGTCCATTCTTGTGGCCACTGTGGATTTTGGGTGACTTTCAACCAAATGGACTCATTTTCCACCACGACAGCAGACAATATTTTGTCGCCATCTAGATTGTTGTGATTGGCCAATTTTCAGAAGTAGCTGGCCAGGCTTTCTTCCAAGTCTGTCTTAAACTGGAAGCTCTGCTGAAGCCTGCCCACCAATAAGTGCCCTTGCTTATATTTGACATACTGTGGGCTCGCTTCCAGAAGCACAGCAACATGCAAGCCACCACCGTGTGACAAACTGACTGATGAGAGGTAGCCTCTCCACTTAGATTCCTCCTTCTCCCATTTCTCAACTACAATGTGGGCAACTCTCAGTTGACCATCATACTTTTTCTAGAAGAACTTGGCATTTTCTCAGTCTGCACTAGAGATTAACAAGCCTCAAGACTCTGAAATTCTCTCAGATTTATTTTATTGCTCCTAACAATGTTTTGGAGCCCTGGTGTGGCACTGTGGGTTAATGCACCAGACTGCAAAGCCGTTTGAACTGCAAGGTTGGTGGTTCAAGCTCACCAGTCGCTCTTTGGAAACCCTATACAGAGTCACTATGGGTCGGAACCGACTCGATGGCACTTAACAACAACAACAACATTTTAGCCCCAGTAGGGATGTTGCTTTACTTTACAGGGACATAAGAGCATGGTGGTGTTGGTAGAGTTCAGGCCAGAATGCCCCTGTGGTCCTGTCCTTGCCCTGCTAGCCTCTCTGCCAGCCATCCCCCTCTCCCTTGCCCTCTAGTTCCACTCCTGTACACCTTAGCACAGATTGGCCACCTCCAGGCCCATCACCCTGTGACCCCTCCCGCTCTCCTCACCAGGCCGTGTCTAGTGCCACGGCAGTCCCACCGCAGTCATGGAACATCCAGCAAGAGCATGGTGGGAAGTTTATCAATAACCCAAGCTCTCCCTGTCCTATGGGAGATGCTTTCTAGAGAGCAGAACTGCTAAACTAGATGGCCAGCACACTCAATCCACCTCCCACACCCCCTCTCTTCTCATTGTCCTGGTTCTCTAAACCTGCAAGACCATCTCATGAACTTGGTTACCAGTTAAGACCGATTGAGAGCTATTCAGAAAGAGCAAAATACAGATGCTGTTGAGTCAATTCTGACAACTTCTTGTGTGTCAAAGTACTGCATAGGGTTTTCAGGCTGATTTTTCAGGAGTAAATCACCAGGCCTTTCTCCGAAGGTGCCTCTAAATGGACTCAAACTTCCGCCTTTCAGCTAGCAGTCATCCATATTAACATCTGTACTATCCAAGGACTTCTTGGGAAAAGAAGACATTTCTCTCCAACCTCACATTGTCATGTGTGACTGTAATTTTGCACAACCACAGTTGGAGGCATGACAGAGCTTGACTTATGGCAGTAGGTTAAATTAAGAAAATTGAACCATGGCAATGAAACAATATATGATACGATGAATGTAAAACTAATATTCTCCCATGTAAAATATTATGTAATTCACAATAAAACATTTAAAAGAGAAAATTGAGTCAGGTTCTATAATGTAATCATATAAAACAAAGTCCAAAATTCATATGCTGAAATCCTCTGGAAGCCTTACATTCCCAAGCTATGGAAAGGGCTCCCTCTGGTGGCACAGCTGGAGCTTTTCCTTCAGAACTGCAAGTCCCAACACAAGCCAAAAACTCAAGCAAAACAGTCTGCTATCTTAGGCCAGATTGCAAAATTTGCTGCAAGGCCAAGCTAGGACTGCTGGTATTCTCTGTTTGGAAATAGCACCCAGCTCCAGGAAGATCAGGCTTCTGAGACCAATTTGCACAGGCACCCCAGGAGGCAGTCTGGCCAAGCTGGGAGCCCAGTGTATCTGGTACTAGGGAAGACCCACTGGGCCTGATCCTGCCTGCTGTGGCAGTGGGTAGCCAGGGCAAGCTGACTGGGGTGGGAGGCAGCTTCTCACTGCCCCAGAATTCCTAGCCTAGAGGGAGCTCAAGCAGGACAAAGGGTTCTGTTTATATTGCAAAGGAGGTGCCACTTTGTACAGCTGCCTTCTCAGAGCACCCAGCCTCTCTGCCCCTGAGAAACATCCTGGTGCAGCAGGAGATTGGCAAATAGCCAGCACTGTGCATGTGCTGCCGGAAATGCCCAACTCTACTCTACAACACCTAACCCACAGCCACTGAATCAATTCTTACTCATAGCAACTCTGTAGGACAGAATAGAAGAGCTCCTTAGGCTTTCCAAAGCTATAAATCTTTATGGGAGCAGACAGCTTCATCTTTCTCCCAAGGAGCTACTGGTGGGTTTGAACTGCTGACCTCAGGGTTAGCAGCCCAATGCTTAACCAACCAGGGTTTGTTCTATAACACATAGGGTCACAATAAGTCAAAGTGAACTCAACAACAATGGGTTTGGGGTGTTTTATTTTTCAAGCAAGAAAATGGAAACAAGTTGCTACTGGCTTGGCCTGGGCCTGTGACCTAGAGAGGCCCATTAATCCCAAAATGGCACTGCACCTGGACGTAGCTAAGCCTCCCCTGGCAGTGGTACAGGATCTGAGTCATTCCTAGGGTCAGCCCAGGGCAGGAGCCCCACTGTCATCAGAGACCTAGGTCTGGGCACAGCCAGTAGACAGGAAGGAGTGAAAAATGAGAGAGGAAGATAGAGACAGAGAAAAAAACAACAAAGAAAACCCAGAAATGAACCTGGAAACTACAATCCCAAAATACATAAACAGTAGCACTAAGGAAGACAGCCAGCAGCATCATCACCTGGAGAGGGATTCAAGCCAATGAAGTCAAAAGACTTGAACAATCAGAGACTTCAGTATCCTCCAGGAGATAACATGTATGAGGTGGCTTCAAAAAGTTCATGAAAAACTCTATTATCTTTTCATTCCATTTTTCCATGAACACTTTGAAGCCCCCTCAGAATGTTCATTTTAAAAACAAGCCATTCTGAAAGAAAAACCAGGCAGAAAGGTACCATCATAAAACAAAGGAATAAACAATATTATTTAGCAAATGGTTTGGGAGAAATCATTGATTCTTTAGGAAAATACATAGCTATATGAGGAAACTTCAAAAAAGTTCATGGAAAAAAAATGGAATTGAAAGATAATGGAATTTTCCCATTAACTTTTTGAAGCCCCCTTGTATGTAAGTCTTCATCTCATCTAAAATTTCCCCCCCAAAAATCAGATTTTTTTTTTTTTATCTCTGAAAAGGGAAGAAGGTTCTAAGCTGCTCAAAAGGAGATGAATCCCAAAATGAAAGGAGTGATTGATTGATCTAACCACACACAAAAACATATTTAATTTAAAAAAAAATTAAAGGCAAGCAAATAAACTAGGGAGATACTGGCTATTTCATAGTTAAGGGCACAGGTTCTGAATCCAGACTTTCCAGGTATGACCTTGAACAAGTCACTTGACCTGTTTCCTCCACAAAATGAGACTATGAATTGCACCTGCCTCCTGGCTTATAGGAACAATTGTGAAGATGGCACAGGATTGGGTAACGTTTTGTTCTGCTGTACATAAGATCACTGAGTCAGAACTAACTCAATGACACATAACAATGATGGTTCAAACCCAAATGGCACCACAGAAGAAAATCTGTTGATCTGCTTCTATTAGTAATGCAGCCAAGAAAGAGCTATGGAGCAGTTCTACCCTGTAGCACATAGGGGCTCCATGAGTCAGAATTAGCTTGACATCCGCTAACAACAGTACATGGCACGTAGAAAGTATTCAATCGCTATTTCTATGGTATATTATACTATGTGGGAAATTCAAGGAGCTCTGGTAGCATAGTGATTACGTGTCAGGCTGCCAAGTTCAAGGTCAGCAGTTTGAAACTACCAGTCATTCCACGGAAGAAAGATGAGGCTTTCTGCTCCCATAAAGACTTACAGCCTCAGAAACCCTATGCAGGGTCGCTATGAGTGGGCTCCAACTTTACAACCACCATTACCACCATGTAGGAAATTCAAACACAGACAATCCACAACAGATAACCCACAACTAATTAACAACTATAGTGAAAGAATTTAGCTTCATTCATAATGAAAGAAAGTTTAAATAACATTTTATTTTCCACTTTCAAATTGGCAGAAATTTTAAAACATGATAATAGAGTGTTCCTTTCCTAAACTTAGGGTTATAGTCTTAAATTTTTCCTTGGAAGAAAACGTTGTGATTAAGAAACTTAAGACTTTATGGGAAGTTAGGAACAATCAAAATCTTCAGCAAACCCATGTTTTAAAAGTGTTTTATGGCCAAAAAAAGCAGCACTGTTTTTACTAAAATAAAATCACAAAGAAATGATCCATTTTACACAACTTAGAGTGGTAAGTGGTTACTATACAATTGCTGTCCATGAGTACTCTTGCTGTAGAAGAGCCTTCTAAGGACTTCCTCCTCTACAGTTTCACTGAGATGCTTAAGATTTACTTGTGGTCTGTTACTCTTTTTTTTTTTTTTTTTTAATGATTTATTGTGAATTATGTGATAGTTTACATGGGAGAACATTCATTTTACATTCATTCTATCGTATATCGTCTCATTGCCATGGTTACAATCCCCTCCATGCAATCCTTCCCCGTGCCCTCCAGGTCTTCAGCACACGGTCACTCTCCCTCTCTGGATCCAAAGTCTCCAGCTGCTCCATAGCTCCACGTTATCATCTCTGGCTCCATTTCAGGCATCACTACTTCTCTGGGTAGGGTCCCGCTCTCTGCTCTTCTTCCTTGATGGTCCTCGGGACCTCCGCTCCCAGACCGAAAAGTCAATCACTCCCCTCCTTGCTAGAAAACGTCCACCTTTACACTTCCAACCCTCACAGTCAGTCCTGATAACAGTCATTCATCATTGTATCACAAGAGACCCGTCTGCATTTCATTGCATCAGCCCTGCCTAGTCAGACTGAACACTACTCACTGGAGATTCTACCTTCCCTCTTGAAAGCTTGTAAGCCAGTCACTTCTTGCCTTTGTAGTCCCCAACCCCTCATTTTGGGTAGCCAATGTCCAAGTTGCCCATCCCTGTCTACTCTGCGTGTGGGAATGATTCTCGCTGTAAAGACTTGTTCCCTCCTTTGAGCTACTGCTTGCATAGGTGTAGGTTGGTCCGTTACTCTTAATGTAAGATTTGGTAGTATGTTTGCAAACGATTCTCCATCCAAACACTCAGTGCTTTTCTGATTTTAGGTAAGTAGATGTGAATGTGTTAAGTACAATTAAGAAACAGAGAAAAATAAAGTGTGGTCCAGGTAGAATGTATCGCAGAAGGTCACAGAGGGAAGAGATGTTTGTGTGCTGTTCTGAAAGGAGCCAGAGGTCCTGACCGGGATCTAGTTCTCTGGATCTGGGGTGTGGTCCAAGCATGTGCCCTTTGAAAAGGTGGTTCTAATGTACATCCTGTTTTGAACCCATGGAAAAAGGTAGGAGACTTGGCTTATACACTTAGCTCTTCTACCAAGTTACAGTTGGACCATAGACAAGGATCTCATTTCCTCTGGGTTTCCATGTCCTCCTTTCACTACAAAATGGAAGAGTTGAATCCAAATTGGGTTCTCATTCTAGGTAAAGGCATTTCTTGATACATGAGTAAGATCATAGATAAACTTTAGGGTCAGGCAGTTGAAACAAGTGTCCCACTAGATTTATTCTTCCCCTTTCACCCCTTTCATCTGTCCTTCTTACCCTGAAATCTGTCACCCATCTAGTCTAACTGGCCTTATCAACCACTGTTTTAATCTAAGAATTCATCACCTTTCACTAAGAGACAGTTTTAGTAGTCTCCCAACTACTTTTCCTGATACCAATTTTGAATCTCTTCAATCCTTGTTGTCTTGTTGTTGTTGTTGTATTTTTTGGTGGGGAAGGGAATGAGATGTGGCTAACAACAATGCAAGTGCATTATCTTACAGATCTGTAGGTTAAAAGTCTGACATGGGTCTCACGTGGGTCAAAATGTCTGCAGGGCTTCCTTCCTTTAGGAGGGCTTCCTTCCTAGGGGAGAATCTGTTTTTCTGCCTTTTCCAGTTTCTCAAGGCTGCCCACATTCCTTAGCTCACAGCCCCTTCCTGAATCTTCAAAGTCTGGCATCTCTCTGACTCTGCTTCCATCATCACATCTCTTCCTCTGACTGTCTATCTCTTCTCTTTTGCCTCTCACTTTCTTTCTTTTCTTAAAAAAATGTTATGTTATTGTGGTAAAATACATAAAACAAAAAGTTTGCCATTTTAACCACTTTTCAGTGTAGCATATAGTGACATTAATTTCATTTACCATGTTGTTTGCACAGCCTTTTAGTAAACCTCTGTCACAGTGGTTGAATTAGCTGGTTAATCATAGTTGTACATTTGCTCTGCCTTCTATACCAGTCATTTTATAAATTAGCAAGAGCTGGGTAATCACCCATGAACAATTTGTAATACAATTCCTATTATGTTACTTTCACTGTCTTTCTTAAGCAAATCTTCCTTTGAATAAGAAATGCACCCATGTTATCATGAAGGTTTGCCATTTGATTTATTCTTTACAATCAACAGTTTTAAAGGAATTCTGTGGCTATGTCTCCAATTTCAGGTGCTCCCTAGCACCTCAGTCAAAGAGCCTCTCCTGACATTGCCATCTTGTTCCTGTGGTGCTAAAGTCCAAAACTAGAAAGAAAGCTCCTTGAAGGTTGGAACTCTGCCTTATTTACTACTTATCCCCAACAATCAAAGGCAAATATTAGAAATGTTAAGTGCCACCATAGAAACCTTATGAATAACAGTATGAAACATTGTTTAGTCCTATGCCATCCTGGTGTGGCGCTATAGGATAAGCACTGGACTGCTAACCACAAGGCCACACAAAACTCAGGCTATAGTCACAGTTCTTACTAGAGAAGTAGCAGATTACAATTCAGGTTCAGGAACAACTCAAGATACAGTTCAAGCAGGACAGTCTCTTTCAGCCTATACAGGAGGTACCTGACTCCACCGGCAAGCCTCCTGCCTGAAGACATTCAGCTTTCTTGATCTGTGGGCTCCATCTTGGGTTGGTCTCCTGGCTCTGCTGCCTCTGTTGTGACCACTCCTCTGCCAGCTCTCACTATCTCCAGTGTTAGACTTCTCTGTCTCCTGGACTGAGGAAGTCCAGCACAGGGATATGAGGTCCACTCCTGGCTTTTCTTTCTTGATGGTAGTGAAAGCCCCCTTTCTACCTTGTGGGATGGTAAAACAGACCATCAATCCTCTTGTTAGCATGCTATATACCTTATTTGTATGGTCCCACCCCATACAGATATCTTGGTGTGGCTCTGTGGGTTAATGTGCCAGACTGCAAAACCTTTTGAACTGCAAGGTCGGCAGTTCAAGTTCACCAGCTGCTCCTCAGAAACCCTATATAGGGTTGCTATGGGTCAGAACCGACTCGATGGCACTTCACAACAATAACAAATCCCATATGGACTCCTAGTATGACACTGTAGAATCAGCACTGGACTGCAAATCACAAGGTCAGCAGTTCAAACCCACAAGCAGCTTCTCAGAAACCCTATACAAGGTCACTTTGAGTCAGAAACGACTCCAAGCTCTTAACAACAACACTCCATAAAGGTGGCATGTACCTTATTTACATTATTAGTAAGCTGTCCAACCCCCTTGGTGGCCTACAAGCACCTCATATTTGCATAGTCCCACCCAGTCACTCAGGAGCTCTGGTAGCGTAGTGGTTACCAGTCAGGCTGTGAACCGCAAAGTCAGCAGTTCAAAACTACCAGCTGTTCCGCGGGAGAAAGATGAGTCTTTCTGCTCCCGTAAAGATTTACAGCCTCGGAAACCCTGTACAGGATCGCTATGAGTCGGAACCGACTCCACGGCATGTAACAACAACAACAACCCAGTCACTAAGTTGCACTTAACAACACTCCAGTCATTTGGTGGGAGCTTAAAAGGCTATATATCTAGAAGGGTCATATTAAGTAATTCACTGCACTGCACATGGCTTGGGGCAGGCAAAGTAACATCTTTGCTTTTTAAGATTTTAAAGAGATCTTTTACAGCAGATTTAGCCAATAAAATACATTGCTTCATTCTTGACTGCTGATTTTTGGGGGCATTGATTGTTAATTCAAGTAAAATGAAACCTTTGACAACTTCAGTATTTTTTCCATTTGTCCTAATGTTGTTTACTGGCTCACTAGTAAAGATTTTTGTTTTGTTTTGTTCAGTTATGCACAATATATTTTTTATTACAGTCAAGTACTGTCAAGTTGGATCCAACTCATATCGACACTGTATAGGTTTCCCAAGTAGGAGTTAGTGGGTTTGACCAACCTTGCAGCTAGCAGTCCAGTGCTTATCCTACAGCAAGACACCAGGACTATATAAAGAAGTTTATTTAATATGTATAATAATTAAATGAAATTAAAAGTACTTGCTTTTATTTAAATAAATCTAATGAAACTTGAAAAAATAAGGCATTTTATAATGTTATCAAGCACTCTATAGGAGAAAGATGTGGCAGTCTGCTTTTGTAAAGATATTGTTGTTGTTGTTGTTACGTGCCATCGAGTCAGGATCCGACTTATAGTGACTCTGTACAGGGTTTCCAAGGAGCAGCTGGTGAGTTAGAACTGCCGGCCTTAACGGCCCACACCGACTTTGCAGTTTACCGCATTAACCAGCAACGCCACACCAGAAGTCCTTGTAAAGATATACAGCTTGGAAATCCTACAAGATAGTTCTACTGTGCCTTGTAGGGTTGCTGTGAATTACAATGTTCAACCATTTCAAGATATAGTATTTGATCAAAAACCAATGATACTGAAGAAAGAAGCCCAGTGTGCACAAAAGACATTGGCTATGAACAAGGCTTCAGGAACAGATGGAATACAAATTGAAATCTTTCAACAAACTGATAAAGCACTGAAGGCACACATTCATCTATGCCAAGAAATTTGGAAGATACCTATCTGGCCAACTGATTGGAAGAGATCCATATTTCTGTCCTTTCAAAGAGAGGTAACACAACAGATGTGGAAATCTTAGGACAAGATCATTATATTATACGCAAGTAAAATTTTGCAAAAGATAATTTTTAAAAGGCTGCAACAGTACACTGACAGGGAATTGCCAGAGATTCAAGCCAGATTTAGGGTTATCCTGGAATGAGGGATATCATTGCTGACATCAGACGGATCTTGGTGAAAAACAGAGAATACCAGAAAGATGTTTATCTGTGCTTTATTGACTATGCAAAGGCTTTTGACTATGCGGATCATGACAAACTATGGACAACATTGCAGAGAATGTTGTGCTCATGAGGAACACTTAATTGTGCTCATGAGGAACCTATACAGAGACAAAGAGGCACTCACTCGAACAGAACAAAGGGACACTAAATGGTTTAAATTAGGAAAGGTGTGTGCCACAGTTGTATTCTTTCACCAAATTTATTAAATCTGTATGCTGAGCAAATAATCTGAGAAATTGGATTATGTGAAAAAGAGCATGGTCAGGATTGGAGGAAGGCCTGCGATATACAGATGACACAACCTTGCTTACTGAAAGCAAAGAGGACTTAAAATATTTACTGATGAAGATCAAAGACCACAGTCTTCAGTATGGGTTGCAACTCAATGTAAAGAAAACAAAAATCCTCACTACTGGACCAATAAATAACATCATAATGAATGGAGAAAAGATTGAAATTGTCAAAGACTTCAATCCACCATCAACACTCATGGAAACAGCTGTCAAGAAATCAAATGAAGTATTGCATAGACAATTGTTCAAGAGCAAAGATGTCAGTTTGAGTACTAAAGTGTGCCTGACCCAAGCCATGGCATTTTCAATTGTCTCGTATGCATGTCAAAATTAGACAATGAATAAGGAAGACTGGAGAAGAATTGATGTGTCGGCGACGACATATGCAGACCCCGAGATGCTGTGGTCCCTTGAGAAGACAGACAAGACTCTGGACCAGGGGCCCACTCCGGATCTGCAAGTCATGGCCCTTGTGGACCAGGACGTAAAACTCCTGAGGGCCCGGGCACATGGCCTTTGGCGAACTCACCTCCTGGCTAAAACTATTCAGTTTCTCCTTATGACTGTACTGTGTGTTCTTTATCTGATTTTCTTGCTTTCAACTCCGGTAGCTGTAGCCTCTGGAAGAATGTTTAAGTCCAGTAATAATACACACTTTGTCTCGGTTAATGGCTCCTCTGTAAATGTCACTGCCTTGGCAGTACACGCTGTGCGGGCTGTTATCAGAGGCAAGGTCTCTGAGGAACAAGCAGTGGCGATTTGGGCAGAATGTCATAATTACTCTCTGGGTAACTACTGAGTTATGTATAATATTAAGCTAAAACATGAGCTGCTGGTATCTATGCTTGACAACTGTACAGAGAACGCTCCTAAGGCAGAGTCAGTTAAACCTCCCCAAATGACTTATGAGCAAGAACAGCTATATTGGGGTAATAGAAAGACATTTCAGATGGATTATGAGTATACTTGATTAAAAGACAATAGTAGCAACCTCCTCCAACTATCCTTGAGTAAGATAGTTTCGACCCTGAAGAAAAACTATCCAGAGTATTCACTTACAAGAGAAAAAGTAAAATTACAAGAATATTTGTATGAAAGAAATAGTAGCAGCTCCCTTAGATTGTGCTAAGAGATCATCAGTTTGATCCCGACACATTTAGACTTATAATGGTAATAAGCACTTCAGTATTCATTTATAAATCCTGAAACTAGGGTAGAAACATACAAGAATAAAAGATTGTACTGTTAGAATGAGTGTAAACTTGTCCCCAGACTTCCCTGAACGTATAAAAGTCATATAGAGAAGATTACGTTTTGATTAACTGCTTATAATTTTGTTCACATGTACCTTTCACGCATAGCATACGCAGAAGGAATTAGAGTTTCTAATAAACACTTAACTTGGCTCTTTTTAGCTAACTTTTCTTAAAATTTACTTGTAGTTCTTTGTAACAAAAAAATCATGTGCTTTGTATACCGCAAGTCGCTGCCCTGGGCCACGGGGGCCCATGAAGTTAAAGTTTAAACCAATAATTGCTTGCCTGCGCCTTTCACTTCGCAAGAATGGTTGGCTAAGAATATGAGCACAGGATAATTTTCTGAGCACAAGATAATTTTCTAAGATCTGAATGGCACATGAGATTCTGTGAAATCACTTTGTACCCTCTTCAAATAATTAATCACATTAAACTTGTACCTCCTGCCTTGATTTCCCTGATCTGAAAATGAATAAAAGACTGAGGTAGAGCTAGTCCTGTATGCTAGCTTGCCTGACAGCTTGCATCAAACTTGTGTGTCTGTGTCTTTGTTTCTATATTGTCTCTCTTTCGCCTCCAGATCTCCCACCTTCGTGAAGCCCACCCCTCCGTCGAGGCAGGACCCTGACATTGATGCATTTGAATTATGGTGTTAGAAAAGAATATTGAAGAAACCATGGACTGCCAGAAGAACAAATGAATCTGTTTTGGAAGAAGTACAACCAGAATGCTTCTTAGAAGCCAAGATGACCAGACTTCGTTTCTCAGATTTCAGACATGTTATCAGGAGGGACCAGTCCCTGGAGAAAGATATCATGCTTGATAAGGTGGAGGGACAGCAAAACAGAGGGAGACCCCCCCAATGGGATGGACTAGCACAGTAGCAGCAAGTGTGAGGATGGAGCAGGACCGGGAAGTGTTTCATTCTGTTGTGCACAGGATTACTGTGAGTCCGAACTGACTCGACAACTGCACTTAACAACAAGTGAATTGGAATCAACTCAACAACAGTGGGTCTTTGGTCTTGGAACTATCCACATGCTTGTGATATTTTTCGTTAAAAAGGGTTTTTCTTACAACATTGAAAGGCAGATGTTAAGAGTTAAATAAAATGTAAAAAAAAAAAAATCTGTTGTTTAGGTCAGTCATTTTCTTGATATAATGGCTATATTTCAACAGCATAATAAAATGAATGTTCTGATCCACATGGTTTTTGTGTTCATGTAAAGTTGCTTTCCTGGAGGAAAATACATACAAAGGATTTGTTTGTTATATATTCCATTGCATCTTTGCACCAAAGTATTATCAAGTCCCTTGTAGCTGCTTTATAGTAGTTAAATCTTAAATGCCTTAAATGTAATATGCTTATTTTAAATATAATAAATTTGATTTAACTTACATTTAATTAAGATACAAAATGAATTAAAATTAGCAACATTGTGACAATTGAATGATTCCTTTTCTATTGTTTTCATCTACAAAAAAATCCTCATAAATCTTGAGATTCCCTAAAGGGTAGTTATCTTGTAGTTTACTGACCCCAAGGAGGAAGCTGTTCCTTTGTGTTTGCGTGTACATGAAACTCATCCCTACTGCCATCTCTAATGCAGTCATTGTGTTGTGGTAGCTGGGTATTTCCAAAGGTTGTTAGCAATTGTTGTTGTTATGTGTTGTGGAGTCGGTTCCAACTCATAACGACCCTGTACAGGGTTTCCGAGGCTGTAAATCTTTACGGGAGAAGAAAGCCTCATCTTTCTCCTGCAGAACAGCTGGTAGTTTCGAACTGCTGACCCTGAGGTTAGCAGCTCGATTCATAACCATTACGCTACCAGAGCAACAGAGTTGTCAAAATCCTTCTCATGGAGAGCGAAATAAATGAACAGCAGTAGTACCCAAAGTTGCTGAAAGTTTCACATTTCAGCTCTCCAGAGCCTTGTCTCAGGGGCTGAGGAACCCAAATTGGCACAGGCTGTTGATGCAGAGAGCCTCATGTTTCTCCAGTGGAGTGGCTAGTGGGTAACCTTGGGGTTGGTAGCCCAATGCTTAACATACAGAGCCACCAGGGCTCCTTAAATTAATATTGTTGTCATTGTTGAGAGCTACTGAGTTGGTTCCAACTCATAGCAATCCTATATAGGGTTTCTGAGGAGAGACTGATGGGTTCAAACCACCGACCTTGTGATTACTAGGCCAGTGCTTATCCTACAGCACCACACCAGTCCTCTAAACTTACCCAAGCACTGATTTTTGTGTTGTTTTTGTTTCTTTAACTTTTTTCAGTTTCTTTCCTGGCATAAGCACTCTCATGCCTCCAACTCCCTCCTCTCCAGTCTCAAGGACCTACAACAGACTATCCTATCCAGTCACTCCTTCCCTCTTGATCCCAGATCCCACAAGCGCTAACACCTAGTCAACTGTAAACAAAAGAGACAGAGCCATACTTGGGGCCCATGGAACTCATCGTCAGACTCAAGCACAATTAGCATTTCTCCTCACAAAATGGGATGCATATTTTAGTCCACTGCTGTGAGGAGGGCACAGGACATGGGGTCACTGTGAATTGGAGCCGACACTATGGCACCTAACAACAATAGCAATATTTCCTTGTCACTCTCTTTAGCCACTCTGAATTCAATGACTCAGTAGTTGTCGTGCGCCATCGAGTCAATTGTTGCTGTTGTTGTCTAAGTGCCGTCGAGTCAGATATGACTCATAGCAACCCAGTAGAGGGTTTTCAAGGAGCAAGCAGCTGATGTGTTTGAACTGCCAACCTTGTGGTTAGCAGTCCAGTGTTGATCCTACAGTGCCACAGAAGACAAGTCCATTTCTAATTCTTACCCCTAGGTGGCTCTCTATACACGGGCTGGGAAGAAAATTCCAGCACTAATTAGGATCAGATGGAGTGTCTGGGCGGTGCACACAGTTAGGGAGCTGGGCTGCTGCTAACTGAGAGATTGGAGGCACCTGGAAGTAAGGTCTGCCATCTACTTTCAAAACTCATCCACTGAACACCCTAAGGAACACAATTCTACTCTGACACACATGGGGTCACCATGAGTTGTAGTCGACTCATTAGCTGATTCTTTAAGGCAGGGTCAGCAGGCCCTTCAGAATTTTAAGGTTCAGAAGGATTAGTCTATATCTTGATGACCAGAAAACGTTGTCTGTCCCCTGGTCTCCTTCTTGGCTCCCTGTTACTCATGCAGTACACACAAACTTGGATTCTGATCAGAGGAAATGGCACATAGAACAATCCTATGGAATGTGCTTTTTCTGTGGGCATTTTCAGCATTACCCATTGCTATTGAGTTGATTCTGGCTCATAGCGACCCAGAGTAGACCTGCCCCAGTTAAGTTTTCAACACTGTAATTTACAAAAGCAGACTGCCACATCTGTCTTACTCAGAGCATCTGGTGGGTTGGCAGTCAAGCACTTAACCAGGGCCCCTCCTTTTCCAGTATTAACTATCCAGTTTTTCTGAGGACCACAACTGTCTTCCTTTATTTATTTAATGCATCCAGTTATGCCATCTGGTGGTTCAAGTAAATTGCAGATGTATATCACACGACAGACTGGCACTCTAGGATAAGCATTCAACCACAAGGACAGTTTGAACGGAAAGGTTGATGGTTCAAGCCCACCAGCCATTCTGCAGGAGAAAGATGAAGCTTTTCACTCCTGTAAAGAGTTGCATGCAGTCTCAGAAACTCCATAAAATGTTGCTACAGATCAGAACCAACAGGACAGCACTACACAACAGCAGTGTGTTACCCTGCCAGAGGACTTGAGTAGGGCCTACACAGTTGCAGAAAGTAAAGATGTGTCATTTTTCAAGTAATATCCTTTTCATTTTCCCATTAGTATATATCACTCTCTACATAAGGAATGCTCTCTTTTTTCTTTCTCAACCAACTTCATCAGAAAGACTGTCTCCTCCACTTTCTGTCACTGACTGGGTTCTCTGCAGTGCAAGATGTTAATGAGGAATCAACCTCTTTCAAGTTTGGGAGATATAGCAGGATTGGGCAGAGGGAGAAGTTGTACTGAGATCTAGGTCTGACAGAGCCTCTAGTAAGTCTGCCAAGAGCTTGAAGCACATCTGTCCCCTCAGAGTAAACCAGGCTGGAAGAGCCAGGTATTTACACCCCTTCCCAGCTCAGTCACAACACAGAGCTTCCTAGGGAAAGGACACGACCCCAGGTGAGGAAGACCCTGAAAAAGCAGATGACAGGATGCTGTGGGTTGACTATGTCTCCCACAAGTCCTTCCTGGAAGGGGGATCTGGGTAGCCCGTCCCCACATCTACCACACTTTCCTTACTTCACATTCTTCTTTGGAATCATTGATTCCAAATCACCTCCCATCTCCACTTTTATTTTACCCACTCCACCCATTTGGCCCACTCCAAGTCTAGTGGACATTCTTTGGTTCTTACCTTTCAGAATCTCTCTGCTATATTTATTAGAGCTGTTCTCTGTTCTTTCTCTCATTTTCTCAGAAGTCTCTTCACCCTTGACTTCCATAATAAATTTCTCTCCTACCTCTTCTTAACCTCTCTAGCCATTCCCTACCTGGCTTCCCCCTCTATTCACCACTCAAATGTTAGGATCCCTGGGGACTTATCCTTAGTTCATCCTCCCTTCCTCCATTCCCTACCAGGATGATCTTGCCCACTGTCAGAGCCTTAATTTCCATTTGTTTGCTAATCTGTTGCCATCTAGTTGGTTCCAGCTCATGGTGACCCCATGTGTGTCAGAGTAGAGCTGTGCTCCATAAGCTTCTCAATGGCTCGTTTTTCCCAAGTAGATCACCAAACATGTCTTCCAAGTAACCTCGTAGTTAGCAGTGGAGTGTGTCAGCCATTTGCTCTACCCAGGGGCCTTATTATATGCTCCCAGCAAAACTAGTAGCTGTTGAGTTGATTTCAGTTTATGGCAATTCTATGTATTGCAGAGTAGAACAAACAGCTCCATGGGGGTCTTCTCAACTGTCTCCTTTCAGAAGCAGGTCAGCAGACCCTTTGTTCTGAGATACCTCTGGGTGGATTCAAACTGTTAAGTGTTTAACCATTTGTGTCACCCAGGGACTAAAAAAAATTGCTGTCAGATGGATTTCAACTCATAGCAACCCTATAGGAGAGAGTAGAAGTGTCCCATTCAGCTTCTAAGGCTGTAATCTCTGGTAGCGTAGTGGTTACGAGTCGGGCTGCTAACCTCAAGGTCAGCAGTTTGAAACTACCAGCGGTTCCATGGGAGAAAGATGAGGCTTTCTGCTCCCGTAAAGATTTACAGCCTCGGAAACCCTGTGCAGGGTCACTATGAGTTGGAACCAACTCCACGGTACTTAACAACAACAACAAGGTCAGTTTGAACCTCAAGGCCAGTGGTTCAAATTCACCAGTCACTCCTCAGAAAGCCTATTCAGAGTGGCTGTGAATGCCAGTCCGACAGCACTTAACAACAATCTTTATAAAAGCAGATTGCCGTAGCTTTCTTCAACACCCAACTGGTGAATTTGAACCCCTGACCTTGTGAGGGTCAGGTGAGTATTCAACCATTGTGCCACCAAGGTTCTTTACCTGAGGACTTGTGACTCTGAAATCTACTCTCCTAAATTCATAATTTTTGTATCTAATTGGCTGCTGGAAACCTCCACACTTAGGCTATCAGCATGGTGACCTTCCATTTCTTTCTTCTAGGCTT
Organism: Chrysochloris asiatica; assembly: GCF_000296735.1. Taxonomy (NCBI): domain Eukaryota; kingdom Metazoa; phylum Chordata; class Mammalia; order Afrosoricida; family Chrysochloridae; genus Chrysochloris; species Chrysochloris asiatica. The sequence goes on from NW_006408851.1 coordinate 1,770,000, forward strand.
GAAGAAGACTAACTCCATTTTCAGTGCAAGAATTGAAGGACCTTTTGAATCTGCTTCATCAAGTTTCTTTTCCAGGCAGCTAACGTTGTTCCATCTTGCTTGGGCATGTGTGTGAAGGCACATTTAACAATATCAAGGACTCTACAGATGGAAAATTGTATCACTGATATATAAATGGCTAATCACACCCACGCCCTACCTAATCAGGTATGACTCACTGGGTCCCCAGGAAAATGTTATTCAGAATTTCATTGCTACAGGTGATGAGAGGGAGTGGTGATTGATTTTGTAGCCTGGATTTCTTCTGAAGAAGAGTCCTGTGAGCAGTCTGGTTTTTACGGCCATGCCTTTTATTGCCAGTCCAGGTCCATGTGGTATCACTTTTCAAGGAAAAGTATGTCCACTTTATTTAAATGTATCATGCTGAGTGTTTATCTGACCTTGCTTCCCAAACTGGACTTTCCAGTAGAATTCAATGAAAACTTATCAAGCAAATACAATGTGCCAAGGGCAATGTGCCAGAACATTTTCTGCTTCAAAGAACCCAAAGGGTGGTGCAAGGATTAAATCTGATGCACACACATAGCTAGCAGTTTGCTAATAGTCACACACACACACACACACACACACACACACACACCACAGAATTAAGTGTTGTGAGTTCCAGAGAAGAAAAATGTATCTTTCTAGGATAGCTTCTTAAAGGTAGACCTTGGAGGACAGATCAGATTTGAGGGAGTCAGCATGAGACAGAAATAAGCAGGAAATAATACGGACACACAACTAACAGAGAGAAAGGAATGGCAAATGAAGGCTCTCAGAAGAATATCTTCAGAGAAATACAGAATAAACAGAGAATAATAATTAGGAAATTTTCTCATAGCAAAGGCCAGATACTGAGACTGTGGAAATACCCTGGGAAGTTAGACAGACAAAGTTACAGAAGGGAAATTATTTAAAAAATAATATTATTGCAATAAGATGGGTCAAGAAATAAATCTATCAGTTGCCTTTGAGTCAGCTCTGATTCATAGTGATGCCCTGTGTGTCACAGGAGAATTGCGCTCCATAGGGTTTTCAATGGCTGGTTTTCTGGAAGCAGATTGCCAGGTCTTTCTTCTGACACTCAACTTTACCTATCATAATGTCCTTTTCTAGCAATTGGTGTTCTATGATGCTATGTCCAAAGTAAGCAAGCTGAACGAAGTCTCACCACACTGGCAACCCATAGAGAGGCTTTGTATGAATTTTTTAAAAAAAGAAATCCTCCCCCTTAGGGTGAATTAAATAAGAAGAGACATTCCTCTGAACACCATCAGCCCATAGGCACACAAGTCCAGCAACAAAGGACATCTTTATGCAAATTAGAAAAAAGGGCCCCTTCCTCCTGGCAGATAGCTGGCGCCCCTGTCAGGGTATGAGGCTAAGGGGCTGAGCACAATTCACCTCCGTGGTTAGTACTTTTGACTAGACTTGGGTTGTCTTTGGTGTGCATCTACCTGTATTCTATACATCAAAGCATTTCCATTCAGAGCATCGTCATGGGGGAAGGTACATGGAGAGTCTTTCTCCCTCTCCCCCTTTCTTTTTGTGAAATGTGGACACAGGCCCATGCACATACACAAGGCATGTTGGGTAGAGCTCAATCCAATGATTGTTTCAGTAACAGTGCTGTTGTTAGGTGCCAAGGTTAAGACAGTTCTGACTTATAATGGGCTATGAACTACAGAATGAAACATTGCTCCATCTTGCACCCTCCTCACTATCATTGTTAGGTTTGAGCCCATTGTTGCAAACACTACCTTAAACCATCTCATTGAGGGTATTCCTTTTTTTTTTCATCTGACTCTCGACTGCACCAACCATGATGTCCTCTAGAGACTGGTCCCTCCTGATAACATGTTCAACCTCCCATGCAAGTTAGAAATGCTTGTGTGACACAATTGGGGCCAATGTCAACTGAAGTCACTAAATGGCATTTCCAGTGAAGTTCTTCTCTGGGGTTGGCAGCTTGTATAGCCCCGCGCTTTCCCACTTCTACCCAAGCACCAAAATGTGGTCTAAAATCTGGCAGTCATCCTGAGAACAGTCATTCCTTTTCTCAACAAACACATTCCAGGCACGATTTTCAGTTGTAGGGATTCAGCATGAAGAAAACAGACAAAACCCCTACCTCTCAATGAGCTTACATTATAGTCGAAGGGGATAGATTGTAAACAAGTATATATATATATATATTAAATTTGAACGTGATACTTGCTGATGAAATATAATTAAAAACATAATCTGCTCCCAATCCTGAAAACCTCTGCAATAGTAGAAGAGAGTGATAGCAGTTTTATTATTGAATAATCATTAAACCAGATAGTGATTATCATAGTCAATCAGCAGAGATTGCAAAGACAAAGAAATCTCACCTTTTATGTAGTTAAGTGGACACACCCCATTCTATACATGTTCTACAAGTAAATGGTAACTAGTCCTGGTAACTAGTCTTTGTTCTCCAAGTAAGTGATAACTAGTCCTCAAACAAGAGGATCCATCAGCACCATTTGTCACACAGTGTTAATGTTAAATTCATTCAGTTACTGTGGAGGCCACTCCTGTGGTAGTCACCAGTGCTTGTTAGCTATCTTCATCCAAAAGAATAATAAACTCTTCGTATTTTATGATGTTGTGTTTGTTAAGTGCCATCAAGTCAGTTCCAACCCATGGTGACCCTGTAGGGTTTCCAGGGAACGACTGGTGGGTTTGAACTACCGACCTAGTGATTTTCAGTCCAGTGCTGATCCTGCAGCGCCATCTTTATGATTGGGACCAGGAGTCCCATCTTTGTGATTGTTGTTGTTAAAGTGCTGTCTAGTTGGTACCATCCCATAGTGATCCTGTATAGGGTTTCCAAGAAGCAGCTGGTGAGCCTGAACTGCCAACCTTACAGTTCAAACTAACCTTGCAGTCCAGCATGTTAACCCACAGCACCAGACTAGGGATCCATCTTTATAGGAGATAATTTTATAACTTGGAAGTGGTCCAAGTTAGGCTCTTTCCTACCACAATAACTGAGACATCTTAAAGACATGGCTTTCAGGTTCCTCAGGAAACATTCCTGGGTTGTAACTGTCAAGTTTCTCTAGCTTTAAGAGGATTTCACAAAAGAGGCAAAAAAAGAGAAGAATTTTCAATGATAAGTTTTCTAAAGTAAATGATCTAAGGAAAAGAAAAGAGAGGGAATCATTTTCCCCTTTTTCACAGCAGGGATTTTTTTTCTTCTTTTTCATTTATTTTTACCCTTACATAAACATTAAGGAAGAAAATAAACTTAGAAGTAAGGTTCTTGCATGTAAGGCAGTGGCTCAAAAGGCTAGACAGAAGGTTCCTGCTGAGCTATTAGAAGGGGTCCCTGGGTGATGTGGAGTCCTGGTGGGGAGCTGTGGGCTAATGCATCAGACTGCAAAGTCATTTGAATTTCAAGGTCGGTGGCTCAAGCTCACCAGCTGCTCTTTAGAAACCCTATACAGGGTCACTATGGGTCAGAATCGACTCTACAAGCACTTAACAACAACAACTGGTTGATGCAATGGTTAATGTTCTGTGATGCCTAACCAAAAGATTGGACGTTCAAGTCCATCCAGAGGTGCCTTGGAAGAAAGACCTGGCAATCTACTTCCAAAAATCAGTCATTGAGGATGAACTAGAAGAACTCTACCAACTTCTTCAACCTGAAATTGACCAAACATGCAATCAAGATGTATTGATCATTACTGGTGATTGGAATGCAAAGGTTGGGAGCAAAGTGGAAGCATCAGTAGTTGGAAAATATGGCCTTGGTGATAGAAATGATGCTGGAGAACACAAGATAGAATTCTGTAAAATCAATGATTTGTTCATTTCAAATACTTAGACAGCATAAGAGATGACTATACACATGGACCTCACCAGATGGAATACACAGAAATCAAATCGACTACATCTGCGGAAAGAGACAATGGAAAAGCTCCATATCCTCAGTCAAAACAAGACCAGGGGCAGACTGTGGAACAGACCATCAATTACTCATATGCAAATTCAAACTGAAGCTGAAGAAAATGAAAACAAGTCCACGAGAGCCAAAATATGACCTTGACTATATCCCACCTGAATTTAGAGATCATCTGAAGAACAGATTTGATACATTAAACACTAAAGACCTAAGACCAGAAGAGTTGTGGAATGACATCAAGAACATCACACAGGAAGAAAGCAAAAACTCATTGAGAAGACAAGAAAGAAAGAAAAGGTCAAAATGGATATGAGAAGAAACACTAAAACTTGCTCTCCAGCATAGAGAAGCTAAAGCAAATGGAAGAAATGAGGAGGTACAAGAGCGGAACAGAAATTTTCAAAGAGCAGCTCAAGTCTTTTTTCTCTACCTTTGAGAAAAGGCATGTGGAGACTAAAAATATTTTCTGCTAAACAGAAAAAAATAAAGATACCAATCCTGTGAAAGCTAAGTGATAAATCCCATTTGAACTTTCCCTCAGCGTCAACAAAACGGGAGTTTGGACTCAGGTGAGCTGAGAGGGGTATCATTGATCCTTCCAGGGCACCATAATGCCAGACAGTTTGAGTTTTTAAAAGCTGGAAATCTGGATTATTATGGGAAATCTCCAATTTTAGAATGTTGGGATATAATCTAATATTTCTGATGTCTTTGCACCAACCTAAAACACCTGGTTTGTGGAAGACTGCAGTAACTACTATAACTTTGTAGTAACTTTCCCCTAAGACACTGGTAAACATTCTGTTAGCAAACTTAAGTTTCTGCAGACCAGATTGCCAGGCAGCAGACCTTCATTTACAGTTTCTAAGATGCTAAATGGATGGAATAAGAAGCGGTTGCAAAGAAAGGATGGGAAAAAAGCAAGGAAACCTCTAAAATTTGGTAAGGAAGAGAGGGAGATGGTAACAAAGAGGACCAAGATGTGAGATGAAAAGAGAGGAAAAATAGGTGGAAAGACAAACATGGGGAATATGAACAAGAACATGAATATATAAACAATACTGTGGCTTGGAAAAGTAGCCATGACCGCAATAAAATGTTAATGAGTTTTATTGAAACAACAGAACAGAACAATTCATTCAAATAAGACCTCATGTCTATCAAGATAGGCACTATTGTAGCTCTGCCCAGTGATTCAACACTGACTCATTTTATCCCCAATACACTATTAATCTTCCTATGTCAATCTCTAGATTGGTTAAACTCAATACAAGCATTATTAATACTTGTTGTTAGGTGCCATTGAGTCGGTAGTGACTCATATGCACAGCAGAATGAAACACTGCCAAGCCTGCACCAATCTCACAATTGTTGCTATGTTTGAGCCCATTGCTGCTACCACTGTGCTAATCCAGCTTATTGGGGGTCTCCTTCTTTTTTGCTGTCCCTCCACTTTACAAAGCATGATTTTCCTCCTACAGGGACTGGTCCCTCCTGACAATATCTCTGAAGTATGAAAAATGAAGTCTGACCATCTTGGCTTCTAAGGAGCCTTCTGGCTGTACTTCTTCCAACACAGATTTGCTTGCTCTGCTGGCAGTCCATGGTACTTTAAATATTCTCCTCCAGTACCATAGCTCAAATGCATCAATTCTTCTACAGTCTTCCTTATTCATTGTCCAACTTTCACATGTATATGAGGCTACTGAAAATAGCATGGTTTTGGGTCAAGCACACCTTAGTTCTCAAACTGACATCTTTGCTCTTGAACACTTTAAAGAGGCCTGTGCAGCAGATCTGCCCAATGCAATACATCATTTGATTTCTTGACTGCTGCCTCCATAAGTGCTGATGGTTGATCCCAGCAAAATGAAGTCATTGACAACTTCAATCTCCTCTCCATTTAGCTTGATAGTATTTATTGGTCCAGTTGTGAGGATTTTTGTTTTCTTTACATTGAGGTGCAGCCCATACCTAAAACTGTGGTCTTTGATCTTCACCAGTATTTTAAATTCTCTTTGCTTTCAGCAAGTAAGATTGTATCATCTGCATATTACAGGTTGTTAATGAGTCTTCCTCCAACACTGATGCCATGTTCTTCTTCATATAATCCAGCTCCTCAAATTACTTGTTCAGCATGAAGATTGAATAAGTATGGTGAAAGAATACAACACTGGTACACACCTTTCCTGATTTTAAACCATTTAATGTTCCCTTGTTCTGTTTGAATGACTGTCTCTTGGCCTACATACAAGTTTCTCATGAGCACAATTAAATGTTCTGGAATATTCATCCTCCAAAATACTCCAAGCTATCCATAACTTGTCATGATCCACACAATTGAAAGTCTTTGTGTAGTCAATAAAACATCTTTCTGGTATTCTCTGTTTTCAGCCAAGATTGATCTTATGTGAATAATGATATCCTTCATTTCATGTAGCTGTCTGAATCCGACCTAAACCTCAGGCAATGTACGGCTGCAGTCTTTTTTGAATTATCTTTAGCAAACTTTCACTTACATGTGATATTAATGACATTGTCCAATGATTTCTGCATTCCATTGAGTCATCTGTCTTTGGAATGGGCAGAAATATGGATCTCTTCCAATCAGTGGGCCAGCTAATTGTCTTCCAAATTTCTTAGCATAGAAGAGTGAGTGCCTCTAGTGCTGCCTCAGTTTGTTGAAAGATTTCAGTTTGTATTCCATCAATTCCTGGAGCCTTGTTTTTTGCCAATGCCTTCAGTGCACCTTGGATTTCTTCCTTCAGTACCATTGGCTCTTGATCATATGGTACTCCTTGAAATGGTGACTATCAACCATTTCTTTTGGTATAGTGACCCTGTGTATTCCTTCCATCTTCTTTTGAAGCTTTCTTCATCATTAAATATTTTGCCCAGAGAATACTTCAATATTGCAAATCTAGGCTTGAATTCTTTTCAGTTCTTTGAACTTGAGAAATGCTGAGTGAGTTCTTCCCTTTTGGTTTTCTAATTCCAGGTCTTTGCACATTTCATTATACTATTTGACTTTCCCTTCTTGAACTGACCTTTGAAATTTTCTGTTCCGCTCTTTACCTCCTCATCTCTCCCATTTGTTTTACATCTGGATGCTGAAGAGCAATTTCAGAGTCTTTTCTGACATCCATTTTGGTCTTTTCCTTGTTTCTTGTCTTCTTAATGACCTTTTGCTTTCTTCCTCTGTTATGCTCTTGATGTTATCCCACAACTCTTCTGGTCTTCAGTCATTAGTGTCTAGTACATTGAATCTATTCTGTAAATGCAGGGGGCATGTTCAAAGTTATATTTTGGCTCTCTTGGACTTGTTTACATTTTCTTCATCTTCAGCCTGAATGTGCATATGAGCAATTGATGGTTTGTTCCACGGTCTGCCCCTGGTCTTGTTTAGCTAAGGATATGGAGCTTTTCCACCATCTCTGTCCACAGGTATAGTCAATTTAATTTCTATGTATTCCATCTGATGAGGCCCATGTGTATAGTCATCTTTTGTGTTGCTTTTAAAAGGTAGGGGTGATGAAGAAGTCATTGGTCTTACAAAACTCTATCAAGTAATCTCCAGCATTGTTTCGATCACCAAGTACATTTTTCCAACTAATGATCCTTCCTCCATGTTTCCAACCTTTGCATTCTTAATACTTAGAATATTAGAAATGCGATTATAAATTGGACTCAACATAAGTATCATTAACATTAAAGCATCAAAGGTGGGAATCAGGAGGGGATAGGTGGACAAATGTGCAGTTCTGTGGTACAACTTAAATTCTAAAGCACTTGCTTTGTGGAAAGTTGTGGTGGTCTTCAGTGGAAACCCTAACTCTATTTTGCATCTTGACATAAATTATTTCTATTAAACCAGTAATGTGTGTAAGGTTTAGACAAGTCCAGAGCAAACCTAGAGAAGAATAGTTTTCCCCTCATGTAGAGTGTGTTTGAAAGTAGATTTTTAACTCCCAGACAATGTAAGGAGAGGAAATTTTTTCCTCAGTCTTGCACAGAGAAAGTGAACTTGCCTAGTGTGTCCTTAATAATTTACCAACAATAGCCATGTGTTATCTAAGTTAGGGTTCTGCCTTTCTATACTGCTGGTGGGACTGTAAAATGGTTCAACCACTGTGAAGAATGGTATGACACTTTCTCAAAAAATTGGAACTAGACATACCCTATAATCTAGCAATCCCTCTACTTGGTATACATCCTCAAGAAATAAGAGCCATGACACAAAGAGATCTATGCACACCCACGTTCATTGCAGCACTATTCACAGTAACAAAAACATGCAGACAACCTAAATGCCTAATAATGAAAGAATGATAAACAAACTTTGGTACATACACACAACGGAATACTATGTAGTACTGAAGAATGTAAGACACCATATCATCATAGCATAGATGAACCTGGAGGCCATTACGCTGAGTGAAATTAGTCAATCACAAAAGAACAAATATTATTAAAAGTCACAATTATAAAAAGTCAAGAAAACATTTTCATGCTAAAAGAAAGATTCTTTGATGGTTATGAGAGATGAGAAGGTACGGAGTTTAATACACTGGCTAGACAGTAGACACATTAACTTGAGTGATTATTATTGTTAGTGCCATTGAGTTGGTTCTATTTACACTGATCTTGTATAGGGTTTCCAAGGAGTAGCTTGTAGGCTTGAACTGTCAACCTTGTGGTTAGCAATTCAGTGCTTATCCTAGAGCACCACACTAGGACTCTAAACTTAAATGATTAAGAAGGCAATAAACAACAATAGGGAGGTAGGTAGAAAAATGATGAAGACGGGGAAGACAGCAGAAAAGTGTAAAGGTTAAAGGGAATAAAGGCAAATACTGATGTATACAGTCCTGCAATAACAGTGATCTGCAGATAAATACATGGATAGATACACATGCTGAATGGGTATGGGAGGGAGAGTGGAAGAATACCCACAAATATATAAAGGTTTAACAGAGGATATTTGTATATGGGTATTGACCTTTGCTGCAAATATATCCTTGAGTGTGGTGGAGCATACAGGGGGAAAAATTAGGAAAACTTCTTAGACATTACCAAAAGGGAATAAGTTACTGGGTCTAGAGGTTCAGGACCATAGTATTGGTAGACACTATAGTCAATGGGCATATCACAGACCCCAAATACAATGTTCTACATCATACTTTCATAAATAGTGACTAGGATCTTAAAAGCTCATGAGATGAGCTAATGTGTAACTATTAGCCTCTCCCTTTGTGGAGGAAAAAAGAGTGATGAAAATTGAAGATGCTTGGAAACAATTAATCCAATGGATTAATGAAACACATGGACATCAGTCTCCATGGCCCTGAGACCAGAAAAAATAGATCATGCCTGGCTACCACTACTAACTGCTCTGAAAGGGATCTATTAGAAGATCCAGGATAGAGTGGAAAAAAATGTAGAACAAAATTCAAAATTATAAAAAAGACCAGGTTTATTTATCAGAAAGATACAGAAGCAATCTGAGTCTATGGCCCTTGGTCACCCTTCAGGTCTGGACTCACCCTTGTGGCTCAATTTTCATTGAATCAGTAGATAGGTATAATATAGGGAATACAACATTATTGAGATATGTACACCATAGAATGGTCAAAAATTCAAGATCAAAAAGGAAGCATTTACCTAAGGACAAAACTCAGGAGTGGAAAAGATGGAGGAATGGGAATGAGAATCACAAGTAGGAAGTGGGATAAGTGATGTTATATTGAGGGGATTGTAATCAATGAAATGAAGCATATGATAAGTTGAATGTAAAACTGATGATCTGCTCTGTAAACCTTCACTCCATTCATAATAAAAAGTTTTTTAGAAGCGAACAAACAAGATGGCAGGTTGGGTAGAAGTGCAGTAAGGAGCTCTGTAAGCAACAACACAGAATACCGGACCAAGCAGGCTCAGGGGATGGTGCCAGAACTCTGAACCACATATAAAGGAATATTTAGAAGATTGGAAGGCTTACAGCTAGCGGAATTTGTAGTAGAAGCAAGAAATCCATTGCTTTCTAATCCAAGATGCTCAGCTGCTCCCAGAGCCACCATCTTGAGCAAGACCAAGCGGGGGAAGGATCAGAGCAGCCACAGATGCCTGACAGACTGCAGAGATAAAGGTGTGGACACCCTTATTTTTGTATCTACCCATTGGTCTCTCGATGGCTGTACACCTCCATTCTAGTGACTTGAGAGGGTGTCGGAGGAAGCAGACATCCCACCCCAACCCCCAGAGTGTTCTACTACACATGAGCACAGATCTCCTCAAAATATAAAGTGACAAGTTCCATTTAAAACCAAATGGCAGTGCAATATGGCCACAGCCAGCCCTGAACTGTTTATTGCTGGGGAAAAGGCCTGAGCAGGGTTTGTGGAGCAGAACAGACAGGCTAAAAAGGAAATAGGCTGAAAATTAAATCCTGAGTTACATCACAACAACCAACAGTGGCATCTTGAAATTTTTCAGGAAGAAAAGTGAAAAGGGAAGCCCATCTCCTGATCACATCTACCTGGAGGCAATCAGAAAGCATAAAAAGTACCAAAATACACACCCATCCAAGTATTAAGGCCAAAAATAACTCCTGAATATGCTCCCCAAAAAGAAACAGATGACCATATCAGCACATGTCCAGAAACAAGATAAAGTGACTGAGACGAATGAGCTGGAAGAAGACCTACCCACTCCGTACTGGAAGATGGGCAGGCTTTGGAAATGCCCAAGAAGGAATGCAGAAAAATTATTATAGAATGTATCAAAACACTATACAATGGAGTTGAGAAAAATAATGAAGAAGTCAGGAAAGTGCTACAGGAATAATCAAATAAGATAGATACAGCATTGGAAACAATTCAAAACTTACAGAAAGAGGTCTAAATGATTAATAATAGAATATCAGAAATGGACAATACACTGAAAGGGCAAAGGAGTAGAACTGAAGAGATAGAAGCCAGAACTAGTGAGCTGGAAGATAAATCACTCAACACTACTAAGATAGAATAGCAAGCACAAAGAAGGATAAAAAATTCTGAAGAAGGCCTAAGATTCATGCTAGACAACATGAACTTAAGCATTATCGGCATTCCGGAACAGGAACAATCACACAAGTCCACAGAGGAGATAGTTGAGGAACTGCTGGAAGAAAATTTCCCTAACAGCCTGAAAAGTGAAAAGATAAGCATTCAAGAAGCTCAACGAACCCCAGGAAGGACAGACCCTAAAAGAAAATCACCAAAACATATAATAATCAAGCTCTCCAAAATCAAAGACAAGGATAGAATCCTGAAAGCAGCTAGGGAAAAGAGAAGTGTAACATACAAAGGCAAGCAAATCAGATTAAGCTCAGATTTCTCAACAGAAACAATGCAGGCAAAAAGGCAATGGGGAGACATATATAAAACCCTGAAAGAAAAAAAAAAAACTGCTGACCAAGAATCCTCTACCCAGCAAAGCTGTTAATCAAATACGATGGTGTAATCAAAACATTCCAGGATAAGCAGGAGTTAAGGCATTTTCCCAAAACATCCTAAAGGGAGTTCTGTGGACTGAGAACCAACAAGAATAGACAACAACCAGAGAATGATATATGTGGCAGCATCACTCTGAACTCAATCGACAAATGAAAGAGTCAAGAACAGAATAAAATGATAAGAACAGAGGATCTAGGAAGTCAGTCTATGATCAAAACAATTAAAAGGTGAAAGAAGGGAAACACACAGGAACAGAGAGAGATCCAGGTGGTGAGAAGGTCAGGTAGATTATAGGATAAAATAGACTGTCTTAAATGGAAGGAAGAATTCATGGAATATAAAGTAACCACAATGGTGGGGTTGGAGTGGGAGTTTTAGTTCGGGTGTTGGGGAAGGCAATACAAGAAGGGGGAGGAGGTGGAAGAACAAGATAGATAGGGGAATACTGAGAAAGGTTTACATGGCCTAAGTGGGACAGAGGTAAATAGCGATGCATGCTCAACCTTGAAACAACAGGGCTCTGTGATACAGGGCGTAGTTTGAAGTTAAAATGCTTGACTGTCTTATAAATATTGGTTTCCCTTGCCTACTATTGTAAAATAGACACTTGAGTGAGATAGAAAGGAATGTTGGGAAACATGATTAGAGAAAACTTGTAAGCCCATCTTCAGCCTATAACTGATTGGAATACCTAAAAAGGGTTCTAGAACTTTTCCAGTGAAACAGGTCTCTTGCAAAGCCTTTGTAGAGTATAGGACCTTAGGTAGAATCCTGAGTTCCATCCAGAAACTTATGAGGTGGGACATTCCCGCTAGCAAGGGCAAGCAGACCAGCCTAGAACAGATAGAGCAACAGAAGATACATCTTCAAAGAAAGATCATCAGGAAAAACCCAAAACAAAAATGTCAGCATGACTGGCTACTACAATAAGCAAGCGGGTCCTCGGGGAAGCCATCAAGGTAAGCAATCAAGTTCCTTCAGGACAAACTCCTCTTTGAGACTGAAACTCAAAGGGAACACATGAACAAGCATGTCAGCTTGCTGTGACCACATTGGTCTACTGGTGAGTGGAAGAGAGGGAAAGGCAGCAATGAAGAAATGGGCTGAGTTCAACCACAGTCCATTGACCCCCGTTGACCTGGAGATGAGAGACAGAAAAGGAAGGGTTGGTTGCTCCAAGTATGGTGAGACCTGGGGACACTTGAGCCCATGGACAAGGACATAGTCACAGAGGGCTAGAGCTGACATTGAAGCTTCCAGCTGATATGAAGTGAGAGGAGATGCACAAGAACACCCAAACTTGCAAATAGTACCCATTTGACCTAGCCTCAATGGCTCGATAATCAGAACTCGACTAGAGGAAGATTACCAAAAATAATAATAATAATAATATTTTTTTTTTTGGATAAAGGAAACAAGAGTAAATTTGCTACAATTTGATGAACCTGACCTATACTCATGGAGGTAGTAACTCTAAATAGCAACAGAGAAGGAAGGAGTCTTCACATCAAGTATCAAGGCTATCCCTCTGTACACAGGATAGATAGGGATAGGCAACTTAGACATTGGCTATCTAAAATGAGGGGGCGATAAAGGCACAAAGTGACTGGCTTACAAGGTTTCAAGAGGGAGTTTAGTTTAAGAGTGTGTGGGGGAAGAAAGAGCCCCCACTGAATAGTTTTCATCTTGTCTGGATGGGTCTGGTGAAAAGAGATGGGGATAAGATTCATACGATTCAATAGTGAATAATTGTTATCATGACTAATTGCAACTGTCACAATTGTAAAGGTAGAAGTTTTGTAACAAAAACAGGGGAGTGGTTAATCTTACAGTCTAGAAACAGAGGACCTTAGGACCAGCAAGGGAGAAGAGCACAAGCAGAATGCAGGACCTTATCCAGAGAAGGCAGAGATGGGGTCATGGAGAGGGGGAGCAGCTGAGGACTCTAGATTCATGGGAAGAGAGCGACTAAGAGCTGGTGTCCAGGAGGCAGACTTGCAGAATGTGCCCTTTGGAGGTATAAATTATTATATATTCCTGAGGGGGGGGTTGTTTGTTTAAAAAAAAAAAAAGCTAAAATGAATAGAGATGGTACATGGAGGGGGTTATAATCATTGTAATGAAACAAGGTGTATGATTTGTTGAATGGAAAACTGATGAGCTGTCCTATAAACTTTCACTCAATCCACAATAAAACCTTTAAAAAAAAAAAAGTTAAACTCTTTGTCTTGTCTTTGCCCTGGTGAAGGCTTAATAAAAGGGCTTCTATAGAATATGTTTGAATTTGGGGTCTTTTTCCCCAAGCACAGTTCTTAATTTCCCATTGGAATATACTAAGAGTGGTGTGATAAATAAGAGTCTTGGAAGGGTCTCTTATTCTAGTTTTCCATTTCATCAATTTTAAAGATGAAGAAATTGGCAGAAGATCATTTACCCTTTAGGCCCTTAAGTGGAGGTCATAAGGTACACAGAATGTGCAGATGGTATCATCAGAAACTCCATTTATTCATTAACTTTTGAAGTTTCTCTTCCACAATCACTCTTTTTGATCAAGGATGAGCCTCATAACCTTTTTTAGTCAGCCCTTAAATAACTTACCATTCTGCCATGTTTGGAACTTTCCTTCATCAGGGTGAGCTAGTCTTGTGTCGCCCACATTGGGGTGGCTCCCCTTTCTGCAGGATGTGTTGAGGCACAAAATTAATAATAAAGGTGTTGTTACCCAGATATGTTGGTACCTAAGTGGCAACCACTGCAGGTACTTTAAAATCATGGTGCTAATTTCCACTGGATACCACCTGGATCTTCACCAGGTTTCTTGGATCTGGATTATGACTTCTTGGGTATTGCAAAACTGAGCAGAACCAACATACACCAACTGGTTTGTCTTTAATGTCCTTGAGGCCCTGCAGCAGACTATGCAATTTACAAGACATCTGATATATGCATATATGACTAAGACAAGCACAAAGAAGACAACTAATCCTTGTAGTGCAGACCAAGCTCATGTGCCTATTTCCTGTGGGAGCCATCCAAACAGATCAGGAAACTGCAATATAGAATTTAACCAAGTAGATGGTTGTCTAATCTTTTGTCTATCCTGCTCCACGTCCCCAGGAGCAACAAGGAGTACCAGCAATTAAACAAACTCCTCCCGGCTGAGCCAGCAGGAAATCTAATGCTATGAGATTATCCAATACTATCTTAGCTAGTGAAGCAAAGGATTTCTGCTGTGTGCACATTCCATTGGCTACTTCATCTACAATCTGGATCCTAGTAACAGAAAGATTCCAAAACAATTGTTTTAATTCATAACTCCATAAAAATGGTATTAAAGCTCTTAGAAAGGACCAACCTCAATATGGCTATAAAATTATAGATTTTCGGGTACTTTCTGTTTCACAATATCAAAGTATTTAATATTATGAATCTAATGGATGCTGACATCTTGGTTGTGTATAATAAATGGTAATCCCAATATTTCAAGGATACACTGGACTCTCATTCTCCAGCCATGTTCAAAACCATCAGTCACTCCACAGGAGAAAGATAAGGCTTTCTGCTCCCACAGGAATGTACAGCCTTGGAAACCATATACACAGTCTCTACAAATCAGAACTGACTCAACAGCACATGGTATCAAACATTGTCATAAGAAAAGCACGTGCAAAAAACAGGGTACAATCCTATAATCAAAACTAAAATTCCGAATGCTATGCAACTTATCCCACCCACTATAGCATAAGAGTCCTGGTGTGGCACTGTAGGATATGCACTGGACTGCTAACCACAAGGTCGACAGTTCAAAACCACCA
>NW_006408851.1:1787281-1796007 GCF_000296735.1 Chrysochloris asiatica
AAAAAAAAAACAACTAAGGTGAAAGAAAGTGATGATAGTCAGCTTGTAAAAATTGTGGTATTGGTATTCACAATACCACAATACTCATGGTATTGGAGTGAGAGACCGAGACCGGAACAACCGTATCAGAGAAGGTGGAACACAGTTTGGAGCTGATATGGAGATAAGGTCATCGAGGGGTCATCGAATTGGAAGAGCTATGACTGTATCCTCCACTGCAGAGAGCAGCTTCCTCTTCTCTGACAGGCCAAACTGCCCCATGGCTGTTCAAGTTCTCCTAGAGGCTTTAGAGACCTTTGCCTATTTTCCACACTTGCCGATATGTTCTTACAAAATAATAATAATAAGAGACAATCTTGAAGTAGCTAGGGTGTGTCTCTGGTTTTTGAAACCTAAAAGAGTTAAACAGCACCTTCAAAATAGCTCATCTGCAGAAGGTACTGCTTTCAAGACAATCAGGTTTTGGTGGGGGGGGGGGTTGTTGTTTTTATATTTGTTTTTTTCCAGTTAATAGGTGAGGAGTCTTGAAGATAGGATGGGAATGTTCCAGATCTGAAGGCAAGAGGGAAGAGATGCACAAACAGCTGCAGAGAGGGTCACATTTTTGCATTCTATTTAGAGGATGTATTCAGAAACCAAAACAAAACTTACCTGATAAGAAATGTAAGAGGGGAACTTCTAGAAAAACGGCAGACTAACCAGAAGGATCCTCTACAAAAAAATACAAGAGACAAATAATAAAACAGACACAGATGAACATTCTGGCACCCTGAACTTCAGAAGAAAGGTTAGAGAGGTGGATGGAATGCTTTCTGGGAGGAGAGGCCTAACAGGGACAGCGAGAGAGGGAGACTGGTGAACCACTGGCCAGACATGGCTCCACCCACCACATTGTGGGCTGCTTTGACAGTGGAGAGAGGTCTGGCTGAGCAAGATTAGTGAGAGAAGGGCAAAATGATGGAGACAGCCTAAATGCGTATCAACAGAGGAATGGTTAAACAAACTTTAGTACATACAATGGAATACAATGCCACATTGATGAAGAATAATGAATCTGCAAAACACCTCATAACATAATGAACCTGGAGGACATTATTATTCTGAATGAAATTAGTCAATCACAAAAGGACAAATATTGTATAAGACCACTGTTGTAAAAAGTTAAGAAAACGTTTTCTTGATAAAAGAAACATTTTATCAATGGGCTCAAGTGTGGCAACAATTGTGAGGTTAGCCCAGGACCGGACAGTGTTTTGTTCGGTTGTGCATAGGATCACTATGAGTCAGCATCAACTTGATGGCACCTAACAGCAACCAGCGTGCTCCTTGGAGGCCAGGATGGCCAAACGTCATCTCTCATACTTCGGCCATATTGTCAGGAGGGACCAGTCACTGGAGAAGGATATCATATTTGGTAAGGTGGAGGGTCAGAGAAAAAGAGGAAGACCCCCAGGGAGATGGATTGGCAAAGTGGTAGCATCAATGGGATCAAGCGTGGCAATGATTATGAGGTTGGCCCAGGATCGAGCAGTGTTTCATTCTGTTGTGCATAAGGTTGCTATGAGTCGGTACCGACTCGATGGCACCTAACAACAACAACAGGGTTAAAGGAAGAAAAAGTATTCACAGGCTAGAGGGTAGACACATGTTAACATGGATGACAGGGCAGGCAACATACAACAAGAAAGAGGCTGACAAAGGAAAAATGGAGGTAGCAGTAGACACAGAGTGGAATGCAAGTGTTAAAGTGACTTGAGGTAAATACTGTTATACTTTAAATTAAGGGTACTGCAATAATTGCAATGAAGCAAAGTATATTATATGTTGAATGTAAAATTGATGATCTGCTTTATAAACCTTCACCCAACTCACAATAAAAAGTTAAAAAAAAAAATTCGTGGAAAATTTTCATTATCTTTTCAGTCCATTTTTCCATGAAGTTTTTAAAACCTCTTTACACCATTCTCTCTGGTGCAAAAAGGGAGAAAACTTATCATTGCAAATTCTCTCTCTGCTTCTTTTGAAATGTATATAAAGCCTTTAAAACTTCTTAGCAGTTTTACAACCCTAAGATATTTCCTCTAGGATCTGGGAGCCTTCTCTCTGAAATGTAATCATTCATAAAAGATGTTTCCCCGTGTCTCTGGGAGGGTAAGAGCTTAACTTCTAAGGATGCCCTTGCCAAAGTTACAAAACTATCTCCTGGCTTAAAGATATGAAAAGTTTATTTTTTCCTTTTGGATAAAGGTAAGCAGCAAACTCAGGTGACTACTTCAATTATCAAATAAATTTAAGATGTATTAAATGTAAGAAATGGTGCTATATCTTTTGTGGCAGCCAATTATCATTTATCATGAGAACATGTATGGAATGGGTTTTAGCTGCTTGACTGTTTCAAGGCTCAGATTCCTTTTTGTCTCCACAGTCTAAAGGTGGATTGCTTGGGGCACATCATATTTTGCTTTAATACTTATCCAATAATGAAATTGCTTTCATCCTGTTCTACTTTTGTGGAGAGGTTTTTCTGAATTGAGATTTTGGTTTTAATTTTATTTTATTTTCTAGGTCATTTTACACAATCGAGGTCATTTTCTTGGTAATAAAATTGAAACCACATTTGAACTTCAAGCAACCCCTTTTCTCTGCATCTAAAAAAAAACAGCAACAACAATGTGGACCTTTTCCATCACCTACCAAGCACCTCAGGTCCCTCTGTGTTGCCCCAAATCTACCCTTCTTCTGTGCTTCCTATACTTCTGCCTTTCCCTCTCCAGCACATTCTTTTTTCCCTCTTCCCCATTCTTTTTAGTTTATTCAGTCATTCAACACATATGTAATAAGTACCCACGATGTGCCAGGCCATGAGTCATAACTGACTCATTGGCAACAGGTCTGATTTATGTGCCAGGCCCTATGCTGACAATAGGATGCAAGATGGACAACACAGAACCCCGTCTGAAGTCACAGGTCATTACAACCCAGTGTGATGACCACAATACCTAGTGCCAACCACTGGCCACATCTGAGTTGACTGGATCTGGACAGGCAAGTAGGGTGAGGTTCGTCTTTAGTCAGAAAAATGAGCATGAAATACAGGGTGTGTGTACCTTTCATTAGAGGCCACAGATTTAGGGCTTTGAGCCTGGAATTTGATGTCACATAGACTCAAATGCTACTATTTTCTGAGCCTGTTTTCTCCTCTGGAATAACCAGTTACCAGTTGTCACTGAGTCTATTCTGACTCAAGGCATGTCAAAGTAGAATTGTGCTCAATAGGGTTTTTAGTGGCTGACTGTTTATAAGTAAGTCACCAGCCCTTTCTTCCAAGGTGCCTCTGGGTAGACTCAAATATCCAAATTGTCAGTTGGCAGCAAGCATGCTAACTACTTGTTCTTCAGGGACTCCCCTGGGAATAACACCCAGAAATAACTAACACGTCAAGAGTAAATTATTTACTCTTTGTAAAGAGTGCAAAGTGCCTGGTACCTGATTGTAGAAAATACCTAATAAGTGGGCACTGGTATAAATGATACAGATATTCTCTGTATGTTATGTGAACATGGAAGAAGAGAGGTTTTATTCTTTATATTCCACTCCTCCTCTCCCAGCCACCAGTCTTTTCATGCCCTTTGTAACATGGAAACAGGGTCACCTAGAGCAAGAATATTGACTATACTGAGGACTTCCAAGAACAAACAACTCAATCGTAAACGAAATGCAAACTCCAGGAGACTTAGGAAAGAAGGAGGAATGGAAACACGAAATCCAGGGAGGAAGTAGGATAAGTGAAGTTATACTGTGGGGATTGCAATCAGTGACATGAAACCAACTGTGTATGAATTATTGAAAGAAAAACTGATCTGCTCTATAAGTGAATTCAGCCAATTCACAAAAAGGTTTTTTTAAAAACTAACTTTTTAAAGTCCGTAGTGTGTCTATACAGATATTGCTATTAAGTGCTGTCAAGTCAGTTCTGACTCATAGCGATCCTATATAGGGCTCAGGAGGGGCAGCTAGTGGGTTTGGACTGCCAACCTTGTGGTCGAGTGTTTATCCTGCAGCTACACCAGGACTCCTACTCAGATAAGGACTTCTATTTCACATCCATACTGCCAACAGTCCCCAGTATTTGTGTCTCAGAAACGTGCTTTCTGTTTGCTTGGGAATGTTTGAAGCAGGGTTCCAGGACCCGTTTTCATCTGTAACTGTTAATTTCTGCTCCTTTTTTCCAGTTATTTGTTCGCTGGAAAAACTGGGTCATTTGTCCAGTGGAACTGCCCACTTTGTTGATGTGACTGGTCACTTCCTCATACTGTGTTAACTTGAAGACAGTTGCTCTGTCTTTCCTATACAATATTTGTTACATTATGGGGAGGGGCTTCAAAAAGTTCATGGGAAAATGCAATGAAAAGATAATGGATTTTTTTCCCATCAACTTTTTGAAGCCCCTTCATAGATTTCCAGTCTTTTCTTTCCCCATTAATGACTAACAGTCACTCTTTCCTTTTTAAGAAAAACCTTCTCAACCGAGTTTTCCCTCCAGCAATATGCAGTCCCGTGGCCTCACCTGTCAGCGCCTCGTGTAAAGAACTGTGTAAGCAGGGCTGAATGCAAGAGTTAAAATGAACAGATGAACAGAGGTGAATACTGTTAACTAATGGTGCATGGAGGGGATAGCAATCATTGTAATGAAACGTCATATATGATTTGTTGAATGTAAAACGGATGATCTGCTCTGTAAACCTTCACTCAGTTCACAATAAAAAGTTAAGGAAAAAAAGAAAGAAAGAAATGCAAACAGAATGCTCCTTAGAAGTAAGGATGACAAGACTTGCCTACTTTGGACATGTCAACGGGACATACCAGTTGCTAGAAAAAGACATCATGTTTGATGAAGTAGAGTGTCAATGGAAACAAGAAAAATTCTCAGTGAGATAGGCTGACAGAACAGCTACAACAATGGGCCCAAATATCTCAAGGATCATGAAGATGGCACATGAAATGGTACCATTTTGTTCTCTTATACATAAGATCACCATCAATTAAAGTGATTCAGTAGCAGCTAACAACAACAACACAGCAAGAGGTGAAGGAAAACTAATCATAAACAAAAACTGAGCTCTGGAGCACTGCACACAAGTGAGCGTCCTTCTTCCAGGAAGCGATGCTCTACCCCACCCCAAAGCCCACTGGGCCCTTTTAACTTGAACTCTGCAGGACCTGCTCCGTGGCTTGCATCAATCTTTGGACAGGTTTTTTTTAACTATTATTATGAATTATGTGATAGTTTACATGGTAGAACATTAGCTCTACATTCATCCTGTCGTATATCGTTTCATTGCCATGGTTACAATCTCCTCCATGCATCATCAACCAATCTGGACAGGTTTTTAGTCTATTCTTCCTCAAATCCTAAAGATCATAACTTCCTTGGACTGCTGGAAAAACACTGAAGAAATCATAAAGTTCAGAGAAGGAAAACAGGCAGCAAAGTGGAACCAAATGCAGGGAGTTGAACAGATGTTTACTTTGGTCAGTGTCCAGTTGTTGTCAAACCAAGAAAATAATAAAATATCCAGAAAAAAGCAAGCCAAAGGGATGGGGGAAGGGAGGAACCAGTAATGCCTAATTTGAAACTCTATGTGAAAAGAAAGATAAAATTTGGTTTATTCATCATAGCATACAAAAGACCAAATTCCATAAAGGATAAACCAAAACCTTTTTTATAAAAGGTTTCATATGGGGGAAAGGAGGAAATGGGAGGAGATAGGAATAGAAACTAGGCTACACTGAGGCACATTGTTTTTTAGATCTGACTTTGAAACCATGTATACATTTTATGTAATTACAAACAAAACTATATTTAAAAAGCATTCCCTAGAAAACAAAAGCAAAACAAAAGAATCATACTACACCATATAAGTTAGTGGTACAATTACAGAGAAAGCTAATTCAATCAAATTTAAACTACAGTCATTCAACTATATATCCCTAGTAAGATACATACCTTAAAGAGCTGAAAAATTGGCTTCAAATGTCATATTAATAGTGATAATGTTGATGCTGATAGTATAAGATTATGTGTAATTATCAAGGGATAAAGTAGATGTTGGTGTATTTGAGAGCTGGAATATTTGGGTCAGAGAAACGAGCTATGTAAGATATCTATTGTTAAGTGCCATCAAGTAAGTCTGTTCTGACTCATAGCAACCCTGTCTGTATGTTGTTGTTGTTAGGTGCCATCGAGTCAGTACCGACTCATAGTGACCCTGTGCACAACAGAGCAAAACAATGCCCGGTCCTGGGCCAACCTCACAATTGTTGCCACGCTTGAGCCCATTGATGCTGCCACTTTGCCAATCCATCTCGCTGGGGATCTTCCTCTTTTTCTCTGACCCTCTACCTTACCAAACATGATACTCTTCTCCAGGGACTGGACCCTCCTGACAATATGTCCAAAGTATGAGAGACGAAGTTTGACCATCCTGGACTCCAAGGAGCACTCTGGCTGCACTTCTTCCAACACAGATCTATTTGTTCTTTTGGCAGTCCAATGTACCTTCAATATTTTACTGCAACACCATAACTCAAATGCCTCAATTCTTCTACTATATTCCTTATTCACTGTCCAGCTTTCACATACATATAAGGTTATTGAAAATACCAGGGCTTGGATCAGGCACACCTCAGTCCTCAAGCTGACATCTTTGCTCTTCAACACTTTAAAAAGGTCTTGTGCAGCAGATTTGTCTAGTGCAATATGTTATTTGATTTTTGGCTGCTGCTTCCAAGAGTGTTGATGGTTGATATAAGAAAAACGAAGTCTTTGACAACTTCAATCTTTTCTTCATTGATAAGAATGTTGTTTATTGGTCCAGTGGTGAGGATTTTTGTTGTGTTTATATTGAGATGCAAAGGCTATGGTCTTTGATCTTCATCAGTAAGTATTTTAAGTCCTCTCACTTTCAGCAAGCAAGGTTGTATCATCTGCATATCACATGGTGTTAATGAGTCTTCCTCCAATCCTGATGCCACATTTTTCTTCATATAACCCAGCTTCTCAGATTATTTGCTCAGCACACAGTTTGAATAAATATAATGAAAGAATACAACACTGTTGGACACCTTTCTTAATTTTAAAGCATTCAAGTGTTCCCATATTCTGTTTGAACAACTGCCTCTTAGTCTCTGTACAGGTTCCTCATGAGCACAATTAAGTGTTCTGGAATACTCATACTTTGCAGTGTTGTCCATAGCTTGTCATGAGCCACACAATTGAAGGCCTTTGTGTAGTCAATAAAGCACAGGTAAACATCTTTCTGGTATTCTCTGCTTTCAGCCAAGATCCATCGGACATCAGCAATGATATCCCTTGTTCCACATCTTCTTCTGAATCTGGCTTGAACTTCTGGAAGTTCTCTGTCAACGTATGTTTGCAGCCGTTTCTGTATTACCTTTAGTAAAACTTTACTCGCATGGGATATCAAAAATATTGTCCGATGATTTCCACATTCCATTTG
This sequence comes from Chrysochloris asiatica, assembly GCF_000296735.1. NCBI lineage: Eukaryota > Metazoa > Chordata > Mammalia > Afrosoricida > Chrysochloridae > Chrysochloris > Chrysochloris asiatica. The sequence continues at coordinate 1,794,802 of NW_006408851.1, forward strand.
GTCACCTCTCTTTGGACTGGGCACAAATATGGATCTTTTCCAATCAGTTAGCCAGATCATTGTCTTTCAAATTTCTTGGCATAGATGAATGAGTGCTTCCTGTGCTGCCTCACTTTGTTGAAAGATATCAGTTGGTATTCAATCAATTCCTGGTGCCTTGTTCTTTACAAATTCCTTCAATGCACCTTCAGGATCATTGACTCTTGATCATATGCTACTTCTTGAAATGGTTGAATATCGACCATTTCCTTTTGGTACAGTAACTGTGTATATTCCTTCCATCTTCTTTTGATGCCTTCTGCATCATTCAGTAATTTGTCAGAGAATCCTTCAATAACAAAAGTCAAGGCTTGAATTTTTTTCTTCAGTTCCCTCAGCTTGAGTAATGCTAAGCATGTTCTTCCCTTTTGGTTTTCTGATTCCAGATCTTTGCACATTTCGTTGTAATATTTGACTTTGTCCTCTCAAACTGAACTTCGAAATTTTCTGTTCAGTTCTTGTACCTTCTCACTTCTTTCATTTGCTTTAGCATCTCTACACTGGAGAGAAAATTTCAGAGTCTCTTCTGACATCCATTTTGATTTTTCCTTCTTTCTTGTCTTTTTTTTTAGGTTTTTATTGTGGATCGAGTAAAAGTTTACAGGGCAGACCATCAGTTTTACATGCAACAAATCATACACCTTGTTTCATTACAATGGTTATAAGCCCCTCCATATACCATCAGTTAACAGTATCGCTCTCTATTCACTTTTGCTTTAAAAAACAAACAAACAAAACTCAGGCATATATGGTAATTTACACCTCCAAAGGGCACATTCTGCAAGTCTGCCTCCTGGCCACCGGCTCTTTGTCCCTCTCTTCCTATGAATCTGGAGTCCTCAGCTGCTCACTCTCTATGTGTCTACATCTCTGCCTCCATCTCTGGCATCACTGCTTCTCTGGATAAGGTCCTGCATTCTGCTTGATGGTCCTAGGGTCCTCTGTTTCTGGACTGTAAGATTAACCACTCCCCGTTTTTGTTACAAAACTTCTACCTTTGCAATTATGACAGTTGCAATTAGTTATGAAAACAATTATTCACTATTGAATCATATGAATCTTATCCCCATCTCTTTTCACCAGACCCATCTAGACAAGATGAAAACTATTCAGTGGGGGCTCTTTCTTCCCCCACACACTCTTAAACTAAACTCCCTCTTGAAACCT
>NW_006408851.1:1799662-1801201 GCF_000296735.1 Chrysochloris asiatica
AAGAAGTTGGTAGAATTCTTCTATTTCATCCTCACTGGCTTTAGTTGTTGGTGCATAAATTTTAATAATAGTGGTATTAACTGGTCTTCCCTGTAGGCACATGGATATTATCTTATCACAAACAGCATTGTACTTCATAAGAGATCTTGATATGTTCTTTTTGATGATTAATGCAACACCATTCCTCTTCAATTTGTCATTCCCAGCATAGTAAACCATGTGGTTGTCAGATTCAAAATGGCCAATACCAGCCCATTTCAGTTCACTAATGTCTAAGATATCAATGTTTATGCAGTCCATTTCATTTTTGACAATTTCCAATTTTCCTAGAGTCATACTTTGTACATTCCATGTTCTGATTATTAATGGATGTTTACAGCTGTTTCTCTTCATTTTGGGTTGTGCCCCATCAGCAAATGAAAGTCATTAGGACTTTACTTCCAAGGGCTTTACTCCATTCACATCATCATAGTCAACTCTACTTTGAGGAGGCAGCTCTTCCCCAGTCACATTTTGAGTGCCTTCTAACCTGAGGGGCTCATTTTCTGGCACTGTCTGTATAGGGTTTCCTAAGAGTGACTGGTGGGTTTGAACGGCTGACCTTGTGAATAGCAGTCTAGTGTTTAACCTGAGAGTGTATATTTTAAATAAACATATTAGTATGAATAAAAATGACTTTTAACCTCCAAAATATATCTATCTCCTTTCCCCTAGGACTAAAGGCAAACCCAATAGCAATGAGCAACCCCAGCACCCTGCCTGACTGTGTTCTCTAATTGCCAGTTCCCATCAAAATAAACCAGGATTCCCTGCAAAAAATAAAGTTTGATTCCCAGCGAGGGGAAAGAAATATGCACGATGTATTGATATAATGTTAAAGTAAAGATAGTTTCAAAGTCCCTTAGGACTATATCAGAAGGAAGCAAAGTAATTCCCACTTGCCTAAATTGTAATAATGTGAGTAGTAATGACAATAATAACTGCAATGAACTGAATTACATCAAACATGCTTAAATTCTTGACTTCACAGTGATTTTTGTTGTTGTTGTTGTTGTTAATTTGATCATTTTGGGAGGGTTCTATGTACTCAACTCAATCATTTGGAAACTAAAAATAAAGGGGAAGAAATCAAACAATTATCCTGCCCTTTCTATAGGGACCTTACCTCATCACATGGTTGCTGATACACTTTCTGTTACAGAACTGGTCTAGCCTTAAATGAGAAAGGTAATGATAGAATTCTAACATCACCATTTTTCAACCCCTAGGATCAGGACTGGACTGCTAACCACAAGGTCAGTGGTTCAAACCCACCTGCATCTCCTCAGAAACCCTATAAAGGGTCACTATGCTACAGCTCTTAGCAACAACAATAATGAAATAATAGAATCCCTGGGTGGTACAAACAGTTCACTCATACTAATTGGAAAGTCAGAAGTTCAAATCTACCCAGAGATATATTGCTGTTGTTGTTGTTAGGTGTCATCAAGTCTGTACCGATTCATAGCAAGCATATGCACAACAGAACAAAACACTGCC
>NW_006408851.1:1802149-1803188 GCF_000296735.1 Chrysochloris asiatica
CTGGCACTCATCTTTCCTAATTTTAAATCATTTGTTTTTCCCTCGTTCTGTATGAATAAGTGCCTCTCGGTCTGTGTACAGGTTCTTCATGAGAACAATTAGGTGTTCCGGAATACTTGTTCTCCACAATATTGTCCATAGCTTATCATGATCTACACAAACAAAAGCCTTTGCACAGTCAATAAAGCACAGGTAAACATCTTTCTGGTATTCTCTGCTTTTAGCCAAGATCCAACAGATGTCAGCAATGATAGCCATCATTCTACATCCATGTCGGAATCTGGCTTGAACCTCTGACAGTTCCCTGTCAATGTACTGGTATAGCCAGTTTTTAAATTCCCTTTAGCAAAATTTTTAAATTCCTTTTAGTAAAATTTTACTTGTATGCACGTTAGAAATGATTTTGTTGCTTGTTTTTTATCATCAAGTTCAAAATGCCCTTTTTAAATATACCACAATTTATAATTCCTAAAAACCATCACTCTCACAGAACTCTTGACATGTTCATTATATCTATTACCAATATTAGCCACTGACTTTCCTTTGGGGGAATTTTCACAAAGAAACAAAGTTTTAAAAAAAAAACAGAAACCACTTTCCATAAGTTTCTGCCTTTCAGCTGAGAAGGACAAAGCTCCCTGGGGAGGCCTCAGAAGCTGGATGGTCTACTCTGATCACTCAGCCATACCCGTTCACGTTTGTGCCTCAGCAAAACTGTGTGCTCCCACATGACAGAGTCTCCACGGACAGCTGAAACAACCAGAAAAGTTAAGTCTGCAAATGCCATGTGTTGGCTGCCTTCTGTACCCAAATGTCCATTTCAAAGAGACATGAGCAAATCATAAAGCCATGTGCCCCATTGTTGCTTCATTGATTCACTGAAATAATTCTAGATATGATTAGGTATAGCTAAAGAGTTAAGCTTCATTTTAAATATCAGGGGTTTTGTTTGTTTGTTTCACTCAAATGTTGCTCCTTGTTCAAGGCCCTGTGGGCCCAAGCGTTGCTGACCATCCAAACCATAGGCTCTGAGGATCAG
>NW_006408851.1:1803483-1804186 GCF_000296735.1 Chrysochloris asiatica
AAAAAAAAAAATGTTGCTCCTTTACTGGGGACTGAGAGACTCCACATTATATGGTCTGCATCTTTGCTTCCCTAATAAACTACTCTTTTCCTGTCATTCTCATTATGTTGTTATGGAATCTTCAGGCAAGACCCTTGTTAAAAAATGATGAGAAAATGCAGTTGCTTTAAACTCATCAAATGTACTGTGACTTTTTGCACCCCTTTCAGTCACATTCATTTATTGTAAAATTTAAGAGACCCAACCAGCCGCTCAATGGGAGACAAGACCTGGAGATCTGCTCCTGAAAAGTTGTTGTTAGTTACTACAACAAAACCATTTTCCTCTGCACGCGTTACAAGCACACGCTGTTGGTTTCACTGCTGCTGTTGTTTTAAGAGTTTCTGATTTTGTCAAAATTCCTGGTGTTTTCATTACAATATTGTGGTAAGTAGTATTGTACATGGGAGAAGGTGACACCATGAGTTATCACACTGGGTGACAGCAATCCTGTGATACCACTGAGTCCAAGGGTGTTGCCTAGTGGGCTGTTTAAGATATTAAATGGGGTGAAGCATGAAAAGGACCAAGCCCAGCACTCGGCATGTTGTAAATATTCAATAAATGCTTTTTTTTTTTTTTTCTATTATTACCTATGGTGTCACCTACTACTATATACAATACTACTTATCTACAACTGTGTGGTTTAAAATCAGGAAAAGTG
>NW_006408851.1:1804571-1807942 GCF_000296735.1 Chrysochloris asiatica
GACGACCGGGGGGCAGGCTTATAGTGTATACCCTTTGGTGGGTTGATGATGCATGGAGGGGATTGTAACCATGGCAATGAAACAATATACGATAGGATGAATGTAAAACTAATGTTCCCCCATGTAAACTATCACATAATTCACAATAAAACAGTTTTAAAAAAAGAAAACAAAAAACCTCACAACTGGCTCAACAAACAATAGCATAATAAATAGAGAAAAGATTAAAGTTGTTAAGGATTGCATTTTACTTGGATCCATAATCAATGTCCATGACAGTAGCAGGCAAGAAATCAAATGATACATTGCATTGGACAAATCTGCTGCAAAATATCTCTTTAAAGTGTTAAAAAGCAAGGGTGTCACTTTGAAGACTAAGGTACACCTAACTCAAGTCATGGTATTTTCAATAACCTCATATTCATGCAAAAACTGGACAATGAATAAGGAAGACTTAAGAATAGATGTGTTTGAATTATGGTATTGGCAAAAAATATTAAATATACCACAGACTGTCAGAAAACTAGACAAACTTCAAAGGAGCATTCTGGTTGTAGGAGAAATACAGCCAGAATGCTCCTTAGATGTGAGGACGATAAAACTGTCTCATATACTTTGGGCATGTCATCAGCAGGAACCAGTCCCTGGAAAATGATATCGTGTTTGATAAAGTAGATGGTTAATAAAAAAGAGGAAGAATCTCAACAAATTGACACAGTGGCTGCAACAATGGGCCCAAACATAGCAAAGATTATGAGCATGATGCAAGACCAGGCACTGTTTCGTTCTGTTATACATAGGATTACTTTATGTTGGAATCAACTCAAATGCACCTAACAACAACATACATGTGTGCATATGTGTGTGTGTATGAGTTCTGGTGGCACAATGGAATTAAACATTGGGCTGCTAACCTCAAGGTCAGCAGTTCAAATTACCAGCCACTACACAGGAGAAAGATGATATTGTCTGCTCCCATAAAGATTTAGTCTCAGAAACTCCCTTGTATTTGTTGATTTCTGTTTGTGTCTTTTGATTCCATGGCACTTGACAAAAACAACAATAGTCTTCTTTTTAATAGAATTACATTTTAAATCTTAGGACAGTTTTAGGTTAACAGGAAAGTTATGTATAATATACACAGTGTTCCCACATATCACCTCTTCCCTCTGCGCACAATTTCTCCTATTAACATCCAGCATTAATGTATATTTGTAACAATTGATGAACCACTATTGACACATTATTAACTAGAGTGCATAGTTTACATTAGAGTATACTCTGGGTTGTACAGTTTAATAGGCTTTAACAAATGCACAACCCATGTCTCCATCATTACTGTATTTATGCAGAATAGTTTTACTGTCCTAAAACTCCCCTGTGCTCTGTCTATTCATCCTTCCCTTCTTTCCCCTGAGCCCCAGCAACCAAGTGACATTTTAACATTGCTATAGTTTTTTCTTTTCCAGAATATCATCAAGTTGAAATCATACAGTGTGTAGCTTTTCCAGACTGACTTCTCTCACTTGTTGTTGTTGTGATGTGCCATGGAGTTGGTTCCTACTCATAGCGACCCTGTACAGGGTTATCGAGGCTGTAAATCTTTACCAGAGCAGAAAGCCTCATCTTTCTACTTCAGAACAGCTGGTAGTTTTGAACTGCTAGCCCTGAGGTTAACAGCCCGATTTGTAACCACTACGCTTAAGGTTCCTCCATGTCTTTCCATGACTTTTTAGCTCCCTTCTTTTTAACACAGAATATTACTTCATTAGATGGGTATGCTATAGTTTCTTTATCCATTTACCTGTTAAAGGACACCTTCCTTGGTTGCTTCCAATTTATGGTGATTATAAATAAAGCTGCTCTTTTTTTTTATGTTTTATTGTGAATTATGTGATAGTTCACATGGGAGAACATTAGTTTTACATTCATCCTATCCTATATTGCTTCATTGCCATGGTTACAATCCCCTCCATGCATCATCAATGCATCAAAGGGTCTGCAAGCCTGCCCACCTCCCCACCCCCACCCCCAACCCCGGTTGTCAGCACACAGCCCCTATCCCTCTCTGGGTCTAAAGTCCCCAGCCACTCCATCTGTCCACGTCATCGTCTATGCCTCCATCTCTGGCGTCACTGCTTCTCTGGGTAGGGTCTTGCTCTCCGCTCTTCTTCCATGATGGTCCCAGGAACCTCCGCTCCTAGACTGCAAAGTTAATCACTCCCCTCCTTGCTACGAAACATCTACCTTTACATTTCCAACCCTCACAATTAGTACTGATAACAATTATTCATTATTGTATCCCAAGAGACCTATCCGTATTTCCTTTCATCAGCCCCTCCTAGACAGACTGGATACTAAGTGGAGATTCTACCTTCCTCCACGCCCTCTGGAGCTAGGTTCCCTCTTGAAAGTTTGTAAGCCAGTCACTTCTTGCCTTTGTAGTCCCCCCACTTTGAGTAGCCAATGTCCAAGTTGCCCATCCCTGTCTACTCTGTATATGGAGGGGGTGGGAATGAGCCTTGCTATAAAGATTTGCTCCCTCTTCTGAGCTACTGCATCCATAGATGTAGGTCAAGTTCACCAAAATGTTTCAGATTACTGTTTTTTTTTCCTCTCCTTACTTCTTCTAGTTGACCACTGATCTGCAGTCATTGAAACCAGGTCAAGTGGGTGTTCTTGTGTATATGCATTTTTTTCTTATCAGCTGGAAGTTTCACTCTCCACTCTAGTCCTCTGTGGTTTTGCCACTGACTCTGGGCCCAGAAGTCCCCAGAAAGCTGCTCTTTTTATCTACTTGCAATATATTTGTTGATCAAACAAGGTTGTTATCCTGTAGAGTTTGCCACAGTCTGGATTTTACTGATATTCTTGAAGTGTTATGTAACACATTCCTCTACGCACTGAATTTTCTGTAAATTGATCATTTGATCTAGAAACCTGATCAGATCAATGGTCAGTGTTTTTGGTTTTTGGTTTTTGGTTTTTGACAGGACTTCTTCCCAAAGAATGGTGCAAATTTCCTAAAGAAAGTGCATAATGTCTGTTTGTCTTTCTTTTGGTCATGTCATTATCCACTGATGATCACTGACTAATCCATTGTTCATCAACCAATTGCCTTCGAGTCAATTCCAAGTCATGATGACTCCATGTGTATCACAGTAGACCCATGCTCCATAGGGTTTTCATGGATGATTTTCCAGAAATAGATTACCAGGCGTTTCTACTGAGGTACCTCCAGATATACTCGGAACTGCAGCCTTTTGGTTAGCAATGTGTGAACTATTTGCACCACCCAAGGGCTCTGGACTTGATGGTAATTTAGCTCTACTAATCTACTCATTAAGGAGCTCTGGTAGCATAGTGGTTAC
>NW_006408851.1:1808597-1811537 GCF_000296735.1 Chrysochloris asiatica
TGATGCCTTTGAGTTATGGTGTTGGAGGAGAATATTGAAAGTGCCATGGGCTGCCAAAAGAACCAATAGATACGTTTTGGAAGAAGTGCAACCAGAGTACTCCTTAGAGGCCAAGATGGCCAAACTTCGTCTCTCATACTTTGGATATATTGTCAGGAGGGAGCAGTCGCTAGAGAAGAATATCATGTTTGGTAAGGTGGAGGGTCAGAGAAAAAGAGGAAGACCCCCAATGAGATGTATTGGCCAAGTGGCAGCATCAATGGACTCAAACGTGGCAACAACAGTGAGGTTGGCCCAGGATCGGGCAGTGTTTCATTCTGCTGTACATAAGGTCGCGATGGGTCGGTACCGACTTGATGGCACCTAACAACAACAACAATCTACAATAAACTCAGATATTCAAAAAGGGATTTGAGAAGTCACTTCAGGAAATGTTTCCAACCAGCTCAGAAATTTCTCACAGAGTAAGATTCAAATCTTAAGTGAAAGCAGACAAAGTGGTTAGCCTGTGGCAAGAGAACACAAACAGGAAGCACCAGACTTTCAATGTAAATGTTACTGAGAAAGGCCCAGAAAACTTAGATAAGTATCATCCAGTTTGGAGATTTGCAAAGATCCCTGGCACTCACTGGAAAGGTCAAGCAAGGGTCTGCTCTTATGGTAAGCATGACCAATGGGTGACTACATATCAACACTTGTTCCCATTTCAGCATTCTGGTGTGGTACTGTGGGTTAATGCCCCAGACTGCCAAGCCATTTGAACTGCAAGGTCAGTGGTTCAAGCTCACCAGCTGCTCCTCGGAAACCCTATACAGGGTCGCTATGGGTCAGAACCGACTAGACAGCACTTAACAATAACAAGAACATCTGAAACTGGGTGCATACAGATATTGAAGGTTGGCCATTTATGAACTCCCTGGAAAAAGATTATCTTGGGGATAAAAGCAGCCAGAATACCGAGCCTAGAGTCCCCGCCCCACAGGAAAGGCTCTGACTCATCTTCCAAGGCCTTTCTCTGCATAGATTGCATCTAGCGCTGCGTACACTCTCCCCGCCCCTCCTACGTGATGCATTTTTAAACTCTTATTTAATGACATTCAGATTTATCTTATTTATTACTTTTCTTATAACCATCAAAATCCTTTATGGATGTAAGTTTGGTGTACATAAATGATAAGAATATCTACACAGTACTGATTATAATGTTACAAATCATTTATATACATCCCTTTTAACCTCACAATATTGTGAAACAGACTCCACAGAAAAGGAGGCATAGAAAAGGCAGGAAACTCAGTTGGTTCTCATAATTAGTGAGAGGCAGAATCAAGGTTCTAACCCAAGTGGGAAGGATTCTATGTCAGGTCATGCTCTAATAATAAGATGTCTTTAATAGTACAAATCACTAATAACACTCTCATATAATCTCTATCATTAGTTAAACAGAGTGCCAGCCATTTTACAACAGCTGTTAAACAAATTGAACTAAAAGAAGGTTAACTACACCATAAACACACACACACACTCTTTTGTTTAGCTAGTTCCATCATTCTTTAAACCTAAACTTGCTGGTGCCGACACCATGCCAAACACTGGAACTAGTGAGCAAGTCAGACATGATCCCAGTCCCTGTAGAGCTTCTACAGTTTCACTCCTGCTGATGTGGCCCTGTAGGACAAGCCTTGGACTGTTAAACACAAGGTTGGCTGTTCAAACCTACCAGCCACTCCTCAGAAACCCCATGCAGGGTCATTATGATTCAGAATTGGCTTGATGGCACTTAACAATTCCTCAGGGAAGACCTGGCAATCTACACAAGAAAAATCAGCTACTGAAAAGTTTACAGAGCATGGTTCTACTCTGACACCTGGGGCCACCATGAGTCAGGTTCTCTGAAAAGTTAGGGAAAGGAGGGCTAACTGTGAGTTTCTATGCCCCAGGGTGCTAACCTCTCCTTAGCAGATACTGCAACCTCTGACTGGGAGCCTCCCTCCCACTGCACACACCTTTTGGTTCCCACCTTGCCAGCACGGGCTGCCCGGTCCTGCCTCAGCCTGGAAGCTATACCAGCAGATGGAAACCTACTCTGCCGAAGGGGCTGATTAATCCTAAATGTCAGTCTCACAGGTCTTTCTCTGTGCACACTCATCCAACCAGGAGTCCCGTGATCACAACCTGCAGGCCTGGGTTAAACCTCCACAGAGTCAGCAACTCCTGGAATCAAAGGACAGTACCTGCTCCCCACTCTGCCCCACATGGTATGTATATTATTCAGTTGTCTAGAAACAGTGACTTTGAAGGAATGAGCAGATGGACATTCTGGCCTCAGGCAGGCATGGGTGAGGTGGGTCCTCAGACAGGGACCAGGAACTCAGAAAGGGAGCCTTGGGCAGACAAAGGGAGAACTTCTATGTCTTTTATCTTCTCTGGTCAGACATCAAGGGGTCTCTACAGAAAAAGGCAGCAGGCCAGGAACCACACATTCAGTTGTGCTGTGTAAATCAGATTATCTGTTACCTGTTACTCATTCCTTTGCTTTCTCTTTTCTTAGCCTTAGGTCTTTGTTGTTACACCTTCAGATCAGCTCTGACTCATGGAAACTCTATGTACAACAGAATAAAACATTACCTGGTCCTGCATTATGTTAAAGATCATTGGTGTCCTGGAGGCCATGTGGCCACTGTGTGTTTTGTTGTTGTTGTTAGGTGTCATTGAGTCAATTCCAAACCATAGCAACCCTATGTACAACGGAACAAAACACTACACAGTCCTGCACTGTGTTCACAATTGTTACTACACTTGAGCCCATTGTGGCTGCCACTATACCAATCCATCACTTTGGGGGTCTCCCTCTTTTTTGCTGTTCCTCCACTTTACAAAGCATGATGTCTTTCTTCAGGGACTGGTCCCTCCTGACAAAATGCCCAAAGTATAAGAGGC
>NW_006408851.1:1812552-1813995 GCF_000296735.1 Chrysochloris asiatica
TCCCATGATTTTCACATTCCCTTGGGTCACCTCTCTTTGGAATGGGCACAAATATGGATCTCTTCCAATCAGTTGGTAAGGTAGCTGTCTTCTAAATTCCTTGACACAGATGAATGAGTGCCTCCAGTGTCTCATCAGTTTGTTGAAATATTTCAGGTAGTATTTCATCAACTCCCAGAGCCTTGTTCTTTGCCAGTGCCTTCAGTGTAGCTTGGACTTCTTCCATCAGTACCAATGGCTCTTGATCATATGGTAGCTCTTGGAATGGTTGAACATTGATCTGTTTTTTTGTTGTTGTTTGGTAAAGTGACCCTGTGTATTCCTTTTGATGCTTTCTGAATTATTCAATATTTTGCCCAAAGAATCCTTCAGTATTTCAAATTGAGGCTTAACTTTTTTCTTCAGTTCAGCTTGAGAAATGCTGAGCGTGTTCTTCCCTTTTGGTTTTCTAACTCTACGGTATCTTTGCGAATTTCAGTATAATATTTGACTTTGTCTTCTTCAGGTGCCCTTTGAAATTTTCTATTCAACTCTTTGATCTCCTCATGTCTTCCATTTGCTTTAGCATCTCTGTGCTGGAGAGCAAGTTTCAAAGTCTCTTTTGACATCCAGTTTGGTCTTTTCTTTCTTCCTTGTCTTCTTAATGACCTTTTGCTTTTTTCTTGTATGACGTCCTTGATGTCAACTTACACCTCTTCTGGTTTTCAATCATTAGTGTCTAATGCATCAAATCTGCTCTTGAGAAACTCTCTAAATTCAGGTGGAATGTGTCCAAGGGCAAAGTTTGGTTCTCATGGACTTGTTTTCATTTTCTTCAGCTTCAGTCTGAACTTGGAAATGAGCAATTGATGGTCTGTTCCATCATCTGCCCCTGGCCTTATTTTGGCTGATGATATTGACCTTTTCCAGTGTCTCTTTCCACAGATGTAGTCAATTTGACTTCTGTGTATTCCATCTGGTGAAGTTCATGTGTGTAATCATCTTTTATGTTGTTTAAAAAAGATACTTGTAATGAACAAGTCATCGGTCTTGCAAAATTCTATATTTGATCTCTATTTCTATCACCATGGCCATATTTTCCAATATTGATCCTTCCTCTTTGTTTCTAACCTTTATATTCCAATCACCAGTAATTATCAATACATCTTGAATGCATGTTTATTCAGTTTCAGACTGAAGAAGTTGGTAGAATTCTTCAATTTCATCTTCACTGACTTTAGTGATTGGTGCATAAATTTGAATAATCATGGTATTAACTGGTCTTCCTTATAGGGCTATGAATATTATACCATCACAGGCAATACTATACTCCAAGATAGATCTTGAAATGTTCTTTTTGATGATGAATGCAGCGCCATTCCTCAATTTATCATTCCCAGCAGAGTAAACCACATAATTGTCAGATTCAAAATGGCCAATACCAGTCCATTTCAGCACACTAAT
>NW_006408851.1:1814759-1825149 GCF_000296735.1 Chrysochloris asiatica
GATGGCGTCAAGTGTGGCAGCGGTAGTGAGGTTGGCCCAGGATCGGACATTGTTTCGTTCTGCTGTGCATGGGGTCACTATGAATCAGTTCCAACTCGATGGCACCTGACAACAACAGTTGTTTCTTCTTATTTTGAGTTGTGCCCTATCAGCAAATAAAGGTCCTGAAAGCTTTCACCTTAAGGAAGCCATTCTTCCCCAGTTGTATTTGGAGTGCCTTCAACCTGAGGGGCTCATATTCTGGCACTGTATCTGGCAGTATTCTCGTGCTATTTATTGTGCTTCAATATGCAATATTCTGACATTATCTGACAATGTTTCACTGCTATTCATAAGGATTTCAGTGACTAAACATTCGGAAGTTGTCCACCTCTTTTTCTTCCGAGTCTGTCTTAATCTGGAAACTCAGCTGAAACGGTCCACCATGGGTGACCCTGCCAGAATTCATAATATTAACGGCATAGTTTCCAGCATCACAGCAACACACAAGTCACCACAGTACAACAAATTGACAGACAAGTGATATATTTTGAGTGCCTTCCAGTCTAGGGCGATGCATCATCCAGCACCACATCAGACAGTATTCTATTGTGATCCATAGGATTTTCACTGGCTTTTCAAAAGTGGATCACTGGACTTCTCTTCCTAGTTTAAGTCTGGATGGAAACCCAGCTAGTATTTTTTGTTGACTTTTTATTGTGAATTAGGTTAAAATTTACAGAGCATATTATCAGTTTTACACTCAACATTTCATATACATTTTGTATCATCTTATTGATTGTAATTCCCTCAAATGTAGCCTCATTTATCTTACTTCTTCCCTGTGTTTCTTGGTTCCATTCCTCTGCCTTCCTTACTGTTCTGAGTTTTGTCCTTGGGTAAATGTTTCCCTATTGATATCAAATGGTTGATTATTCTAAGGTTTGCATGTCTCATTAGTGTTCTTGTTCCCCTAATCGATCTATTATTCCACTGAAAATTGAGCCAGCAAAGGGGAAATGAGGACTCTACTAGTATTTCTAAATACCGGTGGCATAGCTTCCATTATCACGCTGTTGTTGTTGTTAAGTGCTATCAAGTCAGTTCAGACTCACAGAAACCCTGTATAGGGTTTCCAAGGAGCAGCTGGTGAGCTTGAACCACCAACCTTGCGGTTCAAATGGCTTTGCAGTCTGGCGCATTAACCCACAGCGCCACACCAGTACTCGTTCATTATCATAGTAACATGCCAGTCAACCCAGTAAACAAACTGACAAATGGGTGGTGGCTTGGATCTTTAGGGAAATTTTCATTGTTTGAATTATTTACTGTGGCTGCAATGGCAATGGCCTCAACTGTGATTACTAAGCATAGAACCAGGGACAGGAAACCTCTAGGAACATGTCAGGGCTGGGAAGCCAGGTTCTTTCCCTCCAGAAATGTTCCCTCCCACAGCCCACTACAAAGGATATGTTCTTTATTTTATGTTAAGAGGTGACTATTTCTTTGCAGCATCTAAACAAGTCTAGGAAGGCTCCTGACTTCAGCCCTCATCTGAAAATCACCCAAAGTCAGCTCTGGATATTGCTTCCCTTGGTACTTGGAGTTGCTCTACTCTATACAGACTCTGTAGCCCTGAGTAACCTGGATGCCCTGGCAGGGGAACATCACCACCTGGCAGGCAAAAGGATCCCAAATGTTATTTTAGCATCAGAGATATGGCTCATAAACTACTTTCCACCCCAAGATCTTTAGGCTAAGAGCAATGAAAAGTCATCTTTTTTTCCACAAGAGGCAGCTTGAGGTCTCCTCCTCTGTGCTCTGCAGTGCTCCTCTTCCCCGATTGCCGTTGTGTTGTTAAGTGCCATAGTCGCTTCTGACTCACAGCAACCCCGTGTACAACATAATGAAGCACTGCCTGGTCCTACGTCACCCTCACAATCATTGCTATGCCTGAGCCAGTTGTTACAACCACTGTGCCAACCCATTTCATTGAGAGTCTTCCTCTTTTTCTCTGGCCCCCTCTCTACTTTACCAAGCATGATGTCCTTCTCCAGGGACTGGGCCCTCCTGAGAGCATCATTTTTCTATATGAGTTTCTGTATGAGTTGGACCTCCTAGTCCATCACTCGAAAAGAAAATTACTCTACTTACTTGTTACAAGCCCTCCCCCCAAATTCCTATGATTCAAAACTTGGGTCCTTTGTTCATATGTGAATAAATCAATATTTTGCCGTCTCTTTTTTTTTTTTTTCACCAATGCACACACTTCCTCATTTTTCAACGACTCTGTCTATCCTTTCTCATCTGCAGTGGAAAGTTCATGACCCTTGTCCTGAGCTCACACTCTAGGGCTCAGGGCCAGTGCTCTGTAAGACACATTTGGGACAGAGTTTAGGACAGTGGTGCACTGGTAAACCAGCACGGGATGAGGGTAACCCTGATTTATAGTGTTAACCAATTTCCTTAGAGTAAACAGTCTCACCATAACTGATTTCCAGTTACAATGGTATAGCAACAAGCTTGCAAATGCCTGACTATTAACAATTCTTCTTACCAGCCAGTCTGAGCTGGACTGAGCTGACACCAGTACACCATTAGTTCAAGGACAATGCCAGAGCATCCCTGACTCCAAAATGTCTGACAATACAAGTCATAAACTCCATGGAATTTGAAGGGATGGAAGCTGGATCTCATTCCCCATTTCCTCTGGCTAGCGCGGCTCAGAGTTCTTGTAATCTATCACAGTGCTATCATCCAGCATTAACCTAACTTCCTTCATGTTTGTAGTTAGCCTAACTAGTCCTCACCCCAGCCTCTGGAATTTTTACAATTTTATGTATTGCTCAAGCACAAATATTCTACCTAAGGCCATCTACACAGTTCTCCCTGCAGGGTCATTAGGATATGGAAGAAGATTGTTTGTATGTCATAAATGCTATTGTTACTGCTTGATCTGATGGTTATGTTGACATTTACAACTTTGTGATTATCTTGTGACTTGAGTAATGGAAAGTACCTGGAAAAGTCGGGACTCCCCCAGAGTGTGCATCCTAGTGTGAAAGTAAGTAGAAAGAGAGGGACCGGGTGCTGGTGGCCAGGAGGCAGGCTTGCAGAATGTGCCCTTGATTGTTTACATTATTATATAGTCTTGAGTGTTTCTGTGTACATACCCCCCTCCCCCCAAAAAAACAAAACAAAAAACCCAGAGGGAATGGACTGTTGAATGATGATGCACAGAGGAGATTGTAATCATTGCAATGAAACGATGGTCCAAAGCTGATGTTCTCCCATGTAAACTATCACTCAGTTCACAATAAAAACTTTAAAAAAAAAGAAAAAAAAAGTCTATAGAATCCATATATTCTGATCAGAGGCAAGATTCCATTAAGACAGTCTGTGCTGCTGTCGGAACTCCCAGCTGGCATCACCTTCTAATAAAACTTCTCTTTTTCTCTCTAATTTGGAGTTGATGAATTTGGCTCTGCTGCTCCAGGGCATGAACCCTTATTTAGGGGTAACATATAGGAAAGAATACAGACTTTGGGAAGTCAGGGAAAACTCTGGCAAATTTTTAGCTTACTGCTTTGTAAAACGATGATGGTTGTGGTGGTTGTGTGCATGGAGTTGGTCCCGATTTATGGCAACCCTGTATAGGGTTTCTGAAGTTTTAAATCTTTACAGGAACAGAAAGCCTCGTCTTTGGAACTGCTGGTAGTTTCAAACTACTGACCTTGAGATTAGCAGCCCGACTCATAACCACTATACTGCCAGAGCTCCTTGCTTTGTAAAATGGGATTGATAAAACCTACCTGTAGGAAGGTGTGCCTGGGTGGCACAAGTGGTTATGTGTTCAACTAATTGCCAAGAGGTTGGTGGTTCGAACCTACCCAGAAGCACCTTGGAAAACAGGCCTAGACTAGATCTGAAAGGTCACAGCCTTGAAAACACTATGAAGTATTCTACTCTATATACATGGGGTCATGGTGAGTCAGAACTGACTTGACAGCAAACAGTGACAACCTATGGACTGACTTTAATGTGCCTTTATAAAATGAAATGCCTTTATAAAATGCCTCATGTGTGTATAGCAAGCTCTCAAGTGTTGTTTGTTCCCCACTCATGTCTTAATTTGCCTATAGCTCTAAGAATTATTTTCTAAAGGGTCCAACGGGGGGGGCCTAAACTCAACACTGTCAAAATGGGGTTCAACAAAACTCTGGCAGTCTCTAACTTTAGACCCCTTTGAAATGCATGACTTTTTTTCTCTTTTGAGCTCTCCCTCATCTTCATCCCAAGAGAGTTGAGTGTCCATCAAATGTTTCTATAACTGGGGTTTATGCCTCCTCTGAGATAGTAAAGCATAGTCAAGATCAGAAACCACTGTCCAAGGTCAGAGCAAGGGCATCAGGCCTCATCCAGGCCACAATTGTGCACATAAACTTGCAGAGCACATAAACTTAGCGTGTGCCCAAAAAAAGTGTCCCACTTCAGACCAGGTCCCCCACAATAAATGGTTACACCAGTTGTGGAGCTCACAGTCTATTTAGGAAGTTGTGGTCAGATAACTAGAGGAACTTTCCAATTATCAAACCACCATCAAAGGAAATGGAATCTTTATTTCTATGGCTGAAGAAAAAGGAGGAATCAGAGACTATAAGGAGATCAATCTCACTTGATTTGAGCAGTTTGGCTATTCACAACAATGGCTTGATTGGGATAATATAGAAAGGTAGCAAATGAAACTTTTAGGAAATCATATTTCTTGTGACAAATCATTTGTGGTAGGCCATGAAAGTTTCAGAAACTCTGAATTACAAAAATCTTTACAAATAAATGAAAAGATTTTGGCTTGAACCATGTCTGGCTACTTTCCAGCTGACATACCTATGCAAACTATTCAATTTCTGAACCTCCGTCTCCCATGCATTCATTCACCACTGCCATTAAGCGGATTCTGACTCAGAGCAACCAGTATAGGGTTTCTGGAGCTATAAGTCTTCAGGAGAGCAGAAAGCCTCCTCTCTCCACTAGAATGACTAGTAGGTTTAAGCTGATAACCTTATGGCTAACAATCTAATGCTGATCTTACAGCATCACTAAGACTCCTTATAGAGCTTCTATGTATGCTAGGCACAAGACTATGTGAATCCTGGGAAGACAATAAGCAAAATCAAGTATAGTACATTTACTCATAGAGCGTACAATTCATCCATCTGTAAAACAGCGTATTAGATCTATATATTGCTCGATTGAACATTGAGCAACTGGGGTGAGTTCAGTTCCAGATCTTAAAGGTGACTAAGGGCCACAGTCTCAGGGTTTCCAGTCTCTATCCAACTAGTAAGCCAGGTCTTTTTTATGATTTTGAATATTGTTCTACATTTCTCTCACCCTCTATCCAGGACCTTCTAATGTGATCCTTTCAGAACAGTTGGTAGTAGTAGCTAGAACCATCTTGTTCTTCTTCAGAATTGTGAAGATG
Organism: Chrysochloris asiatica; assembly: GCF_000296735.1. NCBI lineage: Eukaryota > Metazoa > Chordata > Mammalia > Afrosoricida > Chrysochloridae > Chrysochloris > Chrysochloris asiatica. Next base: position 1,820,224 of record NW_006408851.1, read on the forward strand.
GATGTTTATATGGTCCATTAGTCCACTGGACTCATTGTTTCCACGCCTTTTAGATTTTCATCATTCTTCTTAACTGATTATCTATTCTTAAACCTTCACCCAATTCACAATAAAAAGTTTTGTTTGTTTGTTTATTTGTTTTTAAAAAAAAAAAAAGGCATAGGACTTCCAGCAAGATGGCACAGTAGGTAGACAGACACATGGACCTTCTACAACAAAAACATGAGAAACCAAATGAAACAGACACACATGAAAATCCTGGAACCCTGAACTTCGGAGGAAAGGTTAGAGAAGTGGACTAAGTGCTTGCTGGGAGGAGAAGCTGATCAGGGACAATAGGAAAGGGAAAGTGATTCATGAATGGCCAGCCAGACTCGGTGCAACCATCTTGTGAGCAGCTTTGGCAACAGAAGGTAGCCTGGCAGAGCAGATTCACACACACAAGGAAAAGGTGCGATTCCTACTCCCCCATCATGCTCTCCTGATGACCGGAGGTGTGGCCAGCTCCCACCCTCATCCACCCCCAGCGCAAATCCTACTCTCCAGGAGTAAGGAACCATATGGTCAAGAGCCACACCAGTGTAAGGCAGGGACCAGCTTCGCTGCTTTGGTGCCTGGATTCAGGTGAGCTCGGCTCCAGACATGCAAACCCAGCAGAGCCACCAGACTAGCATTTAACCACCTTTAGCTACCATGTGGTCCTAACAGACACTGAAACCAGCTCCAACAAGGAGCTCCATGAACTACTTCTGGATTGAGAGTCCTGAACATAGGTAACACAGAGGCCTGCAGGAACGACACCTAGGGCCAGGAAGTCTGCAGTCACATCCTTCCCACACCCACCTAGTGAGATCCTTGACTTGCATGAACCCCCCAGAGTTTTCTCCTCTTCCAGTCCAACAGCTACACTGTTTTTAGGTTTGGTTTTTCCTTGTTTTATTAATTTTGTTTGTTTCTTCTCTATCTATTCCCTTGAATTTTATCCTTTCTATCTTTGCTGTTACTTTTTCTTCTGTTTCTCTTTCCCTTTTCCTCACCCTCCCTTCCTTTTGATCTTTCTTTACTCTATCTTTTCATCTGCTCTCTCTTTTCATCTTCCCTCTCCCTGGTTTTTAAAGTGATTTTTCTTCTTCTTTTTATTTCCTTTATTTTTTTCTTCTATAGCTCTATTTTTCTGCCTCTCTTTTCTCTTTTTAATTGATTCTTAAGTGTGTGGGTTTTTGTGTGTTTTTTGGTCCTTTTATATTCTCTTTTATTATTATTTTTTGTTTATTTTTTGTGGGAAGAGGTCATTTTACTATCCAACAGGAGACAGCAACTGTGCCTATACAGCCCAACCACACACTTACCATCCATAGCTCCATCCACTGGGCAAGAGCCACTACCAGCTTGTACACCACCTGAACTATGATTGACAGCAGACAACAGCAGCTAAACCCACCCTAAACTGAGGTGCACAAACAGCGAACAAAAACAGTGTACATGATTCCATTCTCTAATTACACCCACAGGAGACAGGTGATAAAAGCCTAAGAACACATCAACATGAAATCATCAATTAAATACAAATATGACTACTCCACAATGCCCCAGAGATAATAGACTATTTTCGCTCATGCAAAGAAACAAGAGAGGACGACTCAAACAAATGACCAAGATGAAGAGCCAGGAAATATTTCTGAGAAAGAAAAGGTAATAGAATTAACTGAAAAAGAACTCAAAAGAAAGATATGTAGGTACCTTTAAAGGACTGATAGAAAGATCGAGGAAAGGAAGGAGAACAGAAAAAAACTTTAGAAAAATTCAGGAAAACAATACAAGAACAAACACAAAATAAACGCAAATTTTGAAACAATACAAAACCTGCAATTAGAAATCCAGAAGGTTAATACTAAAATCTCTGAAATGGACAATAAAATGAAAGGGTAAAAGAGTAGATTCAGAACAACAGAAGCCTAAATTAGTGAACTCGAGGATAAAACTAGTTCTAAAAGAACAATTTTTTAAAAAATAGAATTAAAAATCCAAAGAAAGCCTAAGAATTATATGAGACACCATGAACAGGAATAACTTACAGGACAGGAAGAGACAATAAAAAACACAGAGAAAATCGTCAAAGAGTTGGTTGGAGACAACTTCCCTAACATCATAAAAGATGAGACAATAAGCATTCAAGAAGCTGAATGAACCCCAAACAGGATAGATCCCAAAAGAATATCACCAACACATATCATAATCAAACTCTCCAAAACCAAAGACAAGGAAAGAATCCTGAGAGCACCTCAGGAAAAAAAGAAAAGTTACCTACAAAGGAGAACCAACAAGACTAAACTCTGATTTCTCAGCAGAAACCATGCAGGCAAGAAGGCAGTGGGATGACGTATACAAAACTCTGAAAGAAAAAAAAAATTGCCAACACAGAATCATATACCTAGCAAAGCGATTCCTCAAATATGAAGGTAAAATTAGGACTTTTCTTCAGAAACAGAAATTAAAGGAATTTGCAATGACAAAATCAACTTTATAAAAAATGCTAAAGGGTGCTCTTTGGACTGAGAACCAACAAGAGCAGACAACAACCTGAGATTACCATATATAACATCAGCCAGAACTCAATACAGATATATTGTTGTTGTTACATGCCGTTGTGCTGGTGCCAACTCATAGTGACCCTGAATAAGGTTTTCAAGGAGTGGCTGGTGAGTTTGAACCACCAACCTTGTGGTTCAAACCAACCTTTCAGTCCAGTGCTTTATCCCACAGTGACTTAGAATTACTAACAGTAAAACAAACTTAAAAGACTGAAAATAGGGAACCAATGATATCATCAATTTATAATGAAGCCAACTGCAAAGCCAAAAGAGGGAATAGTGTAGATACAGAACTTCCAAAAGGCAAGGAAGCCATGTCTATTTCAAGATACAACAGACTGTTTTAAATAGGGAAAAATACTAGTATATTACAGAGTAAGCTGAAAGGAAATTAATACACCTGCCCATCAAGATTTTTTTTTTTTAAAGAGGAAACCCAGAAAGGTTTAGTAAACATTAACACAACAGATATAAAAATGCATAGAAAGCCCACAAACAAAATTAACTCAGTGCAGAAAAGTATGCGGAACAAAGAAACCAACAGTATTACACACATGCACACATACACACACAAAAAAAAACACAGAAAAATTACAGTAATCAACTCATACCTATAGATAATTATCACACTGAATGTAAATGGATTAAATGCACCAATAAAGAGAGATAGAGAACAGAATGAATAAGAAATGCTGTCTATAAGAGACACATCAAAAAGATGGAGACAAAAAAAACAATTTTTGATAAAAGAAATGAGGGTCAATTGCTACAATCTGACCCATACTCATGGATGTAGGAGCTCGAAATACCAATGGAGAGGGAAGGAGTCTTCACATCAAGTATCAATGCTATCTCCTCTCTACACAGGGTAGAAAGGGACAAGCAACTTAGACATTGGCTATCTAAAATGAGTTAATTAAATGTTTAACCAAATATAACAGGGTAATTTTCAAATTGATAATTTTGTATAGCCCACAAATGATGTTGTAAATTTCGGCAGAAAAAAGTTCCCCATCCCTGCTCTGCACTAACAAACAGAACTTCAAAAATGAAATCAGGGAAACAATACCAACTGCAATAACTCCCAGAAAGATAAAATAGTAAGAAATAAATCTAACCAGGGACATAAAAGATGAAAAAGAAAAGTACAAAACACTACTGCAAGAAACTTAGAGAGACCTATGAGGGTCATTCTCTCTTGTTGACCCTAAACTTCACCAAGTGTCTTAGTATGAGTTCTCTAGAGAAGGAAAATCAGGAAACTTATATATGTGTATATATAAAGAGAGATTTATATCAAGGAAAGGACTCACACAGTTGTAGAGGTGGGTAAGTCCCAACCAAGATTTATTCATTCTTCTGGCAGTCCATGTTGTTGTTGTTGTTGTTGTTGTTGTAAGTACCATGGAGTTGTTTTTTGTTTTTGTTCTGGGGTTTGGTTTTTCCCTTGTTTCATTGTTTTTGTTTATTTATTCTTTCTCCTCCTTCTTCTCTGTCGATTCCCTGGAATTTTATCCCTTCTATCTTTGTTGTTGTTTTTCCACAAGGTTAAGGATCCGGTGGCCTCTCCCACTTCTGACTTATGGACTACGAATTCAGGAATTCCCTCTACTCTCACAGGCCTCCCTCACTTCTGACCCACTTGCTCCCACCACTCGCTCAGGCTAAAAAATTCACTAAAACAACCATCAGAACTCAGGAATGCACTGTACTTGGATACAGTATTATTATAATAAAAAGGATGGAAACAAATGTATAGGGTCAAGTCTGGGACGATTCCTAATGTCCCCCAAAGAGATAAACTATCATCTCACATGCTTTACTGTCTGTCACCAACCAGGAAGCCCATGCATGGAACTTTCATGTCCAGAGCCTTTATGAGGCCTGATTCCACAGGCAGGCCTGATTGAATCATATCCCCCTCCCCTGAAGTGGGTTGTTATCACACAATGGGTATTTTGGGTCAGCCCCAGCTGAGTGACCTTATTAGATAACCTATAAGTTACGTGTCATCTGGAGCCCAGATGATAACAAGCTACCTCAATCCCGGGAGAACTTCCAAGGTTTTAGAGTTTATTTTTCAGGAATCAAGAAAATTCCACACAATAAAATATTATTCAGCCATAAAAAGATATAAAGTATTGATGCATGCTACAATGTAGATAAACCTTAAAAACATTGTGCTGAGTGAAAGAAGACATACACAAATTGTTATTGTTAAGCACCATGGAGTCAGTTCCGACTCATAGTGACCCTGCACAGGGTTTTCCGAGGCTGCAAATCTTTACAGGAACAGAAAGCCTCATCTTTCTCCCGCGGAGCAGCTGGTAGTTTC
>NW_006408851.1:1825249-1838770 GCF_000296735.1 Chrysochloris asiatica
TATTATATTATTTCATGTAAATGAAATGTCCAGAATAGGAAAATGTATAGAAACAGAAAGTCACTGGGGTGGGGCTGTTTAGAAGCAATGGGGAGTGATTGCTAATGAGTATGGGGTTTCTTTCTGGAATAATGAATATACTCTTGAAATGATTTTACTAATGTTTACACAAATGTGGACTGCAGGGTCACTTTGAACCTCAGGGTCAGTGGTTCAAGCTCAGCAGCCGCTCCTCCAAAACCCTACACAGGGTCATTATGAGTCGGTACTGACTCAACAGCACTTAACAACAACACAATTCTGTGGATATACCTAGCCATTTCATTGTGCACTTCAAAGAGGTTAATTGTATTGTATGTGAATTATATCTCTAAAAAACCAAAACTTACTGCCACCAAGTCAACTCTGACTCTTTGCAACCCTATAGGACAGAGTAGAGCTGACCCATAGGGTTTCCAAGGTTGTAAATATTTACAAAAACACAGCTTTCTCCCACCAAATGGCTGGTGGATCCCAACTGCCAACCTTTCCAAATAGCCAAGCACTTAACTACTATACCTCCAGGGCCCCTATTGCTCAATAAAATTGTTATTTAAAATAAAGGCATAATAATAGTTCTCACTTCATAGGGTCATTGTGAGAATTAAATGAGATATGTATTGGCTGAAGCAATAGATAAAGTTAGTAATGACACTTAGGAAGCAAGCCTGGAGAGTAGGGATAGGTGAGCAATGGATACTTTAACTTTCTTCTTTAATTTATTTGTGTTGTTGTTGTTGTGAAGTGCCGTCGAGTCGGTTCCTATCCATAGCGACCTTGTATAAGGTTTCCGATGAGCAGCTGGTGAGCTTGAACTGCCGACCTTGCAGTTCAAACGGTTACGCAGTCTGACGCATTAAACCCCGGCGCCACACCAGGACTCCTGTTTATTTTTTATAACTAATATGCTTTTATAATTCAAAACAGTAAACAAAAGAAATATATGCTGTTTATCATCCTGTGTCACAAAGTTGTTCTAAATGTCCTCAGAAAAGCCCCCCACTCCTAAGGATTGAAGGTCCACAGTCTATTCTTAGTCTATCTTTGACGGTTCCTGTTTGTATGTGTATCTTTTTCCAGACTTCCCTAGCTTTGTTTACCTTTCACCCACTCTACCCCCAATTTACTTATGTCTGTTAGTCACAAAAACTTTTCCTTCCTTCCCTATAGCCAACCTGCCCTGACATCTGACTTCAAGCCCTTCACTGTGCTAAAGGGAAGGCTTCCTAAGTGGGAGGCTGGGTCTACTCAGCAAGACCGGAAGTCTGTTTCCTGGGTCTGTCAACACTGGCAGAAATCCAGACAGCTGACGTCACCTGGTCCAGATAGCGGAAGCCATTACCTAACCCTAGGAAATCTATGCCAACAACACATGTCTCTGTGACTCTCTCCCTCAGTTCACGAAACGTTATTCCTAGACAGAAGGAAGATGAATAGCAGTTGGAAGCACACTAGCCTTTGAAACAGATGTGTGGAGTGTGAGGCTGCCCGCAGTGCTGACTGGCTGAAGAGTCACAAGACGTCAGTCTGAGTAGAAGCTCTGCCACCTAACTTCTGACCTTTGACAAATCATTCTATTTCCTTTGGTGGGTTTTCTTAACCATGAATAATAATACCTTCTTAACAGAACTATTGTTGCAAGACTGGAATGAGGTAATCTACTAAGGATTTTGTAAACTTTAAGCAGGATGTCAGAGTCCTGGTGCGGTGCTGTGGGTTAACACATGGGACTGCAAAGTCAGTTTGAACCCCAAGGTCAGCGATTCAAGCTCACCAACCGCTCCTTGGAAACCCTATACAGGGTCGTTATGGGTCAAAACCAACTCGATGGCACTTACCAACAACAAGCAGGATGTCTGTGCAAAATATTGCCCCCTTGGAATCCTTCTGAGAGAAGCAGGCCCCAGAGCGGTAGGATGGAGAGGGGACAGGACTAGCCACTTACTAACTCTGCAACTCAGATGCACAAAAACTTCTATGTCATTAATCCAAAAAGCCAACCCATTGCTGATGAGTGAATTCCAACTCAAAACAACCCTAGGTGGTACAGAATAGAACCACTCCACAGGCTTTTCTTGACTGTAATCTTTACAGATGCACACCATTAGGTCTTTCTTCCAAAGGTTCACTAGGTGGTTTTGAACAGCTAACTTTTAGGTCAGTAGTCGAGTTGCAAACTATGTACACCATTGTTGTTGCTGTGAAGTGCCATCAAATTAGTTTCAACTCATAGCAACTTTACACAGGGTTTTCAAGGAGCAGCTGGTGGGTTTGAACCCAACCTTTCAGTTAGCAGTCCAGTGTTTATCCTATAGCACCACAACAGGACTCCATTGTTATTGTTGTTAAGTGCCATGGAGTTGGTCCCTACTCATAGCTACCCTGGTTTCTGAGGCTATAAATCTTTACAGCAGCAGACAGACTCATCTTTCTCCCTGGGAGTGGTTGATGGGCTCAAACCACTGACATGTGTTTCTCAGCCCAGTGTTTATCCTACAAAGCCATTGTGCTCCCCCATTGGCACTATACTGGGACCGTCTACCAAGTCACTTGCCTTCAATTCAGACTCATGTTAACTCCACATGTGTAGAATACAACTTTGTTCCATATTGTTTTCAAGGCTGTGACCTTTCAGAAGCAGAAAACCAGGAATTTTGTCGGAGGCACTTTTAGGTGGGTTTTAACCATTAAACTTTTGATTAGTAAACCCACTGTCATTGAGTTGGTACCGACTTATAGTGACCCTGTAAAGGGTTTCTGAGGCTGTAATCGCTACAGCAGTTGTTGTTGTTGTTGTGGTTGTTAAGTGCCTTCGAGTTGGTACCAACTCATAGTGACCCTGTATAGGGTTTCCAAGGAACGGTTGGTGAGCTTGAACCACCGACATTGCAGTTCTAAGCAACTTTGCAGTGCAGCGCATTAACCCACAGCGCCACACCAGGATTTCTTTATACCACATAGCACCTTTACACCACGTAGCACATAGCACCACAACATGACTCCATTTGCACCCTTGCTGTTGTTATTAACTGCCATGGAGTTGGTCCTGATTCATCATGACCCTGTATAGGGTTTAGGAAGCTGTAATCTTCACAGGAGTGTTGTTGTTAAGTGCCGTCCAGTCGGTTCTGACTCATAGTGACTCTGTACAGGGTTTTCAAGGAGTGTGTGGGGGGGGTGTTGAACCACCGACCTTGAGGTTAGCAGTCCAGTGCTTATTCTACCACAACAAGACTCCAACCACAAAACAAGGTGATACAAATACCTACAATTAAGGGCTAGGCTGCTAAGGGGTGAAGGTGCTGCTGCTCCACTGAGAGCTCCCAGAACCATTGCCTAGTACAAGGAAGTCTTCAATCCCAAGAGACCTCATAAAAAGAGATTCTGCTCCAACCCATTGTTCATTCACACAGCAGGGAGGGGAATTTAGCTAAAATCTGACCATGTCATTTTCCCGCTTAACAGTCCAAATTTCCGCTAGCCCACCCAATGAAAGACAAACATCTTAACATGACATCTGACCCTCTGTCATAGGCCACAAGTCCCCATTCAGCCTCATCTCCTAACTCCCATTGCTTCTCACCAAGGCTCCAGAATGCCACAAGTACCTGCAGCCTCTCACGTCCACCACTTGGCTCACATCATCCCCTTTACCAGCATGCTCTCCTCTTCCCCACACTCACTTTACTAAGCCCTAGTTATCCCATACATTTTATTTCACATAACCTTGGTAATAAGTCTATAATATGTTGTATTAGATTACACTTCAGTAACAAAACCAAAAACCCAAACCCACTGTGATACAGTCATTTCTAACACATAGTGACCTCATAAAACAGAATAGAACTGCCACTTAGGTTTCTAAGGCTGCAAATCTTTGAGGAAGCAAACTGTTACAGCTTTTTCCTGTGGAGTGGCTGGTGGGTTCAAACCACCAATCTCTGGTTAACAGGCAAACACTTAACCACTGTGTCACCAGGGCTCCTTCTTCAGTAACAATGCCAAAATCTCAATGGTTTTATGCAAAAAAAAAATTATATATGTATATTGCTCCTACCACATATCCATGAGTCCTGGTGTGGCTCTGTGGGTTAATGCATCAGACTGCAAAGCCGTTTGAACTGCAAGGTTGGCGGTTCAAGCTCACCAGCTGATCCTCGGAAACCCTAAACAGGGTCACTATGGGTTGGAACCGACTCGACGGCATTTAACAACAACAACAACATATCCATGGTGGACTGACTGGGGCTCTGCTCTGAGCCATCATTGCTCTCACCCCAGGATCCAGGATGACAGAATAGCCAAAATCTGTAACATCACCATAGTAAAAAGACTCCATATACACATATGGAGTCCTGGTGTGGTGCCGTGGGCTAATGCGCTGGACTGCAAAATCAGTTTGAATCACAAAACGGCAGTTCAAACTCACCACCTGCTCTTTGGAAACCCTATACAAGGTCGCTATAAGTCACAACCAACTTGACAGCAAGGATTGAAGGTCCACAGTCTATTCTTAGCCTATCTTTGACGGTTCCTGTTTGTAATGTGTATCTTTTTCCAGACTTCCCTAGCTTTGTTGACCTTTCACCCACTCTACCCCCAATTTACTTATGTCTGTTAGTCACAAAAACTCAATAAGCATCCCAGTCTGATCACATGATCCTCACCCAAGAAAAGTCCCAGACCCAAAGGCACGTAGCAACAACATATATACAAATAGCACAACCCTTACCAATTTAACATTTTCAAGTGAACAACTAACTATGCTGCATAACCATCACCTGCAGTCATTCCCACATTTCCCATCACCATGAACAGAAACTCACTGCTTCCTAAACAGTGACTCCCAGAAGGGACATGTTTTCAATGGGTGGAGCCATGAATTTGCTTGGTATGGCTTTTCCATCCAAAGTCTTCTTTTTTGAAACTTTTTACTGTGAATTGAGTGAAGGGTTAAAGAGCAGACCATCAGTTTTTTATCCATCACATCATACACTTGGTTTCATCTCAGTGATTGTCATTTCTCCCATGCAACAACAGTTATCCTGCTTCCTCCCTGTGGTTCCTGATAAATGCTGCCCTTTTTATCTTGAATGGTTGACCATTCCATGGTGAGCATACCTCATCAGTATCATTTTTCCCCCTTATATACCTATGCACCATTTGTTTGAAAATTGGGACAGCCATAAAGTGAGTTCCATTCCAGACCTGAAGGGTGGTCGAGGCCACAGTCTTGGGTTCCTCCAGTCTCATTCCGACCAGTAAACCAAGTCTTTTTTTATAATTATCCAAAGTCTTCTTAACACCTACCAAATAGGGTGTACAGGACTCTAATGCTGGGATTTGGTTAATTTTGCCTTCCTGCTAGATTTAAAGGAAGTCATCTCAGAAGCAGAAACATGATCCAGGACCATCAGGAAAAAAGAGCTATGAGCACAGCATGAGACACCTACCCAGAACAGCAGCAGCCAAAGAAGCAGCATGGAAGGACAGAGCAACTGCAGGCTTCCTGGCCCACAAACCAAGTAAAGCTGAGTGCAAAAGGGTAGGAGGCTGGCTTGTAGAATGTGCCCTTTGGGAATTTACAGACAAGCTAAAAGAGCTTTGTAAGACTTGCAGGGCAGAGGCCAAGACTGAAAGGCCAAAGACAAGAACAAGGTATGACTGCAAGACGTCAGAAAAGAGGTATTCCTGACCAGAGAACTACTGCATCCTGAGTTGTTTCTGATCCTGAATTGAAACCTGTTTACTTCCTTAATAAACCCCATAGTCATGAGTATTGTCTATGAGTTCTGTGTGGCCATTGCACCCAGATGTGAAGCAGAAAGTGCTGTAGGAGGGATGGTTGGTGTCAGAATAGGGTAAAGACATTTGTAGGGTGGAGGCATGTCTGACCTCTGCTTCGTAGAAATCAGCTAATTTTGAATATGATTCTTCTTCCCCCTTGTGAAGCTAGAGGAAGTCAGACATGACTTCCATACATTTTTATAGTTGGCCAAAGTCACATAGCCATGCCTGGGTTAAATGGGGTAGAACTTGTGACCAAGTTCTGTTTCTAAGTCTGTCTTTAAGTTGAATTTGTACATTAAGTAGAAACAGTTAGGTATGGTCTGCATATAATACCAGTTAGTCAAATGTTTGTCTTGGTATGTAGTATACAGTGTACCTTTCTATGCATAAAAAAAAAAATTAAAGAAATATTTCCAGATACACTAAAACATCTTTAATATAATACAGTAATAATAATAATGGAGTCCTGGCATGGTACTGTGGGATAATGCACTGGACCACAAAGTCAGTTTGAATTGCAAGGTTGGCAGTTCAAATTCACCATTCATTCCTCGGAAACCCTATACAGGATCACTATGAGTCAAAACCAACTTGAAGGCACTTAACAACAACAAGAATAAAAATAATGAAGTTTGGATGTATGAATCATTGTACATACCTGTTTGTTATTATGAATCATGTATGTACTTTGAATATTAATATTTCTAATACTTTGGAGGGGGTGCTGATTCATGAGTCAGACTTTAATAACCCAAGGACTACCTTACAATCTTCCTATATGCCTGGAAGGAGAGAGACTCAAATATTTGTTAACAGGCCAAATGACCATCACAGCAATTATAACTGTTCCTACTTTATAGGTGAGGAGATTGAGACTCCACTAGGTTATATAGTTTGTTTAAGAATATACAATAAGTGTCTGAGAGGGGCACTAAACCCATGTCTTTTGATTCCTGAGATGGGGTCCTTCACACTTCACTGGGCTTTAGGCCTTTCCTGACATTTTCTACCAAATCTTTGAACTCTGGTATTAAGCTTGTCTTAATACGCAGGAAGCAAGATGATAGGAAGTTTTGCTCACCAACCTCAGCATGACATCTGGTGAAGGACATCAGGATCTCTCCCCAAGGTGGGTGTTCTTGAGACTCCCAGCTCCCAAGATAAAATCAGGTAGGTCACAAAACTTGGAACACATTCATTAGAAATCTTCCAGGCAAAACCAAACTGATCTATGGTGATGGAAGTAAGAATAGTGGTTTGGGGGAGAAGAGGGAGGAGAAGCTCCATTTTGATTAGAAATATGGAACTTTCTGGGGTGATGCTATCTTGATCTGGGAGCTTCAAAAAGTTCATGGAAAATGGAATTAAAAGATGATAGAATTTTTCCATGAACTTCTGAAGCCTCCTCATTCCTTGAGCTGTACATTTAATATTATGCACTTTGCTGTATGTCAGTGTTATAGACTGAATTGTGCTTCCCAAAACTGTGTTGTAAATCCTAACCCCTATACCTGTGGTTATAATTTCATTTCTTTATCATGTTAATTAATTCTTAATTAACTAGTATAGGGTGGTTAAATCAATCTCTTTTGAGATATAAAAGAGTAGCTTGAGCAAGGAAGCAAGCAAGCAGAAATAGAAGACAGACATCATATAAAAATCACCAAGAACAGAAGTTGAAAAGTTTTGTTAGAACAACTGTCTCTTGGTCTCATGAGCACAATTAAGTGTTCAGGCATACTCATGCTTTGCAAGGTTGTCTATAGTTTGTCATAATCCACATAATTGAAAGCCTTTGCATAGTCAATAAAGCACAGGTAAACATCTTTCTGATATTCTCTGCTTTCAGCCAAGATCCATCTGACATCAGCAATGATATCCCTCATCCCACGTCCTCTTCTGAATCTGGCTTGAACCTCTAGAAGTTCTCTGTCAATGTATGATTGTAGCCGTTTCTGTATTACCTTTAGTAAAACTTTACTCACTTGGGAGATCAAAGAGATTGTCCAATGATTTCCGCATTCCACTGGGTCACCTCTCTTTGAAGTGGGCACAAATATGGATCTCTTCCAATCATTTGGCCAGATAATTGTCTTCCAAATTTCTTGGCAGAGATGAATGAGTGCCTTCAGTGCTGCCTCACTTTGTTGAAAGACTTCAAAATCTATTCCATCAATTTCCGGTGTCTTGTTCTTTGCCAATTCCTTCAATGCACCTTGGACTTCTTCCTTCAGTATCCTTGGTTCTTGATCATATGCTACCTCTTGAAATTGTTGAACATTAACCATTTCCTTTTGGTATAGTGACTCTGTGTATTCCTTCCATCTTCTTTTGATGCTTTCTGCATCATTCAATAATTTGCCCAAAGAATCTTTCAATAACGAAAGTCAAGGCTTGAATTTTTTCTTCAGTTCCCTCAGCTTGAGAAATGTTGAGAATGTTCTTCCCTTTGGTTTTCTAACTCCAGATCTTTGCACATTTCATTGCAATCTTTGACCTTGTCTTCTCGACCTGATCTTTGAAATTTTCTGTTCAGCTCTTGTACCTCCTCATTTCTTCCATTTGCTTTAGTGTCCCTATGCTAGAGAGCAAGTTTCAGAGTCTCTATGCTAGAGAGCAAGTTTCAGAGTCATCAAAATGACATCCATTTTGATCTTTCCTTCTTTCTTGTCTTCTTAATGACTTTTTGCTTTCTTCCTGTATGATGTTCTTGATGTCATCCCACAACTCTTCTGGTCTTCATCATTTAGTGTTTAATGCATCAAATCTGTTCTTCAGATGATCTCTAAATTCAGGTGGGATATATTCAAGGTCATATTTTGGCTCTTGTGAACTTGTTTTCACTTTCTTCAGCTTCAGTTTGAATTTGCATATGAGCAATTGATGGTCTGTTCCACAATCTGCCCCGGCTTTGTTTTGGCTGCTTTTTTTTTTGTTTGGAGCTTTTGTACCTTCTCTTTCCACAGATGTAGTCAGTTTGGTTTCTGTGTATTCCATCTGGTGAGGTCCATGTGTATAACTGTCTCTTTTGCTGTCTAAAAAAGGTATTTGAAATGAACAAATCATTGATTTTGCAGAATTCTATCATGCGATCTCCAGCATCATTTCTAACACCAAGAACATATTTTCCAACTACTGATCCTTCCTCTTTGCTCCAACCTTTGTGTTCCAATCACCAATGATTATCAATATATCTAAATTGCATGTTTGATAAATTTCAGATTGAAGAAGTTGGTAGAATTATTCTGTTTCATCCTCACTGGCTTTAGTGGTTGGTGCATAAATTTTAATAGTAGTGATATTAACTGGTCTTCCCTGTAAGAGCATGGGTATTATCCTATCACAGACAGTGTTGTACCTCATGACTGATCTGGGTATTTATTTTTTGATGATTAATGCAACACCATTCCTCTTCAATTTGTCACTCCCGGCGTAGTAAACCATGTGGTTATCAGATTCAAAATGGCCTATACCAGTCCATTTCAGCTCACTAATGCCTAAAATATCAATGTTTATGTGATCCATTTCATTTTTGACAATTTCCATTTTTCCTAGATTCATACTTAGCAATTCCATGTTCTAATTATTAATGGGTGTTTATAGCTGTTTCTCTTCATTTTGAGTTGTGCCCCATCAGAAAATGAAGGTCACGGTCAACTCTACTTTGAGAAGGCAGCTCTTCCCCAGTCACATTTTGAGTGCCTTCCAACCTGAGGGGCTCATTTTCTGGAACTATACCTGACAGTGTTTCCCTGCTATTCATAAGGTTTTCAGTGACTAAATATTCGGAAGTAGTTCGTCTCTCCTTCTTCCTAATCTGTCTTCATCTGGAAACTCATCTGAAACCTGTCCACCATTGGTGATCCTGCTGATATTTAAAATACCCATGGCATAGCTTCCAGAATCACAGCAACTCACAAGCCACCACAGTACAAGTGGTGGAATAAATTCATACCTGTAGAAAATTACACTGAATTTAATGGATTAAATGCATAAATCAAGAGACAGAAAGTCAAAGAATGGAGAAGAAAATAGGACTCATCAATATGCCGTCTATAAGACCTCAAATAAAAAGACAAAAATAAACTAAAAAGAGCTATCAAGAATTAAACGAGATTATAGACAGCTCCTAGACTGAACATCCAATTTATATATATCTGTAGTTACAAATCAACCCTATAAAACTTATTATATTAAAAATGTCAATCAAAAAGAGTAGAAGTGGCTATGCTAATTTCTGCTAAAACAGACTTTAAGGCAAAAACCAGGATAATAAACAATGAAGGATATGCCATAATAGGTATTTATGCATCCATTGAAAGAGCCTCAGAATACATTAATCAAATGCTAATAGACTGAAGAGAGAAATGAATAACTCTATAATAATAGTTGTTGTTACATGACATGGAGTCGGCACTGACTCATAGCGACCTTATGCATAGCAGAACGAAACACTGCCCGATCCTGGGCCAACCTCACTATCATTGCCACACTTGAGCCCATTGTTGCTGCCACTTTGCAAATCCATCTCGCTGGGGGTCTTCCTCTTTTTCTCTGACCCTCCACTTTACCAAACATGATATCATTCTCCAGCGACTGGTCCCTCCTGACAATATGTCTGAGGTATGAGAGGCAAAGTTTGGCCATCCTGGCCTCCAAGGAGCACTCTGGCTGCACTTCTTCCAACACAGATCTGTTGGTTCTATGGGCAGCCCATGGCACTTTCAATATTCTCCTCCAACACCATAACTCAAAAGCACCAATTCTTCTACAGTCTTCCTTATTCACTGTCCAGCTTTCACATGCATATGGGATTATTGAAAATACCATGGCTTGGTATAATAATAGTAGGATACTTTAATTCACCACTTTCAATGAAGAATAGAACATTAGAAATCAACAAAAGGAAGATCAAGGAGAAAAAATCAAATATATGAAAATTGAATAACACCCTGCTTAAAAGTTACTGGATAATAGAAGAAATAAAAAATTCCTTGAATCAAATGAGAATGAAAACACAACATACCAACACCTCTGAACACAGGACAAGATATGTTCATAGGACAATTTATAGCAGTAAGTACACACATCAAAAAAGAAAGAAACAAAATCAACACCGTAGCCCAGCTTCTCCAAAAATTAATAAACACCAACAAAAAAAGTAATAAGATGGAAATAACCTAAATCAATGGAAGAATGGAAAAATAATCTGTGGTACATACACACTATATCACTTTAAAGAACAATGATGAAGCTGTGAAACACATCTGGAGGACATTATGCTGAGTGAAATTAGTCAATCACAGAAGGACAAATATTGTATGAGATCAATATTTTTATGATTGATCATAAAAAGTCAAGAGTAGGTTTTTATACTATAGGTGGGAAGAAAAGGAAGGTAAATTACTGGCTAGAGGGTTGTTGTGGTTAAGTGCCATCAAGTCAGTTCCAACACGTGTTATTTGGGTTAAGGATAGACAATAGACAATAAGAGAGAAGTCAGCAAAATATGGTGGAGGCAGGGGAAGAGAAAGGGAGGAGTGCAAGAGTTAAAGGCAACAGAGGTAAAAATACTGTTAGATAGACACACACGGAACTGACTCGATGGCACTTAACAACAACAACAACAAGACACACACAGGCCGAATGGTGTGGTAGGGAGACTGGGATTATACTAATAAATACAGGTTTGACAGAAGTTATTTGTACATGGGCATTTACCTTTGTTGCAAATATATCCAAGAATGTGGTGACACATAGAGGTAGAAAAGTTATGAAAACTTATATCTATAAGCAAGCACCTTGAAAGCATGAGTCATTGAGTCTGGGGCCATTGGTCTCAGGTCAATTGAAATAGTCCACCAATACAATATCCTACATGCTACATTGGTGACTTACACCTGCAGTCTTAAAAACTCAGGATCCCATGTAAACTATCACATAATTCACAATAAAACATTAAAAAAAAACTCATGCACAGTTATCCAAGGTGCAATTATTGTCCAGAGGAAAGAAGAGTAAAGATAATCAAAGGCACATGGAA
Source organism: Chrysochloris asiatica (assembly GCF_000296735.1). Taxonomy (NCBI): domain Eukaryota; kingdom Metazoa; phylum Chordata; class Mammalia; order Afrosoricida; family Chrysochloridae; genus Chrysochloris; species Chrysochloris asiatica. The sequence continues at coordinate 1,837,122 of NW_006408851.1, forward strand.
ACAATTAGTCGCCATGTAGACCATGCAACATCAATCTCTACGACCCTGAAATGAGAACTAAAGGTACCTAACTACTAGTATCAAGTGTGGTGCTGCAGGTTAATGCGCTGGACTGTAAGGTTGGTTTGAACCACAAGGTTGGCAGTTCACGTTCACCAGTCTCTCCTTGGAAACCTATACAGGGTTGCTCTGACTTGGAACCAACTTGACAGCACTTAACAGCAAGAACAAGAGTGAAAGAAAAATGTGGAACAAAACTCAAAATCATTAAAAAGACCAAGCTTACTGATCGGGTAGAAAGGGGTGAGACCCCTGAGATTATGGCTTTTAGTCACCCTTCAGGTGAACTCACCCTCTTGGCTCAATTTTCAGGCAAACATTAGACAGGTCTATAAAGTGAACAATAACACTAGGGAGGTCCAAACTCCTTAAAACAATTGACTATTCAAGATGAAAAGGGCAGCGTTTGTCCAAGAACAAAATTCAGAAGACAAGAGGGCTAGGAACGAAAAAGGAATGGAAACAGGAAACACAGGGAGGAAGTGCAATGAGTGATGTACAATATCTTATAGGAATTGTAATCAATGACATTAAACAAAATGTGTTATGAAGTATTGAATGGAAAACTGATCTGCTCTGTAGCCCTTCACCAAATTAAAAATAAAAACAATTTTTTTTTTAAAAAAAGAAACTTTCAGCAAAATTTTAAATGTTTACTATGAAAAATATCCTATTAAGTGAATGAAAAGTCAAGCTTCAGAGTGGGAGAAAATATTTGAAAATCACATATCCAATAAAGGCATGTATCCAGAATATATAAAGAACTCTCAAAATTCAACAGCAACAACACGAACAATTCAATTACTAAATAGACAAAAGAATAAATATTTCACTAAAGAGAATATGTTGTTGTTATGCACCATCAAGTAGGTTCTGATCCATAGCAACACTATGCACAACAGAATGAAACAACGCCTGGTTAATAATATTTTACATTATTAACCGAGGGAAATGCACATTAAAGCCTCGATGAGATACCACTACAGATCTATGGTTGTTGTTAAGTGCCAACAAGTTGATTCCAACTCATATGTTGTTGTTACTATTAAGTGCCAAGGAGTCAGTTCTGACAGATAGCAACCCTGTATAGGGTTTCTGAAGAGCAGCTGGTGGGATTGAACCACCGACCTTGTAGTTCGCAGTTCACTGTTGATCCATAGCACCACACCAAGAGTCAAACTCACATAGGTAACACTATATAGGGTTTGTGAGGCCCAGTTGGTGAGTGTGAACTGCTGACTTTGTACTTGGCAATCTTGTGCTTATCCTACAGTGCCACACCAACACTCCCAAAGATCTATTGTTGCTGCTGTTAGGTGCAGTCGACTTGGTTCTAACTAACAGAAACCTTACGCACAACACAACAAAACACTGCCCAGTCCTGTGTCATCCACACAATTGTTACGCTTGAGCCCACTGCTGCTGTCCTGTTCCAATCCATCTCATTGGAGGTATTACTCTTTTTCACTGACCCTCCACTTTACCAAACATAATGTCCTCCAGGGACTGGCCCCTTCTGATAATATATCCAAAGTATGACAAATGAAGTCTCACCAGCCTTGCTTCTAAGGAGCAACACAGAATACCAG
>NW_006408851.1:1843454-1853479 GCF_000296735.1 Chrysochloris asiatica
GACAGTCAATTGGAAGAGATTCAAAAGATAAATGACCCAACAGAATGCAGAAATCAGCAAACAATATCATGAATGTCACATGCAAAGTAAAATTGTGCTGAAGATAATTCTAAAACAGCTGCAATAATACATCAACAGGGAACTGCTAGAAACTCAAGCCAGAAAAGGATGTGGAATTATGGATATATTTGCTGACATTCGATTAGCTGAAAGCAGTGAATACCTAAAGTAAAATATATTGAGAGCACTGCCAAGTAGTAGCAAGGCTAAAAAGCAACTGGACACTCTCACATTGGTAGAATGCAAAATGGAACCGTCATTTTGGAAAACTGTTGGGGAATTTCTTATAAAGTTAAACATACAGTTTCCATATGACTCAGCTGTCCTCTATTTATTTGCCTTTGAGAAATAAAAAAAAAATGTTTACACAAAAACGGGTACACTAAACATTCATAGCAGCCCATCAACCAAAAACTGGGTTAAAATGGGTAATCGTGGAATATCCATACTACACTCAGCAAGAAAAAGAAACAAGCTATTAATACATGCATCAACTTGGATGAATTTATCTCAACAGCATTTTGCTGAGTCAAAAAAGTTAGCCTCCTAAATCACTACCATATGATTCCATTTAAATGACATCTCTAAAAAGACAAAACTACAGTGATTGCAAGGTCTTTCCAGAGGGACAGAAGGCAGATATGAGCACAAAGAAGTAGCATAAGGGAGTTTTGGGGTGGTAGAACTGTTCTGTATCTTGATTGTAGTGAATCTTTACATATACTAAAATTCATAGAACCGTACACTTTTTAAAAGTCAACTTTGTTGTTGTTAGTTGCTGTTAAGTTGATTCTGACTCACAGTCACCGCATGTGCACAAAATAGAACTAATCCAGAGGGTTTTCAAGGCTGTGGCCTTTTGGAAGCAGATGACCAGGACTGTCGTTCAAAGCACCTCTGGCTGAGTTATCTGTATGTTAATTTTTAAATAAATTTCTTTAATGAAAAGAAAACTTTCCAGTCCCTCAAACAGCACAGAGAAGAGCTGAAAAAAAAAAAAAAAAAGCTAAAGAACTGGAAGCCCTGGAAAAGGCACACACCTTTTTCCACCCTGCACCTAGCCTAGGAATGTCCCTGGGCCCTGTACATTCTCCTGCTAGGTCAGTGTGATCCACAAATCCTCTCCTTTAGAACTCTGGGAGATCAAGGAGCCGGGTCTGCTTTGTTCGCTCCTATCTCCCCAGTGCCTGGAACACGGGTGGCTATTCATTGATAGGAGTGATGGAATGTTCTAGCACACTGACTCATCTTGGCATGCTTCACAGTGATTCTGTATTTAGCCTCAACTCTAGCTGCCTCCTTGCTCACCACAGCTGGAGGACCTCAGTGGCCTCCCACTCACAGCCAGGGTCAGAAGTTCACCCCTCTTGGAAGGCAGATTCCACAATTGTCCTGTGATCTGAAGCTTGAAGAAATGTTGAATTTATTGTCACTGTCATGTTAACTTTTGGAATGCATTTTTATTATTATTATAAAAAAAAATCTGCTGGGGCACCAGAAATTTTCTGGGATTATGAAAAGGGTCATGGCTCCATGGGTGTATACAAATGCAGAAGTTTCATCTAACTGTACCCATAAGATAATATCTTCATTCATTTTATATTCTTTTCCCTTTTTTTGGTTTCCTCTCTTGTCATATATATACTCCTCTTTTGTTGTTGTTTTTCCTATTTTGTCTTTATTTCTGTGTTTTTAATTTTTCTTAGGGAACTAAGTTCTCACTCACTAAATTCATCTTGGGTGATGTCCCAACATTTTTACCCCAGAGGTTTTTTATGAGTCTTCTTATTCCTTTCACATCCTGGCTTACCTCTTGTCTTGACAATGCTCTCTAGTACTGTATCACCAAGTAGATTGTGAGACACTTTTTTGAAGGCAGAAGGAAATATAATATACTCCTTATATTTTCTATGTGTTGTTGTTAAGTGCCATTGAGTCAGTGCCAACTCATAGTGACCCTGTAAAGGGTTTCTGAGGAGTGATTAGTGAGTTTGACCCACTGACATTTCAGTTCAAATTGATCTCATGGCCCAGTGTTTATCCTACAGTGCCATATCAAGACTCCATTCTTTATATAGTAGATGTTGAATACATATCTACTGATGCTGGTCAGCCTTTTAAAGGAGTTATGAGTTAGCTCTTACTCTTCTTTCTTCCATCAAAGCAAAATCCCATTTATTATAACCAGGAAGGATACAAGCCAAGAACACATAAGGCAATGTCTGGGAAGGGTCTCAGCAAGAGGCTTCCATTGCCCCCAAGCACTTGCCACATCTTCTGTCATGCATAGATGTTCTCAACACTCCAGAGATAACCAAAGGAAACTCTTTAATTTTTAACCAATTGTTGTCACATTAAGTTTATAACAAATTGTACTGCTATATAACACAGTCTTTTAAAACTTTGTTACTTCAAAGATGATGCCTATTGGGAAAGTTACTGTCAGGAGGTCAATTGATAAGCATTTGTGAAATTTTTCTTGACTACAAAAGTTCATGGTGGCTGATGATATATGGAGGGGATAATAATCAGTGTAATGAAACAAGCTATATGAATGGTTGAATGTGAAGCTGATGATGTGCCCTGTAAACTTTCACTCAATGCAAAATAAAAACATTTAATTAAAAAAAAAAAGAAATAAAAAAGTTCATGGTGGGCATAAGATAGGGGAGTTAAAGAAAGAAACAGAATCCTTTTGAGAGACTTCAATATAGACAACAAAATACACATGGTCTCTGAGAAACTGAGGAAAACTTAAGCTAATGGATATTTGTTGAACACATACTGATAAAAGTTAGGGAGAACATTAGCTCTAGAGAGCAAACACTGGACTGCGAACCACAAGGTTGGCCATTCGAGCCCACCAGTTGATCCATGGGAGAAAGTTGAGGTTTCTGCTCATGCAGAGATTTACAGCCTCAGAAACCCTATCCAGGGTCACTATAAGTGTCAGTAGTACTTAACAACTAATAAATTCTAATGCTTACTTGTCCTTATTAGGGTCCCAGATACGATATTGTTATTGTTGTTATTGTTAAGTGTCGTTGAGTTGGTTCCAACTCACAGCAACCCTGTATAGATAAGGTTTCTGAGGAGTAACTGATGAGTTTCAACCACCAACCTTGCGATTCCAGCCGATCTTGCAGTCGAGTGCCTATCCTACAGCACCACACCAGGTACTATACTAGTCCTGGGAATACTACACCAAGTGATGCTTCCTACTGTTGGTGCTCAAGAGGACAGACATGAAACACAGAGTAAGGAGGTGTTGATTTATGCAGAGGACTTAATCCAGGATGAAGTGTTAGGAAAGGCCTATCCTAGAGACTGTCTTCATTTCCTAGTGCTATTGTAAAAGAAATATAACATGTGGATGGTTCTAACAAACAGAAATTTATTTTCTCACAGTTTAGGAGGCTAGAAATTTGAATTCAAGGTGCTGACTTGGGGTTTTGGCCCAGAAGGGAAAAGCCTTATGAATACATAGGTGCTGAGAGACTGAAAAAAACAACCAGGACCCAATCCGAGAGACATTAGTTTATTACTGAAAAGAAAAGAAAAGAGAGGTGGTTTGCCGACAAGAGAAGTTACTTATCAGGGATGAAAAACAGCTGCTTCCTGTAATGGCTGGCTGGATAGTGACGTTTTTCCAAGGAGGGGTATGGGCTTTTTATATCATGCGAGGGGTAAGGGTCTTTTTATATCATGGACTATACAAGTTACACACATGTCAGGGCAGTTAAGGGTGTTATGCAGAACAAGAAAGAGGTAGGAAAAACACAAGGTGCAGGGCTACCTGCCTCTTCCTAGAGAACAAAGATATTTTGGTATTCACAGCAGGAGGAGAGGGCTGTCTGCTCCTTACTAGTTAGCTGGAGCAGGGGGAAGGGTCCGGAGATATGTTTTGAGCTGACATTAGTGTGGCCATTTTGGAGCAATCAGTTTGTGTCTCTACATGACTCTAAGGGAAGGCTTTCTCTCTTTCTCCTTCCTTGAGGATTTCATGAGTCATGGTGTCCATCTTCCCCCATTTCTGCTTGATTACGAAATCTGCTTTTATACCTCAAAAGAGATGAATTTAAGATACACTCTACATTAATACTGCCTCATTAACGTAACAAATAAAACCCATTCCAAAGTGAGATTATAGGGATTGGAATTAGGGGATATGATTCAATCCATAACAGAAACTGTCATTGAAATTGGGACTTGAAAGTGACAAAGCACAATATGAAGATTATCAGAGCTAGGAGGAGAAAAAACAAAGCCTGCTTAACAGACCACAAGAAATGTTCCTCAAGAAATTACTTCAGTTGGTCTCCTCATGCAGAAATTGAAAGGGCTAGATCTAAGTCAAAAAAGAAGTTCACCAATAGAGTCTAGGTTCTGGTCTCTGGCTCCCAGAAGGAATTATCAATGCTTTTTGTGATTGATTATCCTTAGATCTCAGTTCTCCAAAAAAGCAGACAGTCTCAGACAGGTCCAAAATAGACATGTGATGTCTTGGTGGACTCAAGTCAAAAAGTGGGCAAAGCCATGTCTGCATGTTACAGGCTAAATCTCTTTTTTCTTGCCAAGACTAAATAGCAGTGAGTCAGGCAAAGGAAAAGGGAAGGAAGTTGGAGGGACCAGAGTTGCAAGAAAGCTAGACAAGCTCAGGAATCAAGAGAAATCCAAGATATTGAAGCCCAAAGACAGATATAAGAATGAGGTTTAGAAGAAGCTGGGAAGGTGTGCTAAATCAAGAAAGACCTGGTAGGTCATGTTGAATCTTTTGAAGTATTCCCCAAGTCTGGTAGAAAGAGCTGGCGTTTTAAATAGAGGGCAGACACGCTCAGACTTACGTCTATGAAAATTCACACTGACTGCAAATTGGAGAGGGAATCTGAGCAGAGCAACAAGACTACAGGCAGAGAGACCAGATAAGAGGTGAATGGAGGTGGTACATAAGCTGCTCCAACCACATTCCAAGTCTGGACACAGCTTGAGTTGTAACGATGTGATGAGGGAAAGTGAAGAGAATTTTGTGAGGGAAAATCATCAGGGCATGTGGACTAAGAAACTAGAGGAGCAAGTAGAGAGGGGCTCCAAAGACCCTTAAGATTGAGTGAAAATAACACTGGGCTGGGAGTCTAAAGACTAACCCTAGATTTGCTACCAATACATTTCCCAATGACTTTGTTTAAGTCACTTTAAAGCCCTTCACTGCTTCAGTTGCCTTATATTTACAGAAGGAGATGGGACCCATTGATCTCATAGTCCTATCCAGTTCTAGTATTTTATGGTTTTGTGATGTTGTTGTTGTTTAGTACCGTGGAGTCGGTTCCGATACATAGTGACCCTGCACAGGGTTTCCGAGGCTGTAAATCTTTATGGGAGCAGAACACCTCATCTTTCTCCTGCAGAGGCGCTGATAGTTTCAAACCGCTGCTTGAGGGTGGCAGCCTGACTCGTAACCACTATGCTACCAGAGATACAAATGCATTAATTGACACAACATGAAACAATGGAGTCATTTCTCCAGGCTAGTTAGGGACTTTCCTCTGTGCTGTTTAGCACTATTGATCATTGTGTGCATCCAAAGCATCAAAATGCTCCGTTTACTGGTCTATCTCTCCAGAGGACTGAGGACTCCTAAAAGAGGGCTAGAACTGTGTCTTCTAGCTCTGCATCCTGTACCTCCAGCCATCAAGCCTATGGTGGCTGGTTCATTGTATTTGCTCAGTTGGTTAACTTAAAGTGCTGAGAGGACAGGCACATGGTTATTCCAGAAAGGTGTCTTAATGGGATGTGTTGTATGCTTTCTGTATACAGAACACTGTGGTGGACACTAGAGTCATCAGAATACACAAGAAAGTCAGTCATTGTCCTTTTAGATGGCACTTACATCAAGTCAGGTAGACGACAATCACACAAGTACAAGAATGATACTTTCAAATTGTGGAAAGTGTTACAAGGAAACGTACTAAGCACTTCAAGTGTGTAATAGAAAGACCTAAGAGTCCTGGTGTAGTGCTGTGGGTTAATGCACTGGACTGAAAAGTCGGTTTGAACCAACTTGACGGCACTTAACAACAAGTAACACCTAGCCAACAGGTGGAAAAAAGATTTCTGAGAACATGACCTTTATCGTGATAAGAATGAATAAATGGATGAGGAAGAGGAGAGAGAAAAAAAATAATAAAAAGGGAAAGGAGAAAGACAGACTTTTAGGTAGAAGGAATAAGTATTCATGAACACCGGAAACAGGAAGGAGTTTTGGTAAGGTGCATACTAGAAGGAACCCCGCCAGAATAATGTTGTTGCTCTTAAGTGCAGTCGAGTCAGTTCTGACCCATAACAACCCTATGTAGGACTTCTGAGGAGCGACTGGTGGGTTTAAACTACCCATCTTGATGGTATCTGTAGTTGGAGTTCTGTTGCGGTACTGTTGGATAAGCACTAGACAACAAAGTCTGTTTGAACCACCAGGTCGGCAGTTCAAACCCACCAGCCTCTCATTGGAAACCATATACAGGGCCAGTCAGTATGAGTCAGAACAGATTTAACAGCAGTTAACAGCAAAAATAAAAATATCTGGGCTGTGGTATGATGGGAACTTTTTCTTTTTCTCTGTATGCATTTTGCATTTTGCCGGTTTTCCAGAGCCAACAAGCATTATTTTAACCACCAGAAGGGAAAAAATACCACTGTTAGTTTAAGCAAAATAATAAAAGATGGAAAAGCCTGGGTGTCATGGAGGGAGGGCACATTCCAAAGGGATAGTGCTGGGTGACATCAGCAGTGAGTAATTGCTACGTGGGGGAGAGCAATGAGCACATAGGTGGTTCTACGACAAAACAGACAGGATGACTCACAAATGAGATGGGCCCATGAAACTGAGGCTGAGGAGTTCATAGGCATGGCCACAATGAGCTACTGTCAGAAGACTTGAGCTGGGAGAGGTGTTTATGATTTTGGCAGTGAGGAGCAGAGTAGAGAATGACTAGACACAGAAAGACCCTTGAAGAGATCCCTCCATGGCTGAAGGAGTCCCTGGGTGGCACAAACAGTTCATGTACTTGACTACCCAGAGGAGCCTCAGAAGAAAAGCCTAGTGATCCACTGTCAAAAATTAGCCCCTGGAAATCTTATGGAACACATTTCTACTCTGACATCCATGGCTCACCGTGAGTCAGAATCAACTCACCAGCAACTGGTAGTGGTGGTGCCTGGCTGACACGCATCATTTGGGTCCTTCCTAATTACTTTCCTGTGTCCTGGTGTGGCACAGCAGTATGCTGCAAGATCGGTTTGAGCTGCAAGGTCAGCAGTTCAAGCTCACCAGCCGCTCCTTGGAAATGCTGTAAGAGTCACTATGAATCAGAACCGATTCAATGGCACTTAACAACAATTACTTTCCTGTACTCCCGGTATGGTGTTGTAGGATCAGCACTAGACTTCAAACCACAAGGTTGGCAGCTGAAACCCACCAGCTGCACCTCAGAAACCCTATACAGGGTCGCTATGAGTCAGAATTGACTCAAAAGCACTTAACAATAATAACAACAATAACTTTCTTGGCATCAAGGCCTTAGATGTCCAGTGCTTCTGCCCATACAGCAGAAGTGGAAACTGTATTTACCAAAGGTCCTTCCTGATCTGCAGTCTCAGAGAAACTGCTGGTTTGTGGGCGGTTCTGAGCAGATAATTAAAGATTGGTTTGGGGATCAGGGTAGAAGCAGAGTATTGTCAGGATTTGGAAATATCTGCTTCTACCCACTACTGATCTTGATACAAGCTATTGCCACCCACACAAGACATCACCAGGATTTCCCCCAGAGATTCTGAAATATTTTTAGGGGTAGGATAGGAGTTGGAAAGGGAAACTGGTTCTGCTCTACCCTTTGAGCTAGAACTACAAGAAGTGCCTCAGCCACCATCCCTCGCCCTTTGCAGTTTCTTCAGATTACTATGTGATTGCTCCACCTGGACTCTCCATGGCATCGTCCACTCAACTTACATTCCCATCCTGGGCACAGCCTGCCCATTACTAGGACAGACACAATAAGGAACAACTTCATCCTGGACTTCTGTGCGGCCTGGAAAGTGAATTTAACAAAAGGGCCTGTGCCCTAGTAGGCTGTAAAGAGAAACAAAGTTCTGATATATACCATGACATGGATGGATCCTGAAAACATGGTGAGTGGAAATCAGTCAGTCACAGAAGGACAAATATCACATGATCACACTTTCTAGGTTTCTCGATAATAGGCAGGTATATAGAGATCAAAGTTTATTAGTGTTTACCAGGGGAGAAAAGTGAGCTATTCTCTGGGAAATAGTGAGTTTCTGTCTGTAATGATGGGAAATTTGGCATTGGCTGCACCACATGATTAATTTAATTGATATCAAAATATTGAATTGGAAAATGTGTGTAATATATTTTTCTATAACATTTTAAAAAAGAGATTTCAAATTAAAAAAAAAATATATATATATATATATAATATATAGTCCCCCATATTTATAGGCTTGATAGAGGATATTTCTACATATGTGTTTACATATGCTGCAAATATATCCACAAAAAAACACTTAACCACAAGATTGATTTGAACTGCAAGGTTGGCAGTTCAAACTCACCAGCCATTCCTCGGAAACCCTATATAGGGTTGCTATGAGTCGGAACCGACTTGACAGCACTTAGTAACAACAATAGTATAACATACAGGGAGGAGAGTTATGAAAACTTCTTTGAGGAAATGAGTCTGTGGGCCTGAGGGCTCAGAACTATAATCACAGGGTGAAGGGGGGAGGGTATCTAGGTTAATTGTCATAATGTAGTCCACAAAGAAAATATTCTACATCCTTCATTGGTGAGTAGTGAGTGAGGTCTTAGAAGTGGTCATGAGTGGCCATCTAAGGTGTAACAATTGATCTCGCCCCATCAAGAGCAAAATAGAGTGTGGAAAATCAAAGACACATGGAAACACTTATCCAAAGGACTAATGAACCACAGGAACCTCAACCTCCATGACCCTGAGACCAGAAGAACTAGATAGTGCCATTATCAATTGCTCAAAAAGGGATCACATTAGAAGGCCCTGGCTGGAGTGGAACAAAACTCAAAAACAAAAAAAGACCAGGATGGTGAGACTGTGTTTCTTTGGACATGTTAGCAGGAGAGATTAGTCCTTGGAGAAGGATATCATGCTTGGTAAAGCAGAAGGTCAGGGAAAAAGAGGAAGACTCCCAACGAGCTGGATTGGCACAGCAGAAGCAGCAATGGGTTCGAAGTTAACCATATTGTGAGATGGTACAGGACCTGGCAGTGTTTCATTCTGTTGTGTGTATGGTCACTATGAGTTGGAACTAAATCGATGGCAACTGTAACAATATTCCACTATATATGTACCATAATCTGCTTATTCATTCCTCTGTTGATATACATTTATTCCATTTCCAACTGTATGACTATCATGAATAGTGTTGCAATGAACACTGGTATACAAGCATCTAGTTGTGTTCCTGCTTTCAATTCCTTTGGGTGTATATATCTAAGAATGGAATTGCTGGATCAGAAACATATCTACATTTAACTTTTTGAAAAACAGCCAGACCCTTTTCCACAGCAGTTGTTCTATTTTATAATCTCACCAGCAATAGATGAGGTTTCCAATTTCTCCGCATCCTCATTGTCTTAATTATCTAGTACTGCTATACAGAAATATATCAAATGGATGACTTTAGCAAATAAAAATGTAGTCTCTCACAGTTTAGGAAGCTAGAAGTTCAAATTCAGAGCACAGGCTCTGGAAAAAAGGTCCTTGTCTTCTTTTGGCATCAGTAGGCCCAACATTCCTTGGATCTCTCCACATGTCTTGGCATCAGTCTTCCTCTGGATCTAGGAGCTTCACAAAGCAGAGATCCCAGGTCCAAAGGACTCACTCCACTTCCAGCTCTTCTTTCTTTTTTTTTTTTTT
>NW_006408851.1:1853894-1857626 GCF_000296735.1 Chrysochloris asiatica
ATTATTCACTACAGTATCACGAGTTACACATCTGTATCTCCTTTCATCAGCTCCGCCCAGACAGATTGAATAGCACCTACTGGAGATTCTGCCTTCTGCCATGCTCCTTCAGCTCTTCTTTCTTGATGGTCGTGGGTTCCTCTTTCTCTGCTCACTTCTCTCTTCTTTTATATCTCAAGAGATTGACTCAAAATGCAACCTAATCCTGTCCATTATATCTGGCCTTATTAGCATCATTAAAGTGAGGATTAACAACATATAGGACAATTATATCAGACTAAGATTGATCATATCAGATCATAGCATAGAAGTGATTGCATCACATTAGATCTCATCGTGGAGGTTATAACTACATCTTAACTACTAAACCACTGAAAATCCTGGCCCAGCCAAGTTGACATAATACCTTAACTATTGCATTCATCAACACCTGTTGTTTTAATTTTTTAAATCATAGCCATCTTAGTGGGTGTGAAATAATATCTCATTGTGGTTTTGATTTGAATTTTCATGTATTTGATGGCCAAGTGTATTGCCTCTTCAGGCAAATATCTATTCAAATCCTTTGCCCACTTTTTGACCCATCTCTTCTTTGCCTGGACTCCTGGTGTGGTGCTCTAGAATAAGCACTGGACTTCTAACTGCAAGGTTGGCGGATCAAACCCACCAACTGCTCTTTGATAACCCTATAAAGGGCACTTAACAATAACATTTTTGCTTTATTTATTGGTTCCTCTTTTTCAACCTATCTTTCCACTAGAGTGCATACTTACTTTCTAAATGGCTGCTCCCTTCTCTATCCATGACTTTCAAAGAACTCAATCCTTCTGGTTTAAACTGTCGGCTAAATGCCAAAGTACCCCCACATATCTACATAACTAGTCTTTTTCTTTTACAGGTACTCCTGCCTTATACCTCCTCCACTTTCCCACTTGTTAGGTGCCATTGAGTCAATTCTGAGTAAAAGTGACCATATCAAGGCACAAAAGAACAAAACACTGCCTGGTCCTGTGCAATCTTCACAACCATTGCTACATTTGAGACTATTATTGTTGCCACTGTGCCAATTCATCTCCTTGAGGGTCTTCTTCTTTTTCACTGACCCTCCACTTTACCAAGCATGATGTCCCTCTCCAGAGACTAGACCCTCCTAATACGTCCAAAGTATGAGAGACAAAGTCTCGCCATCCTGGCTTCTAAGGAGCATCTGGCTGTACTTCTTCCAGCACAAATTTGCTTATTCTTCTGGTAGTCCACAGTGCTTTTAATAGTCTTCTCCAAGACCATAACGCAAATGTACCAATTCTTCTATGGTCTTCCTTATTCACTATCCAACTTCGACGAGCACATGAGGTGAATGAAAATACAGTGGCTTGGGTCAGATGTACCTTAGTCCTCAACTGTTATCTTTGCTCTTGAACACTTCAAAGAGGTCATGTGCAGCAGATTTTCCTAACACAGGATGTCATTTGATTTCTTGACTGCTGTTTCCATGTGTGTTGATGGCAGATCCAAGCAAAATTAAGTCTTTGACAACTTCAATCTTTTCTCCATTTATCATGATGTAATTTATTGGTCCAGTGCTGAGGATTTTTGTTTATTTACATTTAGATGCAACCCAAACTTAAGGCTGTGCTCTTTCATCTTCATCAGTATTTTAAGTCCGATTCACTTTCAGCAAGCAAGGTTGTATCATCTGCATATCACCGGCTGTTAATGAGTCTTCCTCCAACCGTAATGTCACATTCTTCTTATAATCCAGGTTGTTGGATTATTTGCAGGGTCTCTATGAGTTGGAACTAACTCCATGGTACTTAACAACAAACAAAAACCTTCAGTGCACCTTGGACTTCTTCCTTCAGCACCATTGATGGTAGATATGTGCTATGAATTCTGACTCATAGTGTACAGGGTTTCCGAGGCTATAAATTTTTATGGGAGCAGAAAGCCTCATCTTTCTCTCATGAAACAGCTGGTAGTTTCGATCTACTGACCTTAAGGTTTGCAGCCCGATTTGTAACCACTAGGCTACCAGAGATCCTTTCAGCACCATTGGCTTTTGATTATATGTTACTTCTTGAAATGGTTGAACCTCAATCATTTCTTTTTGGTAGAGTGACTCTTTGTATTCCTTTCATCTTTTGATGCTTTCTGCATCATTCAATATTTTGCCCATAGAATCCTTCAATATTTCAAATCAAGGATTGAATTTTTCTTCAGTTCTTTAAGCCTGACAAAGGCTGACTGTGTTCTTCCCTTTTGGTTTTCTAACTCCAGATCATTGACCATTTCATTATAATATTTACCTTTGTCTTCTCCAGCTGCCCCTTGAATTTTCCAGTTCAGTTCTTTTACCTCCTCATTCCTTCCATTTGCTTTAGATCTCTATGTTGGAGAGCAACTTTCAGAGTCACTTGTGACATTCACTTGGTCTTTTCATTTTCTTGTCTTAATGGCCTTTTGCTTCCTTCCTGTATGATTGATGTTCTTTATGTCATTCCACAACTATTCTGGTCTAATCCATAAAATCCGTTCTTGAGATAATCTCTAAATTCAAGTGGGATAAGTTCAAGGCTCTTGTGGACTTGTGTTCATTTTCTTCAGCTTCAGCCTGAAGTTGCATATGAGCATTTGCTGTGGTCTGTTCCACAGTCTGCCCCTGGCCTTGTTTTTGCAATGATATGGAGTTTTTCTACCATCTCGTCCCACAGAGGTGGTCAATTTTATTTCTGTGTATTCCATGTGGTAAGGTCCATGTGTGTGGTCACCTTGTATGTTGTTTTAAAAATGTATTTGCAGTGAGTAAATCATGCATCTTACAAATTTCTGTCATGCAATCTCCAGCATCATTTCTATCACCAAAGTCATATTTTCCAACTACCCATCCTTCCTCTTTGTTTCCAGTCACCAGAATTATCAATACATCTTGATTGCATGTCTGATCAATTTCAGACTGAAGTAGTTGGTAGAAGCCTTTAATTTCATCATCACTGGCTTTAGTGGTTGGTGCATAAATTTGAATAATAATGGTATTAACTGGTCTTCTTGTAGGTGAATGGATTTGGTCCTATCACAAATAGCATTTTACTTCAAGACAGATATTGAAATATTCTTTTTGATGATGAATGCGACACTATTCCTCTTGAATTTATCATTTCCTGGCATAGTAAACCATATGATTGTCAGATTTGAAATGGTCAAAACTAGTCCATTTCAGCTCACTAATGCCTAGAATATTAATGTTTATGGGTTCCATTTCATTTTTGACAACTTCCAATTTTCCTAGATTCATATTTCATACATTCCATGTTCCTATTGTTAATGGATGTTTACAGGTGTTTCTCCTCATTCTGTGTTGTGCCCCATCAGCAAGTGATTGTGATGACTCTTTTCACATCATCACAATCAACTCTACTTTGAGGAGGTAGCTCTTCCCCAGTCATATTTTGAGTACCTTCTAACCTGAGGGGCTCATCTTCAGGCACTATATCTAACAATATTCTGATGTTATTCATGTTTCAATATTAAGTATTGTGGGGCTATCTGACAATGTTCTACTGCTATTAATAAGGTTTTCAGTAGCTAAACGTTCAGAAGTAGTCCACCGCTCCTTCTTCCTAGTCTGTCTTAGTGTGTAATCTCAGCTAAAACCTGTTCACCCTGGGTGAACCTAGTTGTTGCTATGTGCCGTGGAGTCGGTTCTGACTCATAGCAACCCTGTACAGGGTTTCC
>NW_006408851.1:1857726-1899722 GCF_000296735.1 Chrysochloris asiatica
AGGCTGTAAATCTTTACGGGAGCAGAAAGCCTCATCTTTCTCCCACAGAACAGCTGGTAGTTTCAAACTGCTGAACTTGAGGTTACCACTATGCTACCAGAGCTCCTTATGGGTGACCCTAGTAGTGTTTAAAAACACCGGTGGCATAACTTCAAGCATCAGAGCAATGCTCAAGCGACCACAGCACAATGACAAACTGATAGAGTAGTGGTGGAGTTTCCCACTAGTCCTATGCTCATTCTTTATATCTTTGCTACCTCAAATCCAACACACACAAAATGAAACTCACTACTACTCTTTCCTCCATTGTAATGATGCTGTCTGGGCTGTGCCAAGATCCTTTTTACTAACTGGCCCACTCATTCCTCAGCTGCTGGGGATGTTGGCTGAAAATCATATGCAGCTGTCACTTTTCAGAAAAATTGCTCTGGGCCAAATAGGAGTCATACCACAGACACACACATTTATGCTTTGGACATACCTCAGTCAACAATGAGACAGGAATAACTAAAACACAATCAGCTGCTAACTGAAAGATTAGAGGTTCAAGTCTACCCAGAGGCACCTTAGAAGAAAGGCCTGGTGATCTACTTCCAAACAATCACCACCATTGAAAACTCTGGAGCACAGTTCTATGTTGACACATAGGAGGGCACCATGAGTCAGAATTCACTTTTTTTCTGTCAGTGAGAAATAAGCTTGTTTTATAAGCCACTGTTAGAGTTGGTGTTTGTCACTCACAGCTGAACCAAATCCTAACTGACCATATCCTTGTTTCATGGTTCTTTCTGTTCACATCTTAGGAAGGGAAGAAGTAAATACAGTGGAAAGTGATAAATGTTTAACAACTGCCTGTGGTTGTGTAGGGGGAGTCCTTATTTATGACATTTCCAATTTGCATAATATAAATAATTCTATCAAGGTCAATTGCATGCTACCAATGTTACATCAATTGGTTCACAATATTCTGGGAACAATAACAATCGTCCCTTGTGAGCTTGTATGAGCCTGTTTCAACACACCTCTGGGTAAGTAGGAATGGATACAATGGGACTAACATTTAATAAACCTTACTACATGGCAGGCATTGTACTAGGTACCTAGCATGCATCATCTTATTTAATCCTTATATTCAATGCTGAGGGGCAAGTAAAACAAACTTCCCTAACCATCAATCAATCCCTTTGGGAAAAATTCCAATACAGGTGGAATTATTCTTATTTACCTTTTTCACAACCTTGGAAAATACATGGGTGACCCTATTATGGGTAATTAGAAAAAGTAGGAACTGGAGGTTAGGAAGAGAAGACAGATGTGTTGTGGATATATTCTGGGGTTCAGTCATCTTGCATCCATCCATTCTCTTTCTCAGATGACAGTCAGATTCTTTGAGGAATTAACTGTGTACAGCGCTCGTGCCTTTAAGCAGTTAAGATATCCTATCTTCCCTAATCAAGAATAGATAGTCTTCTACCTAAACTAAGGGAATCAATCACTCTGTTGGAGCTTTGACTGATGAACATGAAAGAGAAGGATGTAGAAATCTAATTGTAGCTCCTTCATTTCAGCAGGTAGCTCCTTCATTTCAGCAGGTAGCCAGGACAAGACTGCTGTTTTCCTGTCACCCTGGCTCCTCTGCTTCATTGATTCTCTAGCCTTCCATTGATCCTGTGAGTGACCCAATATCTTCCTAATGATCTTTTCTATTTAAGTGAACCACAATTCGTTTCTGTGGCTTGAAACCAAAGAAATCTACATCTTACAGGAGTAAAAGCAGAAACATCAGAAAAAGGAAGCTGAGGAGAAATGCACACCACTTTAGAAGAACAGTTCTAAATCACTACTGGCAAGAAAGCAACCACGATTGTGTAAGGAGAACCAAGGCAAGCCCAGTCAAAGGGTAGGCCTGAATTTTCATGTGTTTGCACTTCAGGTATTATGGGCAGAGCTGAAGTTATATAACTTTAAGTATTAGGTGGGTTAGTGCGCTGAACTGCAAAGTCGGTTTGAGCTATAAGGTCAGCAGTTCAAGCTTACCAGCTGTTCCTTGGAAGCCCTATACAAGGTCACTGTGGATCAGAACCAAATCTATGGCACTTAACAATAATATTAGATGCTCACTGAAGAATTACTATAATAGAGGCAATTTGAACCATGGTACATCTTGTTAAGTGCCATTAAGTCAGTTCCGACTCATAGCAATCCTGTATAGGACTTCCAAGGAATGGCTAGTGGGTTTGAACTACCAGTTTGTGGTTCAAACTGACCTTGCAGTTCAGTGCTTATCCTACAATACCACACCATGACTCCACGTTATGTCTAGCGCATCCAAGATACTGTTTCTAGAATCACTGTGGAACACACATTTTCTTTCTTTCTCTCTGCCTTCCTTTTAATAGCAGGGGTTTGTAGAAAAATGGAAATAAGAGATGGAATCTTTCATGAATTGTTTGAATCCCTCTCACATATTGATCGTTTGGGTAGAAAACCAGAGAGAAATCAGATTTCTAAGCATTTAGTCAGTATTTATCTTCTAGGAAGTAAAATGAACTGCACTTATCTCATCACAAACTGAAAGTGATAAGGAATCTGACAAGCTTCAAGCAGAGAAGCCAGGCGCTTCTCTAGGGTTCCTATGACAGCCAGGATTCCTGCTGGTACTATGCCTCCACCAAAAGTTTTCCAGATCATTCTAATCCAGGTTGAGTTCACCCTGCTCGGAATTCCTAGAATGCCAGCTTTCCGTACCAAAATTCCATTCATTTGACATTCATCTCCAGGATCAGCACTGCCTTCATATGAGGAAAAGAACTAACATACCAAATATTACTGTTAATAGTATGTGTCTTTTAAACTTCTTGAGACTTCTTGTTGTATGTCGTTGAGTTGGTTCCAATTCATAGCAACTTCATGTGGCATTGTAGAACTGCCCCCATAGAAAAGTAGTGGGTTTTCTGGCTGCAGTCTTTATGGAGTCCTGGTATAGTGCTGTGAGTTTATGGATCATTATGAGTCAGAACCAACTCAGTGACACTTAACAACAACAGTCTTTATGGAAACAGATGGCCAGGTTTTTCTCCTATGGACTCATTGGGTGGGTTCAAACCACCAATCTTTCAGTTAGCAACCAAGTGCTTAGCCATTTGTATCACCAGGTCCATCTTTTATGTATCTTTCTGCCTTCCACTGCTCTTAGTAAGAAGAACACATTTGACAGTCAATCTACTGATATTTTGAGTTTAAGGACTAACTGCCACCATTAACTAAGGTAATGGTCTTTGGCAACTTATCTTCTCTGCCCTTCTGTGTCCTACAAGGCTGCTGGGAGAACTGGCTGAGATAACAGGGTGGGCGGGCGCAAAGCACCTTGGGTTGGTTCATGACAAAGGAACTGAGCATCATCAATTCCTCTTTTAACCTTTTTGCAGAAGTTCTGGTAATGAATGTTATCAGAATTATCTTTCTCTTTTGTTAGTTAAGAGATTTCTGAAGAAGTGGTTCTAGGCCTCTGAAAAGCCAGTCTCAACAGAGAGGCATGGGACTGTGGACCACACTGGAAGACACTGTCAGAGGAAGTAATACCAAAATGACTGTCTAAAAGTTTGTGCTGAGTTTAAGCAGAAATTTATTGTTTTTATTGCTTTATTACTTTTTTGTAAAAATATTCCTGCAGTCAGTTATAACAGAAACATTTTTCATAACCCACCTTACATGTATCAATATACCTCTAAGGTTAAAACTCTATGCTAATTTACTTTTTGAACCTTCTAAGTAGCTCAGGTCAGAGTTGTCATTATTATCCAATCACAATGCCACTTCAAGTCACATGGTTTCATCTGCATTCACTTCAAGCACACACTGTGGCTTTCATTACTGCTGATGCTTTTATGTTGTTGTTGTTGTTAAGTGCCGTCGAGTCGGGTCCGACCCATAGCGACCCTGTACAGGGTTTCCGAGGGTGTAAATCTTTACGGGAGTAGAAAGCCTCATCTTTCTCCCGCGGAGCGGCTGGTAGTTTCGAACCGCTGACCTTAAGGTTCGCAGCCCGATTCGTAACCACTACGCTACCAGATGCTTTTATAGTCACTGATTTTGTCTGATGCTTTAGCTACAATATTAAGTCCTGATATGGCGCTATAGGATAAGCACTGACTGCATACCTCAAGGTTGGTAGTTCAAACCCACCAACCACTCCTCAGAAACTCTATACAGGGTCGCTATAAGTTGGAATGATCTCGACAGCAACAACAACAAGCTACAATATTGCAGTAATTAGTACTTGCAAACCTGTATCAGTAACTTTTTTGAGAATGTAGTAATAAAAGGTAAAGGAGAAAACTCAAGAAAGGCTCTGCTTAGTTACTCATAATATTGTAATTCAATGTAGCAAGATTTCACAAAACAAATTTGTTGTCAGTATTCATACAATCTAAGAAATGTTACAGTTAAGTAATTATTACAACTATCTTTATTACATACTGTTCCATGATTAAAATGGATAACAGGCATTACTCAGGAGTCTGTATGGTCTAGTACAGGAGGCCCATGAGGTGGGGTGGGCACGACACCAGGAGATATTGCACTGGGTGACAACAACCCTAGTGATGCCACTAGGCCAGGGGTGGGGAAAGTCTAGCCATGGACCATACGTTGTTGTTGTTGTTGTTGTTGTTGTTGTTGTTGTTGTTAAGTGCCGTCGAGTCGATTCTGACCCATAGCGACCCTGTGTAGGGTTTTCAAGGAGCAGCTGGTGAGCTTGAACCACCAACCTTGCAGTTCAAATGACTTTGCAGTCTGATGCATTAACCCACAGTGCCATGCCAGGATCCATGGGCCCTATAAGGCCTGTGAAACCATTTGGTCTGGCCCTGCCAAGACAATCACATTTCTGGCCATCACATTATAGCAGGCTAATTTTTAAGTTGATAATTTTGTATGGCCGACAAATGATGCTGTGAATATCTAAATGGCCCTTGGCAGATGAAAAAGCCTCCCTACTGCCTGCATTAGGAAGTGTGCAACATAATCTAATGAGAGAGGACTGGCCTTAACTACTGTATGAATTGAAAGTGAATTCACGTCATCAGCCAACAACAAACTTTTGTCCCAGTGAGTTTCTCCTTCTCTCACACCATCCATCATCTAGCTGTATGCTATCTAATAGAAATCCTGTGAGGATAGAAATGTTCTATCTCTAAGCTTTCCAATAAGGTAACCTCTAGCCACACGTGGTTGTTGTGCACATGAAATATAGCTAATGAAAACTGAAAAATTGATTTTTATTTATATTTAATTTTAATTGATTTAAATTAAATAGCCACACACTAACATATTGGACAAAGATCAGCAGATCAGACCTACCAGATGTTCGTCAAAAACCTTATAAAGGGTCACTATGAGTTGGAACCGACTCATCAGCACCTAACAACAACAATCACCACACTGGACAGAACAGAGCTAAATTAAAAGAATCCAGAGCTCTTTATTCACTCATTCAACCAAAAACTGTTTAAGTCCCTAATACATGTCAGGCACCATACTAGACCACAGAAGAATTGATGTACTTAAGTTATGGTGTTGGAGGAGAATATTAAAAGTACCATACACCACCAAAAGAACACTCAAATTTGTATTGTTAGAAGTACAGCCAGAATGCTCCTTAGAAGCCAGAATGGCCAGACTTCCTCTCTCATTCTTTGGACATACTGTCAGGAGGGACCAATCCCTGAAGAAGGATATCATGCTTGGTTGTGTGGAGCATCAACAAAAAAGAGGAAGATGCCCAAACAGATGGATTAGCACAATGGCAGCACCAATGGGCTCAAGTGTAGCAATGATGGTGAGGTTGGCATAAGACCAGGCAGTGTTTTGTTGTGTTGTGCATAAATCAGTACCAACTCAACAGCATCAAAAAACAAACAAAAAAAAAAACTAGCAATGATGGTGGATTCAATTATTAATCTCTCATCTGAAATAGTTCAAATTCTGTTTGGGTAAACAAGGGATCTACTGGGATGACCTCAAGACCTTACCATTCCTTCTGATTACACTATGTCCTCTAGAGAAAAGTGGATGGAAAGTGTTCTTGGATTCCTACTAACTGCTGTTGGACCCTAGGACCTGACGCTGCTGTAACATCCATGGCATACCATTTTTCCTGTGGGCACCTCCATCCCCCATGGTAACCCAAGTGAGAATCTGTCTCCTGGCAAAGAAAACATTGTCATGTTTTGAAGATTTGATGCAGGGATTTATAAGAAAGATATTTTGATGTAGCCTCCTTAAAACAGACCTGTCAGAGTATTAAAATGGTAAAACACTTTGGAAAAAAAGTATGACATCTTATAAAATTAAATATAGGCTGCTAAGCTCTGGAAGCATAGCGGTTACAAATCGGGCTGTGAATTGCAAAGTCAGCAGTTCGAAACTACCAGCTGTTCCGTGGTAGAAAGATGAGGCTTTCTGCTCCCGTAAAGATTTACAGCCTCAGAAACCCTGTACAGGGTCACTATGAGTCGGTTCCAACTCCATGGCACATAACCACCACCAACCAAAAAAGTTGATGGTTCAAACCCACCTAGCAGCTCCACAGAAGAAAGCCCTGGAGATCTGCTTCCATAAAGATTATAGCTAATAGAAGGTTTTTGTTGTTGTTAAGTGTCATGGAGTCAGTTCTAACTCATAGTGACCTGTGTAGGGTTTCATGAAGCAGCTGGTGGGTTTGAACCATTGACCTTGCGATTAGCAGTCCAGTGTGTATTCTATAACGCCACACCAGAGGGTAATGTTAACTTGGGTGATGGGCAGGCAATATAAAACAAGAGGGAGGTTAGCAGAAGAATGATGAAGACGGGTGAAGAGACACAAGGAAGAGTACAAGGGTTAAAGGGGATCAAGGTAAATACTGTTACATAAACAAGCCTGCAGCAACAGTGTTCTATAGGTTAATGCATGGACAGATACATAGACTCAATGGGTATGGGAGAAAGAGTGGGAGTATACCCACAAATGCGTAAGGGTTTGACGTAAGATATTTGTCAAAGGTAGATATGGGTATCTATCTACCTTTGCTGTAATGGAACATACAGAGAGCAAAATGATGAAAGCTTCTTGGACATTACCAAATATCTTGAGGCAATGAGTTGCTGGGCCTGGGGCTCGGGACCCCAGTCTTAGGTGACACCATGGTCAATTGGCATAACATAGTCCACAAAGACAATGTTCTACATTCTACTTTGGTAAGTAGCAACTGGGATCTTGATAGCTCATGAGCGGTCATCTAATGTGCAACTATTGGTCTCTCCATGTGCGGAGGAAACAAGAGTGATGAAAACTGAAGATGCTTGGAATCAACTAGCCCAATGGACTGAAGGAACATGTGAACATGACTCTGTGACCAAAAGAACTAGATGGTGGGCAGCTACCGCTACTCTGAAAGGGATCACATTAGAAGGTTCCAGATAGACTAGGAGAAAACAGAGAACAAAATTGAGAATTATAAAAAATACTAGGCTTAGTGATCAGAAAGAGACTGGAGGAATCCAAGACAAGGGCTCTCGGCTACTTTTCAGGCCAATCTTTGTGGCCCAATTTTCAGCCAAGCTGTAGGCAGGTACATTGGGGGGGTCAACAACACTAATAAGGTATACTCACGGTGGAATGGTCAACCATTCAGGATCAAAAGGACAACATTTACTTAAGGACAAGGTTCAAAAGGATTGGGAAGGAAAGTGGAATGGGAATAAGAGCCTCAGGGAGGACATGGGATGACTGTTGTTACATGGACGGAATTGCAATCATTGAGATGAAACAAATTGTATGATTTGTTGAATGTAAAACCGATGATCTGCTCTGAAAACCTTCACTCAATTCAAACTAAAAGAAAAAAAATTACAACCAAGGAAAATCTATGGAGCAGTTCTATTCTGTAACACTTGGGGTTGCCATGAGTTGAGGGCCAACTCAACAGCAGATAATAACATCCTACTCTTATGTATTAATTCAAGAAAAATGGGAACATATGGTAGCCACAAAAGGAGTTGTGTATGAATATTCATAGCATCTAAAATGAAAAATTAAAAAACACAATGCGTTAATGAATAAACCAACTGTAGTGCCCTGGTGTGGCACTGTAGGATACCCACTAGACTGCTAATGGCAAGGTTGGAGGTTCAAAAGTCCCAGTAATTCCTCAGAAACCCAATACAGGGTCTCTATGAGTTAAAACAGACTTGACAGCACTTAACAACAACAACAGTGTATTTAGAAGGAGTGCTGGTTAAACATTTGGTTAAACAAATGGTTAAACATTTGGCTGCTAACAGAAAAGTCAGCAGTTCAAACCCATCATCCACTCTGTAGGAAAAAGACCTGACGATCAGCTCCTGTTAATATTATAGCCACCAATTCACTGAGTCAGAACTGAGTCCACAGCAGTTAACAACAACAACAAACAATATACCATTACATGGACTCTTGGTGTGGTGTTGTTGGATAAGCACCGGACTGTGAACCACAAGGTCAGCATTTCAAACCCACTAGCTGCTCCTTAGAAACACTGCACAGGGTTGCTATGAGTCAAAATCAACTTGACAGCACTTAATAACAACATAATATACTATAGGGCAGTTCGACTATAGGGTCGCTATGAGTCAGAATTGATTCAGCAGTACAAAACAACTACCAAAAATTAAAAATAAAAAAATTTGCTATGGAGTTGATTCTGACTCATAGTGAAGCTGGTGGGTTTAAAGCCACTGACCTCTTGTTTTACCACCAAGTGCTTTAACCACTGTCTACCAGGGCTCCTTAAAACAACAACAGTATATTTATACAATGGAATATTTTCTTTCAAAATCAAAAGAAAAAAATGTAATTCATGCAAGAACAAGGCAAACAAAGAGAGACACAAGAGTGTCTACAAGGGTTCCATTTATATGGCATTCTAGAATAGACAAAACTATAGGGACAGAAATCAGATCAGTGGTTGCCAGAGACTGGGGATAACTACAAAGAGCCATGAAGAAATTTTTAGGGGGTGACAGAAGTGTTCTATACCATGGTGGTATTTACAAACCATATTCATTTGTCAAAGTTCCTCAAATGGTATTCCTGAGAAGGATGGATTTTACTATATGTGAATTGTATGTCTATAAAACTAACTTTAAAAATATATAATGTCACCAAGGACTACCAAATTCTATGTGAAAGGGTAGAGAGTTGGAGATAGGCTGAACTCAACCCACAGAGATGGGTTAAGAATATCTGATTTACACATTTGTTTACACATTTTTTAAAAACTGCTGATAGTTTAATAATTATTTTTAGGTCTTGTCAAAAAGTCCTTGGCCTCAAAGTAACTGCATCACAAGATCACAGATACTTCCAGACAACCAGAAACATAAGTAGCAAATGACTATCATATAGTGTATTTGATGCCTCAGGAGATTTTTGGAGATAGCAGATGGACTCATTCTGCTTGTGGAAGCCAAAGGGTAGGAGTTTTTACCAGCAGGAAGGCAAAGGTAGAATTGTCAAGGGCCGACCAGGTAAGAGTCTGACATGTGTAGGAAAAAGTACAAAATTAGACATTGTGTATCCTATCTTAGGGTGCCAGGGAAATAACAGGGGTACTGAGAAAGTCTGTGAGCTTGGCTGGATTTGGATTGGAGGCCACATTAGGGAGTCTGGAGCCACTGATGTCATGAAAACAGGAACTAAACCTTAAGTGTGGTATAGAAGATAGACTGAAAGAAGAAGCATTAGGAAAGTTCTTCATGACCCAGCACTGCCATTATTCTACTAAAATAAAATGTGCCTTCTGGTAACAGACTGTTCTGCATACCAAAAATGCTAGGTAAGGCCTTCCCTTCCCAACTGGGCTAGAGCTGCCTTTAGGGTAGGTAGTTCAGCCACCCAGTAATTTAGGCCTCTGCTTCTTTCCTGAACTGAGGAGTCCTAGCTATGTTAAACACAGACAACAACAAAAACAGAACTGCTGTTGCCATTGAGTTGATCCCACAACTCCTTAATTCTGGATGCAAGAGTTAGCACCACTTAACTGATTCAGGAGCTCTGGTAGCTTAGTGGTTACAAATCGGGCTGCTAACCTCAAGGTCAGCAGTTCAAAACTACCAGCTCTTCCGCAGGAGAAAGATAAGGCTTTCTGCTCCCGTAAAGATTTACAGCCTCAGAAACCCCATATAGGGTTGCTGTGGGTCAGAACCAACTCGACAGCACTAAACAACAACATCTGATTCAGAGCTTTGTCGTATTCAGAGCTAATAGCAGTTACAGAAGCAAAACTTTTGGTCATGGTCCATGGTGGCAGAGCTCAGTGGGACCCTGATGTTGTTGTTAAGTGCCGTCGAGTCTATTCTAACTTATAGCAACCCCATATAGGGTTTCTAAGGAGTGGCTGATGAGCTTGAACTGCCAACCTTATGGTTCAAACCAACCTTGCAGTCCAGTGCACACCAGAACTCCCAGTGGAGCCCTAGGACACATGAATATGAGGGAGATTCAAACAGTTTGTGGAACAATGGATTTAAAAGATAATGGAATTTTTCCAGGAAAATTTTCAAGCCCCTTTGTATTTTCAGTTTCTCTTTGTAACCAATTCCCCTTCTCTGTTGGGTGGGATTTCCAACCTGGGGAAACAACAGACCAATCGTCCGGGAAGAGAGAGTATCACAGATGACCAGAGTTTGCCCAGGAGCCAGTATGACGGTGGCATGAAGCCCAGACCCTCCAGGGAATCTGTGAAGCCTGGAGAGAAAACTTGAGGGAAAGCAGAGCTACTGTCTGCCCAGCCTAGCTTCCTGTTTCATGAGCTCATGGTCAAACCCAGGCCAGCGGGAGAGTGCCAGCAATTGAGTGAGCTTGTTTTTTCCCTAACTTGGTTCTGAGTCATACAGGGCATCTACCTTTCCCAGAAAACCACCTCAGGGCCCACCCCCTGGCCACAGATCAAGCTGCAGCCCTCACACGCGATCCCAAGGGCCAGTGAAGCTGTAGGCTAGGTGCCGAGCCCACCGCCTCCGCTTGGGAGAGGCCTCTGGGAGGAACCAGGCCCTTCCCAACCTTAAAAGAAAAGGGCCTGTGGAAGCTGCTTTGTAAGTGGGAAGAAGACATATCTAGCTTTAGGGGACACAAGGGAGACTCTGCTGAATCATGGGACTTCAGAGCAGGGAGAAACATTAGAAAACCTATAATCTAAGTCTTTTACTTTATAGATCAATTCATACAGTAAATACAGGGTGTCTGAAAAGTCCAGACACAAAGAAAAATAATTTCTTTGTTGTACTTTTGTTTCCCCTATAATGATGGTTTGACTCAAATCTCAATCATTTTCTTCAGTGCCTGACACAGGAGCTCTGGTAGCATAGTGGTTGCGAATCAGGCTGCGAACCTTTAGGTCAACAATTCGAAACTACCAGCTGTTCCGTGGGAGAAAGATGAGGCTTTCTGCTCCCATAAAGATTTATAGTCTCGGAAACCCTGTACAGGGTCGCTATAAGCCAGTTCCAACTCCATGACACATCACCACTATCCACCACCACCATAGTGAGGACTACTGGTACAGCACTGTAGGATCAGCACTGGACTGAGAACCACAAGGTCAGTAGTTCAAATCCACCAGCTGCTCCTCAGGAACCCTGTACAGGGTTGTTATGAGTCGGAATTGACTTGATGGCACTTAACCACAATAACACAGTGAAGAGAAGGGGTTAAGTACTCAGCTGCTAACTGAGAGGTCGGAGGTTCGAACCCATCAGTGACTCCCCAGAAAAAGATATAAAGATTAAACACTTCTGTAAAGATTAAACATTCCCACTTCCCCATCTCAAAAAAAAAAACAACACAACATTGATTCTGACTTATGAGTCACCCTTTATTGCTATTAAATGCCATCAAGTTGATTCCGACACATAGGGACCCTGTATAGGGTTTCCAAGGAGTAGATGATGAACCTGAACCACTGACGTTCAAACGACTTTGCAATCTGACGCATTAGCCCACAGCACCACACCAAACTTCCCTGTAGGGTTTCTAAGGTTGCTGTAATCTTTACAGAAGCAGACTGCCCCATCTTCCTTCCATGAAGCAATTGGTGGGTTCAAAGTGACAACTTTTGGTTAGTAGTAGAGCACTTAACCACAGCACCATCAAGGATCCTTCCATAAAGATCACAGCCTTGGACACTCTATGGGTACTCCTACTCTATCCTATAGTCACTATGAGTCAGAGTCAATTCAACGGCAAACAAGTTTGGATTTTTTGTATCATGACATACAGGCTGCTCCTTATAGGAACAACTCTGTAATACTAATGTAATAAGGAGCACTATCTTTCTAGCCTTTTTAAGCAACCCATATTTATTGAGTAGTCCCTGAGTGGTTGTGTCCTTTCACCATATTTATTCAATCGATATGCTGAGCAAATAATCTGAGAAACCAGATTATACAAAGAAGAATGTGGCATCAAGAACGGAGGAAAACTCATTAACAGCCTGCAATATACAGATGACACAACCTTGCTTGCTGAAAGCAAAGAAAATTTAAAATACTTACTGATGAAGATCAGAGACTATATAACCTTCAGTATGGATTGCATCTCAACATAAAGCAAACAATAATCCTCACAACTGGACTAATAAATATTGTTGCTACGTGCCGTTGAGTCAGTTCCGATCCACGGTGACCCTGCATAGGATTTCCAAGGAGCAGCTGGTGAGCTTGAACTGCCGACCTCGCTGTTCAAACCAACTTTGCAGTCGAGCACACAACTCAGTGCCACACCAGGACTAATAAACAGCATCATGATAAAAGGAGAAAAGACTGAAGTTGTCAAAGACATCGTTTTGCTTGTATCCACAATCAACACTCATGGAAGCAGAAGTCAAACAGCATGCTGCATTAGGCAAATCTTCTGCAAAAGACCTTTTTAAAGTGTGAAAGAGCAAAAGACTAATTTTCAATTGCCTGTATGCATGCACGATAAGCACTGGACTCAAAACAAAAGGTCTGCTGTTCAAACCCATCAGCCACTCTGTGGGAGAAAATGAGGTTTTCTGCTTCTGCGAAGATTTAAAAAGCCTCAAAAACCCTATACATGGTTACTATGAGTTGAAACCAACTCAAAGGCACTTAACAACACCAATATATACATGTGAAAGTTGGACAATGAATAAAGAAGATCATAGAAGAATCAATGCATTTGAGTTATGGTATTAGAGAAGAATATTAAAAGTGCCATCATGGACTGCCAGAAGAACAAACAAATCTATCTTGGAAAAAGTGCAGCCAGAATGCTCCTTAGATGTGAGGATGCTGAGACTTCATCTCTCATACTTCAGACATGTTCTCAGGAGGGACTTGTCCCTGGAGAAGAATATCATCCTTTGTCAAATTGAGCATCAGTGAAAAAAGGAAGACTCCCAAAGAAATGGATTGACACAATGGCAGAGTAAAGGGTTCAAACAGAATAACAATTGTGAGGATGGTGCAGGACCGGGCAGTATTTCCTTCTGTTGTACATAGGGTCACTATAAGTTGGAACTGATTTTGACAGCCCCTAACAACAACATCAAGGAGCTCTGGTAGCGTAGTGGTTACGAATCGGGCTGCGAACCTTAAGGTCAGCGGTTCGAAACTACCAGCCGCTGTGCGGGAGAAAGATGAGGCTTTCTACTCCCGTAAAGATTTACACCCTCAGAAACCCTGTACAGGGTCGCTATGGGTCGGACCCGACTCGACGGCACTTAACAACAACAACATCAAGGAGCTCTGGTAGCATAGTGGTTACGAATCGGGCTGCGAACCGGAAGGTCAGCGGTTCGAAACTACCAGCCGCTCCGCGGGAGAAAGATGAGGCGTTCTGCTCCTGTAAAGATTTACAGCCTCGGAAACCCTATTCAGGGTCGCTATGGGTCGAAACCGACTCGACGGCACTTAACAACAACAACAACAACAACATCTGGAGTCCTGGTGTGGCGCTGTGGGTTAATGTACCAGACTGTAAAGCCATTTGAACTACAAGGTCGGTGGTTCAAGCTCACCAGCTGCTCCTAGGAAATCCTATACAGGGTTGCTATGGGTCAGAACTGACTGGATGGCACTTTACAACAACAATAACTATGAGTGGCATAAATGGTTAATGTGCTCGCTTGCTAAGCACAATATTGGAATTTCTTCCCAGAGCACCACGGAAGAAAGATCTGGTGATCTGCTTCTAAAAAGACAACCATTGAAAACCCTATGGAGCAGAGTTTTGCTCTGACATATAGAGCAGAACCATGCTCCATAGGGTTTTCAATGGTTGTAATGAGTCAGAGTCAAATCAACAACAACTGATAAACTGATACTTACTGAGATGCACAGTCCTAACCCAAAACTCACTGCTGTGAAGTCCATTCCAACTCATAGCCACCCTATAGGACAGAGGGACAGAGTAGGGTTTCTGAGGCAATAAATCTTTACAGAAGCAAATTGCCTCACCTTTCACATGTGGAGCAGCTAGCAGATTCACTTAGCAGCCCAACTCCTAACTCACTGTCCCATAGCACTTCTAGCATTGTCCTGGCACTGAAAAAGAGCCCGTTGGATAAAGTCCTGCCTGGAATTATAATCTGGTGGGAACGATACTGAGACCAGAAGGAGACACTCTAACACTGGGGTCCTCAGAAGGCAGTGTAGCAGTGAGGGTGTCAAACAGGATACTGGGTGCCCCGCAGCAGCCTCCTGAAACACTGACCTGAGCTGGGCTGGGCTGGACTGAGCTGCTTCTAAGGAGGCGGGATTACCATATTACTTTTGTGACCTTACCTTGCAGCTCCAGGCCCTCTGGCCCCCTCCTTTTGCGTCAAGGAAACTGCCAGGGAGTAATCTTGGCCCTTCAAAGGCCCACATGAACATCTTTGGGAGTAATTTATTAACTTGCTGCCAAGAACTCACCACCCTCCCCTGCCCCAAGCCCTTGGCAAGAAGTGTTCCTACAAAAATGTGTGTATAGGGGGACCAGGGAACGTGTTATTTAAAATCACTTCGCATTAGCTGAACCAGAACTAGAAATGCAGAAGTCTCTACTTCTCTGTTGAAATGAAAGAGCCACAAAACCTGCCTGGAATGAAAGGGAGCCAAGAAGAGAAAGAAAAAGTGTCTCCTGATGATCTTAGTACTGGGAAGGTATTTTCTCATTCTGGTCTTCCTGCTACTGGATTTAGCTCTCTATTGCCCACATCTGCTGCTCCAAAGCAGCACTTTTGGCATCATAATAATAGTGGCCAGGATGGAAGAAGCACCCACTATTTACCTAGGAGCAATATTTTCATATTCTTAATCCTCATAACAACCTTAAAATTATTTTTCCCATTTTTTTTAACCGAGGAAACAGATGTTCATAGTCAAGTAACTGACCCAATTTCACATAAACAGCACAGTTGGAGTGTAAACCCAGTTCCTCTAACACCACCAAATTGTAATATGCTCTGTTTGTTTCCCTACATCTCAAGCCCACCCACAAGTTTGTACTATGCGTCTACTGAATGGCCGGTACAGCTAGGAACTCCCAGTGTTCATTGTTTGACTCCAATTCAGTAAGTATCCCTAGGAACTATTCTAGCTCCAACCTGCTTCTCTTTCTCAAAAGTTCCTATTTCCAAATACCCATCTCCCTTTCCCCTGTCCAACTGGCCTCTGCTCCTTGTCACTACCTTTGTCCTTTGTCTTAGGTCTAGGGTCAGCACTGATGCAATACTCAAGGTGGGGCAGCAGCAGTGACGTAGTCTATGTCGGAACTTAAAAAAAGGTGAGGTGAGGACCACAGTTACCTGCACACTTCTCCCTGACTGAATAGAAGATCACCCTGAGCCACAGTTGATCATTCCCCAACCTCTTATTTCAGGAATAAGAGAGAAGGGACACAGCTTTATAATATAAACATCTCAGGGGGTGAGTTAAGTTAAAAGGTGACTTCCAGGGATAGTTTCCCTTTAGTTTTACTTCCCCAGAGGAAATGGACTCAAAACCATTTATTTATTTAAGAGTATTTATTAAGCCCCCTAATGGCACTGTAAGATAAGCACTGGACCGCAAGAGCAGAGGTTCAAACTCACCTGCCACTCTTCGGAAACCCTATGGTGGTGGTGGTGGTGGTGTGCCATGGAGTTGGTTCCGACTCATAGCGACCATGTATAGGGTTTCTGAGGTTGTAAATCTTTACAGGAGCAGAAAACCTCACCTTTCTCATGTGGAATTACTGGTAATTTCAAACTGCTGACTATGTGATTAGCAGCCCAACTCGAACCCACTCAGCTACCAGAGGTCCTTCAGAAATCCTACACAGGGCCGCTATGAGTTGGAACTGACCTGAAGGCATTTAACAATAACAACAACTACGTGTGCAAATTATTTGCCCTCAACTACTAACCTAATAAAGGAGCTCTGGTATCATAGTGGTTACGTATCGAGCTGCTAATCTCATGGTCAGCAATTCAAAGCTACTAGCTGTTCCACGGGAGAATGATGAGGCTTTCTGCTCCCATAAAGATTTACAGCCTCGGCAAGCCTGTACAGGGTCGCTATGAGTTGGAACCAACTCCAAAGCACATAACAACAACAACTAACCTAATGCCATTTTGAGGACTGAAGTACTCCTGACTCAAGCCATGGTACTTTCAGCCACCTCATGTACATGCAAAAACTGGACAATGAATTAGGAAGACTGAAGAAGAACTGATGTCTTTGAATTATTATGTTGGTGAAGAATATTAAAATCTAATTTACTATGATATGCACCATGAAGAAAACAAACAAGGGATGGGCATAGAGATCAGTAGATAACATCAAAAGGGAGGACTGAAGGAACACAGGAACACCGCGGACTGCCAAAAGCACAACCAAATCTATCTTTGAAGAAGTAATAGCCAGAATGTTCCTTAGAAGGAAGGATAATAAGACTTTATCTCAATACTCTGGACATGTTATCAGGAGGGACAAGTTCCTGAAGACATCATGCCTGACTTCACTTTTTAACTAAATAGCAGGTTAACTCAAAAGGTAAAGAATGTCATCCTTGAGTATTACTCTCTTTAAAAAGATTATCTACGAAACCAAGTGCACAACAGATACTAAAGCACAGATGAGAAGGCGGTGGGGCAAGAACAGAAAGTTAATGGGAGAGGAACAACTAGAATGGACACAATGAGAATGTTGATACAATGTGCAGAATGTAACCAATTTCACTAAACATCATGTGTCAAAATTTCTAAACCAGAATCTGTTTTTTGTTTTAATGTGAATTATGTGATAGTTTACATGGGAGAACATTTAGCTTTACATTCATCCTATCGTATATCGTTTCATTGCCATGGTTACAATCCCCCCCATGCATCATCAACCAACCAAAGGGGTGCCCCTGCAAGCCTGCCCCCTGGTCATCAGCACACAGCCCCTCTCCCTCTCTGGGTCTAGAGTCCCCAGACGCTCCATCTCTCATGTCATCATCTCTGCCTCCATCTCTGGTGTCACTGTTTCTCTGGGTAGGGTCCCATACTCCACTCTTCTCCCTTGATGGTTCCAGGGACTTCTGCTCATGGACTGCAAAGTCAACCACTCCCCTCCTTTTACTACAAAACGTCTAACTTTACATTTCCAACCCTCAAAATCAGTCCTGATCGCAATTATTCACCATTGTACCACAAGAGTGCTATCCCCATCTCCTTTCACCAGCCCCACCTAGACAGATTGGATACTACTCACTGGAGATTCTACCTTCCTCCATGCCCTCTGAATCTAGGTTCCCTCTTGAAAGCTTGTAAGACAGTCACTTCCTGCCTTTGTAGCCCCCCACTTTGGGTAGCCAATGTCCAAGTTGCCAATCCCTGTCTACTCTGTGTATGGAAGGGGTGGGAATGATCCTTGCTGTAAAGACTTGCTCCCTCTTTTGAGCTACTGCATCCATAGGTGTAGGTCAAGTTCATCAAACTGTATCAAATTACTCTTTTTTTCCTCTTCTTTCTTCTTCTAGTTGAGTTCTGATCATCCAGCCATTGAAGCCAGGTCAAGTGGGTATTATCTGCAAGTATGAGTGTTCTTGCGCATATGGCCTCTCTTCTTATCAGCTGGACGCTTCACTCTCCACTCTAGTCCTCTGTGGTTTTGTCACTGACTCTGGGCCCAGGAGTCCCCAGGTCTTACTGTGGGCCAACCAGGTCTCCACCCAGGTTCACAGGAGTCTATTAAACGTGGTAGGATTTAGCTCACATCTTCATTGCTGTTTTTCTCTCACTTCCCCTTATCAGACACCAGTGTGGTCACCATTCAGAGCACATGTCTGTTCCTGTGTTCCCATTGAGTCTTAGTCTTAGAAGGGGGTTTGCTCTGAGGGGACCAGACCACTTGCCTTGATGTCTCCTGGGCAAGCAACTTACTTGTTCTTATAGTAGTCAGTCAGACTGTGGTTATTGTTTTGTATTTTTCCTGTCGGTCTTTCTCTCAAGAATTATCTTCTGTTCTTCTAGTTGCTCCAGGCTGGTCTGCTTGTTGTTTCAAGTGGAAATTTCCCACCTCAGAAGATTCTGGATGGGGTTCAGGATTCTACCTATGGTCTTAAGCAAAGGAAGCCTCCTTCACTGGGCAAGTTGTACACCCATTTCGAATTGGGCTGCTAACCTCAGTGTCAGCAGTTCAAAAACTACCAGCTGTTCCGCAGGAGAAAGATGACGCTTTCTGCTCCCATAAAGATTTACAGCCTCAGAAACCCTGTACAGAGTCGCTATGAGTCAGAACTGACTCCACAACACATAACAACAACAACAACAATCAGTTCTAGGCAGAAGAAGGACTTACAAGCTTTCTATGGTGATATTTCTGGCTATTTCTTCCTCTCCCCCTCAAGTGTCTTTTATAATGGTATACAAGGGAAACCAAGATTCAAAAGACAGCCAAGCATCTTAACATTATTTCCCCCCTTTTGCCCATTCCAATCATGTCTCAATCCCTGTATCCCAGAGCCCAAGGTTGTGCATACATCATTATTTACCTCTGTCCCACTTAGCCCATGCAAACCTGCCTAATTGTTCTCCCATCTGCCTTGTTCTTCCACAGAATCTGTTTTGTTGTGTATAATTTCATCAAAAAATACAATACCACCAAAAAAAAAAAAAAATTACAGCCAAGAAAACTCTATAGACTAGTTCTACTCTGTGACACGTGGGTCACTATAAGTTATAATCAATTGAGAGCAATGGATTTGGTTTTGCATTTTTTATGTGACAGGCAAAGCACTGGAAATAGGACCTGTAGGGGAGAAAACCAACAACAAAAAGTAAATAAGGACATTAAAGGATTCCTTATTGTGGTGAACACTATGAAGAAAACAAGGGGTTTCAATAGAGATTCATAGATAACAGATCAAAAGAGAGGAATGAAGGAGCACAGTAATCTTGGAGCAGATGGGAAAGAGATGAATGAGGAGGATAAGGGTAAGATTGGAGAGGGTTCAGCCCTGTTTCTCTGGGGTTGGGGCAGTGGGAACTAGTCAAACCACTGGTCTCAGTTCCTGGCATATTCTGACTTTAACTTATCCTTCAACCCTTACCCCCCAAATCTCCTCAGGGCTTAATGAGTCACTTGAAACCTTTCCGTAGCTTCCTGGGTGGCAAGGAAGGGGTGGGAGCAGATCTCTAGGTCTTTGAGGGTAGCAGAAATGGATAGGTTGTTTGAGAAAGACGGGAAAGCAAACCAAGTTCTGAGTCTTCTCCTTGTCTCCTCTGGTTTAGCCACAAAGAAAGGTCTTTCTATGCCAGGAGGGCAGTGAGGATAACTAGACCCGGCTGGACACTCAGATTCCAGATGTGAGAGGCAGTGTTGAAATAAGATCCCAATTTCCCCCCTTGGTTTTCCCTTCCCCTCTCCTGACTAATGCCCTGGAGAAATTTTCCATAATAAACAAATTATGCATTCCTGTCCTTAGGTACCTCCTGCTCTTTCCCACCAAGCAATGTTCTTCCATCATCACTACTTCCCCTCCTGCAATTGATGTTGGTATGAGCATGTGGGTTTGATCACATGTATGAGTAGCTATGTATATCAATGCTACAATTGTATACTGTGCAAGTTGCCTTGGGATGGGGGAGTAAGTGGGAGTGCTTCAGGTGGTAATGTAAGGATGATGGCAGATATGAAAGGAGGTGTGGGAAAAGGATGTCTTTGTTTATAGAGAAGGTGTGTTTAAAACCTGTCAGGAAGAAGTGTGTAATATGGAATGGATCTTGTGTATTTAGACAAGAGTCGTGGGTGTAAATTAAAGTGCCATAAAAGCCCAGGAAGCAATTGTATATACAGCAATAATATAATTATTCACAGTCTGATTGTTTCATCCCCAATTGTTTCAACTTCCTTGGTTGAAAAAAAAAAAAAAATGTCCTCATACATTTCTGGTTTGGCATCTATATAGGAATTGTCTAAACTTTCCTTAACCTGTTGCCATTGAGTCCATTTCAATCCATGGCAACCCCATGTGGTACAAAGTAGAATCTGTGTTACCCAACCTCCTTCAGCTTCTCTCAGGACTTTGTAGATGTGTATGTGAAGAAGTGTGCTTATATCTCAAAAACCTGCATTGACGAAGCCAGTGTGTGAATACTATACGTGCATTTATAGTTCTGCATTTTCATTTAACACGATTGTTGAGCAACTGCTCCATACAAGAAAGGATGCTGGTTTCAATAGCGTACACAGGGACTGTACCACACAACCTCTAACAGAAGATAGCATACAAGCCTGGATCTGGGCAGCAGGCATACTACGTAGTACATTTCAAATCCCTGGAGCGGATCCTTGGTGGTTCAAATCCACCCAGAGGTACCTTAGAAGAAAAATATGTCAATCTACCTCGGAAAGATTATAGTCATAGAAAACCTGTGGAGCACAGTTTTATTCTGACATACATGGGTTCAAACTGTCTCAATAGTAACTAGCTTGGTTTTGAGGTTTATGCTAGAAATATCTCTTACAGCCACATCTCCTCTCGTTCCTTCTGCCATGGCCCACTGCAGACCCTGTGACCTATCTGAACCCTACAAATAGCATCCTGTCCACTGCCTTAGCCTTTCCCCCTCCAGTACATGCTCCTCATCCCAGCCAGCACCCAACTTGAATTGCCTTCCTTGACAGGAGCATCTAGTTCAAAAACTCCATAATCTAGAGTCAAACCCAGACTCCTGGTCTGGCAGTTAAGCTCACCCCCACTTTGCCCAACTCCTTTGCTGCCACTATTACCTCCCACCACTCCTTCACAGGAGTGCAGAGGCACCACAGGATAAGCACTGCACTGTGAATCAAAAGGTTGGCAACTCAAGCCCATCAGTCGCTCCAAGGGGGAAAGATGAGGGTTTCTACTCCTGCAAAGATTTAAAGTCTTGGAAACTCTATACAAGGTTGCTATGAGATGGAACCAACTCAACAGCACTTAACAGCAACAACTCCTTTACAGGAAACTTACTCTGAGGTTGTTTTTATTACAATTCCCTAAACACATCCTGTACTTTTCCAGCTCAAGGCCTTTTCTGATTCCTTTTTTTTTTTTTTTTTCACACAGCCATCTTCCACATCTGAATCTGTCCTATCAAATGACAACCTGCCATATCAAATGTCATATCAAATTCAAGGTCCTTTCAAATGGCACTCTTGAAGTAATCCTTGACCACTTTGGGGTGAAGCATTTCCTGACCAGTTCTGAGTGAACCTCTTTTAGGTCCACCTTAACATTAGTCTTAAATTTTCTTATAACCTTCAAGAGAGTTCTCCTATCCCCACACAAGAAGGGAAGACCTTTAATGCTGAGATGTCAACTTTATCTGGCCTGCTTCACTCAGCAGCAAATGTACTGAAATTCACCTCACTATTCTCAACAGTACCTTTACAAGGGTGCCTGGCACATGTAAATGCTCAAAGATGTTGTACGTGTACTCAAGCAGCTGTCTCTAAGGCAGGATCTTAGTTATCTAGTGCTGCTATAACAGAAATACCACAAGTGGGTAGATTAAACATTTATTTTCTCAGTTTCAGAGGCTAGAACTCCAAATTCTGGTTGCTGGCTTTAAGGAAAGGCTTTCTCTTTCTCTCAGCTATAGGGAAAGGTTCTTGTCACTTCAACTTGCTTCCTGGTTCCTTAGAGATCTCCATGTGGCTTGGCATCAATCTTGCTCCATCTCTGCTCTGATCTTTTAAATTGACTTAGATACACCCTATACTAATCCTGTCTCATTAATATAACAAAGACAACCTATTTCCAAATGGGATTATAACCACAAGCATCAAACCAAAACCAAATCAAATCCACGGCCATCTAGTTGGCTCCAACTCATAGTGACCCTATGTAGAGTTTCCAAGATTGTACATCTTTACAGGAGCAGACAACCTCATCTTTCTCTCATAGAGCTGCTGGTGAGTTTCAACTGCCAACCTTGTGGTTAGCAATCCAATGCTTATGCTACAGCACAACCAAAGCACTTTATCACAGGCATAGAGGTTAAGATTTACAACGTATATTTTGAGGGGACATAATTCAATCCATAAAAGGTAGTTAAAAAATGTGTCAATTCACTGGGACATCTTGTTACTACCATTGCTACATTTGTATAATGCATCCCAGTTTCAAAAGTTCATCATGTACATTTTATTTGATCCATATAACCAGAGCGCAAATTGTGGGGCTGTTGACCCCTTGTCTTTGCATTTTGAGGTCCTCAACACCAGACTGGTGTGAAGCCTTCAGATAAGCACCAAACTGCTAACCGCAAGGTCAGGGGTTTGAGCCCGCCAGCTGTTCTGTAAAACCCTATACAGATCACTATGAGGTGGAATTGACTAGATGGCACTTAACAACAACAACACACCAGACTTTGTGTGAGTATTTCTGCACAAACTTAAGTGGTAGCTTTGGTGGACTGTCTCTGGTAAAGTGAAATCTCTGAACCTTTGCTCTTTGTGTGTTTGCATGTCTGTGGTGGGCACGTGTGAGCTGTGTGCGGACATCTTGTGTACAAGTAGGGTGTGTGTGTCGTGTGTGCATATATGAATGTGTGTGCATGTGTCCAAGTGCTAAAGCAGGCAGGGCTGTGCACTAACATTTCATTTCTATTCATAATGATTTCCCTTCTAGGATGTTCTTGTCTTTCTTTCTCTTTCTCTCTTTCTTTCTTTGTGTACCTACAAGTGTGTGAGTATACGCATATACAACTATAACTCCTTGACCTTACCAGGTCAGTACCATAGCAAAACAGGTCCACTTCCTTGTATAAGCCTTTCTACCTCCCCCAGGGATGGCGCCTGTGATGTGGCCTGCGACTGAGCCATCTCCAAAGCGTGTTTGTGGGCCCCTCTCCAGCGGCCACATGTCCAGACATGTGCCAGCTGCTGGGATTTCTCCACTCCTACTCACAACTCACACACAACACGCACAGCACACTCTGGCGCCTAGGGTTGTTCAGGCCAGAGTCTCCACCCCCGTATTTGCTCAATCGTTGGAATTTCCAGTCCCCGGCTGCCAACTGCCCTGAGCCCACGTAGGAGGAGTTGAGAAAGGCCCGCCCAATCTCTCCGCTGACTTAACTACCTCCGCTGGGGCTGCCGGTCCGCACTCCACCTTCTGCTCTGCTCAGCGCGACATGTGTCACTCCCGCAGCTCCCTGCCCACAAGCAGCTCCCTGCCCACAATGAGCGTCCTGCAAGCCCCGATGTCCACCCCCACCACTAGCCTGGGTGCCCGGCGGGAATCGGGTCCCGAGATCTTCACCTTCGATCCTCTCCCAGAGCCTGCGATGGCCCCAGCCCCACGCCCCATCACCTTTCGCGGGCACCGCAAGCGCAGCCGCAAGGTTCTCTACCCCCGAATGGTAAGTGTCGCTGAAGTTGGCTGGCACAGGCCCACTACCTAGACGCTGTGGGGGAACCGCCAGACGTCAGGGGGCTGTGATCTAACCTGTCTCCTTCTTTCCCCTCAGGTCCGACGCCAACTGCCAGTAGAGGAACCAAATCCTGCCAAAAGACTTCTCTTTTTGTTACTCGCCATCATGTTCTGCCAGATCCTGATGGCCGAAGAAGGGGTGTCAGTACCTCTGTCCCCTGAGGATGCCTCCACTGACACTTCCCCCACACCCATCCCTGAGCCCCCAGTTTCCAAGTCACTTAATCTGACCTTGGAGTCCTCCGACTATGCTCTGGACCTCAGTACTTTTCTCCAGCAACACCCCGCCGCCTTCTGACCAAGATAGTCCTCACCACCAAAAATATGAATCTGAAAAACCAAAGAAGACAGGCGTAACTGGTATGCAAGGCCGTCACTCAAACTGGGACTCCCAAGGCAACTCAGACTGAACACTACAGCAGAGGAGCCATCTGGTGCCTGGGGGACACTGAGGCCAGAACTCCTCTGGATCTAGGCCCTGTGGGAAAACAAAGCAAGGGTCGTTAATTTATTTCTCATTGCTCCTAATTAATATTTATATGTATTTATGTATATACCCCCTAGGTGATGGAGGGGTGTATGGAATAATTTATTTTAACTTATGCAGGGTATGATTGGTGCCCCCCTGCTGGAATTACAAATCTCTTGTTATTTATTGAGCTTTTGTGGCATTCGTGGAGGCAGGGAGCCTAGGACTCTGCGAAACTAGAAGAGAATGCTCCGCCGCTTGGATACAGCGTGCAGGCAGGAAGTCAAGGATGGTGGTGGGGTGTAGTTTTAGGGGGCGACACTCTCAGTCTTCCAACATTTCAACTCTGCGGGGCCTACAGTGTGAGGCTCTGGTGGACTGTTGGGGATAAGATCCGTGGCCTTCCATCTCCCCAAAGTGCAGGGTGGCTATGCGGTCGGGTCGGTGGGCTTTCAGGGTGTCTGTTGGGGTCGCCCGGTATGTTCTGTGAACATAAATAAACTTGATTTACTCTCAGCAGTCCTTTGCGTGTGTCTTTAGGAAAAGCGACTCCCTACTCTCTCCTCGCCTTCAGTCGCCAAAAACCTGTACAGGGGGCTGTGAACCAGTGCGCTCGTTCTAGGGTCCCAGAGTTACGGGTCCTATAGTATCCGTATCCGGTCTCCGGATGCTGCCTTGCGTGGCCCTGTCTGCAGTTTCCCCAGTCGGTTACTGCCGGAATGTGGCAACCTCTCCATCCCGGTAGCAGAAGCCTTGACCAAGGAAGTCACGTCCATGGCCGGATACGGGGGAGGGGGAACCTAGGCGGGGCTGTG
Organism: Chrysochloris asiatica; assembly: GCF_000296735.1. Lineage (NCBI taxonomy): Eukaryota > Metazoa > Chordata > Mammalia > Afrosoricida > Chrysochloridae > Chrysochloris > Chrysochloris asiatica. The sequence goes on from NW_006408851.1 coordinate 1,882,981, forward strand.
CTCAGGAAGGCTGCTGGTGAAGACTGTGGGGCAGCGGGTTCCACCTCCCGCTCACGAACAGTCCCTCCTGCCTTTCCTCCCCACCCCAACCCAGGACTGGCCAGGCTGGCTCCAGATCCGAGCGAAGCCTGCTGGGAAGGGGCGGAGCCAGAACCGGGCCCGGGCGGGCGGTGAATCCACTGCTGGGGGTGGGGTCGCGTTAGCCGTCAGCCGCGGCAACAGGGTGCGGCCTGGAGTGGGGCACGGATACAGGCACGGGTGCGGCTGCAGGCCTAGCTTCCAGGTATCCGGCTTGCTAGCGGGCCCTGCTTGACTCCCCAGGGTGCCCTGTGCACCTCTGCCCTTCTCAAGACCCTTCTATCCTCTTCCAGTGTCTGGGGAGGTGAGTGGGGGAGGGGAGGCAGAATCTGGGGCTGTCGAGGAGCTCAGAGGGAGGAAACGGTCCAGGAGGGTCCCTATGCGCGTTGGAGCCTTAGGAGGTTGAAGGTAAATGTCCGTAGCCAGAATCGGGACTCGACAAGGGAAGGGGACTGGCCGTAAACAGGAGAGAGTGGGTCGTTTAGGGGGTCTGTTGGATTGCATAAGGAAAAGCCTTAGCGGGCCCATGGGTGTGTTGAAAGATATCCTAGGGCACTGGGCCATGGTGGATGCCCGATGGGCGAGGATGACGGGAAGAAGACTGATTCCAGCAGACGCCACTGAGCCCAGTCCCAATCAGCAAAAGCTCTCTCTCCCTCTCCTCTAGCCCCGGCCCTGAGCCATGTTTTTCACCTGTGGCCCAAATGAGGCCATGGTGGTCTCTGGTAAGTATTGTTTTCTTCCAGCCAGTGACCCCAAAACCCTTGTGAATCAGGCCTCTGACCCTTCCCCTTTTCGCTTCCAGCTCCCCACTCTTCTACCCCTTGATTGCATGCTGCTTATCATTCCCACTCATTTGTCAGTCCCAGCCACTTCCCTTCTGAACCAGAGTCCTGATATGGCACTATAGAATAAGCATTGGACTGCTAACCACAAGGTCAGCGGTTCAAAATCACCAGCTGTGAGTCGCAACCAATTTGATGACAGTTAACAACAACACCCTTCAGGCAAGAGACCTGTAAGGGATGCCAGAATGAGTGGGTCCCAAGGACCACATGGGTTTGTCTGTAGGAGACAATGACCAGAAGGCTGTCCCTGAGCCCCTCCAGCTCCCAAGTTCCTGCTAATGGATTTTCCCCATCCCCCAGTTCCTCAGAGTTTTCCACATCCCATCTCTCCTGTGGCCACAGCCACTCACTGCTCCTCGCCATGTAGGTTTCTGCCGAAGCCCCCCTGTCATGGTGGCTGGAGGACGAGTCTTTGTCCTGCCCTGCATCCAGCAAATCCAGAGGTAGGTAAAAAGAGAGCCAGGAAAGGGAAACTTGCATTTTTCCTCTCTCTTCCTTTTCTCACTGTCTGTACCTTCTTTTTCACTTAGGATTTCTCTCAACACACTGACCCTCAATGTCAAGAGTGAAAAGGTTTATACTCGCCATGGGGTCCCCATCTCAGTCACTGGCATTGCCCAGGTGAGGCTTTCAAAGCCTTTCCTCCAAAGTTCACTCCAACATCACCTTTTCTCTCCCAGACATTGAGTCTTCTGATCATGGCCTTGCTAACCCTTGCCTGAAGAGAAGTTTCTCTTCTAGTCTCACCTTCTCCAGGCACTCTCCCTTTTGTCTCTGAGATAGAAGATGATTTCCTTAGAGGGCTTCCTCCGTGGTTTCCTAAGACCTACACCACAACCTTCCCTCATGCACTCTGGTTGCAGGTCAAAATCCAGGGGCAGAACAAGGAGATGTTGGCGGCTGCCTGCCAGATGTTCCTGGGGAAAACTGAAGCTGAGATTGCCCATATCGCACTGGAGACGCTGGAAGGCCACCAGAGGGCCATCATGGCCCACATGACTGTGGAGGTGGGCCGGGGACTGGGATCCGGGCTCAGGAAAAGATTTGGAAACTAAGTTCGAATGAGTGGGTCCCAAGGATCAAATAAATGGGTCTCCCTGTAGGAGACAGTAGCCAGAAGATCTGAGAGCTGAAGTTTCTTCTTCCTACCATCTTGTTATCTAGGAGATCTATAAGGACAGGCAGAAATTCTCAGAGCAAGTCTTCAAGGTGGCCTCATCAGACCTGGTCAACATGGGCATCAGTGTGGTTAGCTATACTCTGAAGGACATTCACGATGACCAGGTAAACCAGGTCGTTAGTTCTCCCTGCTTTCCTACTCTCGTCTCTGAAACCCTCCCAGGGATTCTGATTTTTGTTCCTCTCCCACAGGACTATTTGCATTCATTGGGGAAAGCTCGTACTGCTCAGGTTCAAAAAGATGCTCGAATTGGGGAAGCTGAGGCAAAGAGAGACGCTGGGATCCGGGTGAGAGAGATGAGGTTATTCCGGCACCATGTTCTATTGGGCACTGGTGGGAGACAGGGATGGAAGTGACACAGCTGAGTGCGCAGGGGCTGGTGGAGCTTTGCTTACAGGGAAATAGATGCCAGAGGTAGAGTGAGCAGGGGAGCCTGGTAGGGAACATACTCTCCTACCTATGGTTTTCCTCTCCCTGCTCTGACTTTTCCTATTTGATCTCTGCCCTGGACAGGAGGCCAAAGCCAAGCAGGAAAAGGTGTCTGCCCAGTACCTGAGTGAAATTGAAATGGCCAAGGCCCAGAGGGACTACGAACTGAAGAAGGCTGCTTATGATATCGAGGTCAACACCCGCCGAGCACAAGCTGACCTGGCCTACCAGTTACAGGTCAGAGCCACTATACTGAGCAAATGGCCAGGCTAGACTGGCCCCTTCCCCATTCTTTTCAGGCCCCTACTTTTATTTGTAGTCTCTCTCTGATCCCTTATCCTGGCTCACCATTTCTGACCCAATTTCCTCTTATTAGAAGAGATCTAGAAGACTCAAACATTTCAGCAAGATAATAACAATAATAATAATAATAAGGCCAGGATAACCAAAAAAAAAAAAAAAAACAGACCAGTTGCCATCGAGTCAACTCTTACTCAGAGCACAACTCCTCAGGACAGAGGAGAATTGCCCCATAGGATTTCCAAAGCTTTCATCTTTACTGAAGCAGATTACCACATCTTCCTCCAGAGCACTTGGTAGGTTTGAACAGCTGACCTTTCAGTTAGCAGATGAGTACTTAACCACAGCACCTCATTTAGACATAGCTCTAAAGTCAGCCTCAGGAGAATGTGAGTGAGAGTTGAGTCAAAGCATCGTCACTAGGGCTGAGCATAGATTGAGGGTGAACCAAAGCTGAAATCCAGCCTGTGCTCCCCTCTCTAAGCTGTGCACTCTGACATGGTCTGAGATCAAAGAAGATTGTGAGCAAGGAAAACATAGATGTGGGCACTGAATCCTGCAAAGTGAGGTGTGGACAGCCCCTTATATTGCAAGAAGGGACTCGAGACCTTAACCTAGAACCAAACAAACCAGTTGCTATTGAGTCAGTTCCAACTCATGTGGCCCCTGTATGCAGAGTAGAACTTCTCCACAGGGTTTTCAAGGCTGGGACCTTTGGGAAGCAGATCACCAGGCCTTTCTTTTGAAGAGTCCCTGGGTGTGTCTGAACTACCACCCTTTCAGTTAGGAATTGAGCACTTAACCATTACACCACCCAGGAACTCCTTAACTAGAGGACAGTAGTGTTATGAAATTTGTTTTCATTAGGAGTTGGTGCCGACTGACAATATAATGTGATGCAAAACAGCTTTAGTAATGATGTGAATTCCTGAGTGGCTTGACAGGTAGTTGAGTGTAGCATAGAGTCTTGCTGTTCAGGTGTGGTCGGCCTGACAGCAGCATCATCACCAACAGGCTGCTTATTGGAAATACCAAGACTAGAGTCCCCAGTTCAGAGCTTCTCAATTAGGGTCTGCATTTTTGCCCTAGACGCTTCAGGTCCATGTCGGAGTTTGCGAAGCCTTAGCATGATGGCTTAACTGTGACCAGACAAAGAGTACCCAGTACCTAAGGGGGCTTCAAAAAGTTCTTAGAAAAATGGAATTAAAAGATACTGGAATTTTTCCACAAACTTTTTGAATCTTCCATGTATAAGGCAATCTTTCAACATGGGAGCCAAAACCACAAACAGAGCAAAGCAATTAGAAGGATCCATAGTTTTCAGGCAGAAATTTTTTTTTTTTTAAAGTAATACCCTCAGTCAAACAAGAGAAGAGTTAACATTCAGGAATTCAGAACATAGAACAGAAGGGGGTAAAAAGAGCTCTTAGGGAAGTAACAGGATGGAAGAAATTTAAAAATCGCATTGGAAGAAAAAAATCTAATTTCCCAGAAATTAGAGCAAAAAGATAGATGAAAATTTTAGAGAGAAAAGGTAAAAACATCAGAGGCCAGTTCAGGGTATCTCACAGAAGAAAAAGGGAGGAAATCACTAAATGTAATTCTAAAGAGCATATCTGTTCTGGAAGACATCAGTTTTTAGAATGAAACATTCCCAACCAAGTGCCCAACGCAATAATAAGTGAAAAACTTCTACATTGAAACACATCATTGTGAAATTCCAAGACAAAAGAGGAAGATCTAAAAGTTTCCAGAGAGAACAGATTTCAGTCAAAGGTCTAGGTATTCAAATGATTTCAGATTTCTCAAGAAGCTAGAGGACCAGGAAACAGTACCTTCAAATTTCTGATGGGAAATAAATCCCTGAATAGCAACCTCTTCCCAGCCTCAGTGACTCTTCAAATAGAAGGCTAGAATAAAAATCTCAGAGAAGCAGAATCTCCAAAAAAAAGTATTGCCCACACTTTCTTTCTAAGAAAGCTACTGGAAGTTGAACTGTACCAAAAGGTGGTCCTAAACAAGGGGATCTGATAGTGGAGTGGTTCCACATTGGGCTTCTCACTGCAAGGTCAATAGTTTGAATCTACCAGCCACCCCACAGGAGAAAGATGGAGCTTTCTGCTCCCATAAAGACATCAGAAACAACGTCAGAAACCCTATACAGGGGCACTTAAACGATTTGGAGCCAGCTCAACATCACATCACCGCCAATCAAGAAGTGGGAGGGAAGGTGGGTAACAAGAAAAAGGAGATCCAACCAAGTAGAGAGAGATGAAGGGTATCCCCCAAAACAGGTTTGAAATTTTAGGGTCAAAGGCAGTTAAGTGCTGTCGAGTCAGTTTCGGTGAAAGTGCATGGTGCCATATCTAGAGCCACCCTTCCCTCCAGAGTGAACATATGTGCCCAGTGAAAGGCAGGGATCCATCACTGTATTGATGAACGTACAGAGATGGTGGCATATGGCTAAGCATGAATAATGAGACAATAAATGGGTTCCTGGCCTAGTGCCTCGCCTCACCCACATCTTGACAAGAACCTTCTGATCCCTGAGTACTACAAGGAATGAGAAAAGGAAATGTGGATAAGTAAGAAGTCTGTGTACATGTTCTTAGAGTAACCTGAAGGGCTACACCCAGAAGCTGATCACAGCTGGAAGGGGAGAAACTAGGTGGCTTGCAGAAAGAGGTGGGAGAAAGCCTGCTTCTCGTTACTTATCTTTTTCTTTGGAATTTGTGCCATATAAACCTATTGACATTGATTCTCACTCTTGGTGACACTCTGTGTTACAGAGTAGAACTGTTTCCTAAAGGTGTTTTGGCTATAATCTTAACAGAAGCAAATTGCTAGGTCTTTCTTGCACAATATAGGGCTAGGTGTGTTCCAAGCACCAACCTGTAGCACTATCTAGGGATCTCTTGTACAATATACAAAAGATCAACATGAAATAAATACCCACCCTACCCTAACCCTAAAAAAAGTCAGTGGGGGACTATTGCAATAGCCAGACTAGAGCTGGGACTGAAGTGAGAAGTGGATGGGTTTGAGAGATGCTACAGTGAGGTGCTGTAGGATAGGCCAACCACAAGGGTAGCCATTCAAATCCACGAGTCCGCTGCACGAGAGAGGTGAGGCTTTCTGCTCCTGTCAAGATTGACAGCCTCAGAAACCCCATTTGTTGTTGTTAGGTGCCATCGAGTCAGTACCAATTCATAGCGACCTTATGCACAGCAGAACAAAACACTGCCCAATCCTGGGCCAACCTCACTACTATTGCCACACTTGAGCCCATCGATGCTGCCACTTGGCCAATCCATCTCATTGGGGGTCTTCCTCTTTTTTTCTGACCCTCAACCTTACCAAACACGATATCCTTCTACAGCAACTGGTCTCTCCTGACAATATGTCCAAAGTATGAGAGATGAAGTTTGGCCATCCTGACCTCCAAGGAGCACTCTGGCTGCACTTCTTCCAAAATGGATCTATTGGTGTTTTTGGCAGCCCATGGCACTTTCAATATTTTCCTCCAACACCATAACTCAAAAGCATCAATTCTTCTACGGTCTTCCTTATTCACTGTCCAACTTTCACATGCATACGGTTATTGAAAATACCATGGCTTGACTCAGACACCATGGCTTGAGTCAAACGCACCTTAGTCCTCAAGCTGACATCTTTGCTCTTCAACACTTTAAAAAGATCTTGTGTAGCAAATTTGCCTAATGCAATACATCTGAACCCTATAGAGGGTCTATATGTGTCAGAATTGAGCCCACAGTCGGGGATTTGGTTTTTGGTTTGATGGGGGTAGAAAGGAACCCTGGTGGCACAATAATTAAGTGCTGGGATGCTAACCAAAAAGTCCACAGTTAGAACTCATCAGCAGGGTACCAAACCAGGAAAATGTAAGTTCTTAGCAGAGGATCGAAGCAGAATGAACTGGTAGGAAGCCCTGCTCACCTGCCAGTGTCCAGCAGTCTGCTTCCCTAAAGGTTTAGTCTTGGGAACCCTATGGAGCAGTTCTATTGTCCTGTTGTTATTGTTAAGTGCCATTGAGTCAGTTCTGACTCTGCAACCCTATGTAGGGTTTCCAAGGAGCAGCTCGTGGGTTTGAACTGCTGACCTTCTGGTACAGGGTTGATAAATGTTGGAGTCAACTGGATGGCAACTGGTTTTGTGGGGATAAAAGATCTTCATTGTGTAGTAGTGTTCTTGGGGGGGTGTGCACACTAAAGGCAGACAAATAGGGAAAGATGAGTATAGGAGTTCAGCAGAGGGACACAACCTGGCCTAGGGGAGAAGAGGGATTCAGTCCCAACTTGTCCAGATCCACCATGAGGAGCAGTCCTAATTCTTTTAATATTGGTTCTGAAGGAGAGTCACTGTGCCACCCCCAACCAAAAAATGGATTGTGTTTAGAAATGGATTCCACTGGCCTGGCTTAGGCTAACTTGGCTCTTCAGCCTGACTCTGAGCATCTCCTGCCCCCAGGTGGCCAAGACGAAGCAGCAGATCGAGGAGCAGAGGGTACAGGTGCAGGTGGTGGAGCGCGCCCAGCAGGTGGCAGTGCAGGAACAGGAAATCGCCCGACGAGAGAAGGAGCTAGAAGCCCGAGTGCGGAAGCCCGCCGAAGCAGAGCGATACCGGCTGGAGCGCCTAGCAGAGGCAGAGAAGTAAACACCCCTTCTCTGCCCAGGCCCTCCTGGTGACCCTAGATGAAGAGCTGACGCATTTACTACCTGAACTCCCCCTATGGAACTCAGGTTGCAAGAGCCCTTATCTCCAAAGTCCTGACTTTGTCTGTCTCCCTGAGAACAGGCCTCTCCTCATCCGTCTCTCCACTTTTCCCTCCTTTCCCCAGGTCCCAGCTTATCATGCAGGCCGAGGCTGAGGCCGAGTCCGTGCGGGTGAGTTAGGAGGCAACTGACTGGCTGGTGGGAGTGGAGTCTCTTGTCCTTAACTCTTCCCATCAATACCATTACCACGGCAAGTCTCCCGTGTCCTCTGCAGATGCGTGGGGAAGCTGAAGCCTTTGCTGTGGAGGCACGAGCACGGGCAGAAGCTATGCAGATGGCCAAGAAAGCAGAAGCATTCGAGCTGTACCACGATGCGGCTCAGCTGGACATGCTGCTAGAGAAGCTGCCCCAGGTGCAGGGTTGTGTGGGCACCAGGAGTGGAAGGATCAGAATTAGGGATTGAAGGGTAGGGTGATGGGAAGAGCCAGGCTTGTGAGTGAGAATTTTACAGCCAGTGACCAAAGTGAAGAAGGATGATCAATAGGACCAAACAAACCACACAAAAAACAAATACACTGTCACTGAAGCAATTCTAACTTATGATGCCACCATGTGTTACAGACTAGAACTGCTCCATGGAGTTTTCTTGCCTATAATAATTTTGGCATTAACTTCCATGGCACTGCTGGGGATTTGAACTACCAAACTTTAGGTTAGTTGTGGTTGTTGTTATGTGCCGTGGAGTCGGTTCAGACTCATTGCAACACTGTGCAGGGTTTCCGAAGCTGCAAATCTTTATGGGAGCAGAAAGCCTCATCTTTCTCCCACGAAACAGCTGGTAGTTTCAAACTGCTGACCGTGAGGTTCGCAGCCTGATTCGTAACCACTACACTACCAGAGCTCTTTAGGTTAGTAGTAGTGTCAAACTGTGCGCCACCTTATCAATAAGCAAAAGCCAAAACCAAACCCATAGCTATTGGTTGTGACTTGTAGTGACTCTATAGGACACTGTAGTACTGCCCCATAGGGTTTCCAAGGTGTTCAGACTACCATATCTGTCTCTTATGGAGAGACTGATGGGCCTTTCAGTTAGCAGCTGAGTGCTTAATTACTGCACCACCCGGACTCCTTTCAGTAAGACAACCAAACCAAACCTACTACACCAAAGTCAGTTTCTGTAAATCTTTGCAGAAGTAGATTGCCACATGTTTGTGAAAGTGCTGGTAGATTCGAACCACTGACCTTCCAACCAGACAGTCCAATTCTTAGCCCACTGTGCCACCAGGGCTCCTTTTAATATGACAGAAGGTCTTAAAACCAAAGATAAGGAGTACTGAGAAGGATGTGGTCAGCTCCTGGGCACTAAGTGGTCTTCTCTCACCTGCCAGGTGGCCGAGGAGATCAGTGGCCCTTTGACCTCAGCCAATAAGATCACACTGGTGTCCAGTGGAAGCGGGACTGTGGGGGCAGCCAAGGTGACTGGGGAAGTTCTGGACATCCTGAGCCGCCTGCCAGAGAGCGTGGAAAGACTCACAGGCATTAGCATTTCCCAGGTAAGGGGAGCTAGCTATCTGGGGGACAGGGCAGACTGACACTGATTTCTGTATGCCAGACCCAGCACTCAATTTCTACAGAAATGACTTTTCTTTTTTCAAATCAAAACTACTCTGGGGATATGTAGCACTTGGCAAAGTAAAGGAACTGAACCGCAAATGTGTGAAGTAACTAACCCCATGTCATATAGCTGGTGAAGCTAGGCTTCAAAACCTGGAACCTGTGTTTCTAGTCACCCTACTCATACAGGGAACTAGTTGTAGCCCTGTTAAAGCATATCACTGTCTCTTGGGGCCTCCATGACCTTTAGATCATGGCAGAGGTCATAGAACAGGCTCTGGAAACTGACTGCTTCAGTTTGAATCCTGGCTCAAATACATGCTAGCTGTATGATCTTGGATGAGTTCTTTAACTTTTCAGTGCCTGTTTCCTCGCCTTAAAATAGGGTTAATAATAGTAACTACTCTTTTGGACTGTAGGGGAGAGTACATGAGTAAATATTTGAAAGACTAGTGCCTGGCACATAGTAGGAGCAAGATACAATCACCAAAACCCACTGGCATCAAGTAAACTCTGACTCATAGTGACCCTAGATACATGGTTTCCAAGACTCTTAAATCTTAGCAGACAACCTCATTCTTCCTCCAAGAAGTGACTGGTGGGTTTGAACTACGACCTTGTGCAGCCCAAGGTCTAACCCACAGCACTCCCCAGGGCTCCATAAGGGTGAGATAAGTGTATGTTAAATAAAAAATACATACATGGTGGGTACCTAGGGGCCTGCATTGTAAGATTAGGAGCCAAGGAGAGTCTGACAGAGCTCTTCTGGGCCCCTCCACTCACTTCAGTGATTTGCTGTTTGTTGCACATGGACCCTTAATGACTTTGGCAATAATAAGGGAGTGAGGTGGGGAAAAACTATGACTCTTGAAGGTATAGATTCTCCCATTGGTCCACGTGGGGGGCCTGAAAGAGGAGGGTTCTAAGTACCTTCAAGTCGGTTCCAAATCATAGCAACCCCTATAGGGTTTCTGAGGAACAGCTGATGAGTTTGAACAGCCGACCTTGGAGTCCAGTGCATTAACCTGCATCGTCACACCAGACCTCTCCCACTGGTCCACATGGAGGCCTGAGAGAGGAAGGTTGTTGTGAAGTGCTGTGGAGTCGGTCCAACCCATAGCGCCCCTGTATAGCCCCTGTATAGGGTTTCCAAGGAGCAGCTGGTGAGCTTGAACCACCAACCTTGCAGTTCAAACGACTTTGCAGTCTGGCGCATTAACCCACAGCACCAAACCAGGACGAGAGAGGAAGGTGGTGGTTGTTACGTGCCATGGAGTCGGTTCCGACTCATAGCGACCCTATACAGGGTTTCTGAGGCTGTAATCTTTATGGGAGCAGAAAGCCTCATCTTTCTCCTGCGGAACAGCTGGTGGTTTCGAACTGTGGACGGTGAGATTAAATATGCTACCAGAGCTCCTTGAGAGGAAAGTAGCTGGTTCCAAATGTCCATCTATTGTCTTTTTCCAGGTGAACCACAATAAGCCTTTGCGAACAGCTTGAGCCCCCAGCCCTTGAGGACACGCTGCCTTGTTGATCAAGTTGCCTGAAGGGTCCCAGGTTGCATGCAGCCCAACTAATATTCCAGAGCATGCCCTTTGTGACAGCAGGGCACCACCTCTCATCCCTCCTTGCCAAATCACCTGTGCCTTGCCTTGGAGTGGGGAGTGCTTCTCCCCTTGCCAGCCCCACACTGCCAAGACTGCCCTCCCCTGCTCATACTAGCCTGCTCGTTATCCCTCTACACCCTGGCCTCAGCTTCTTGACTGTGAGCTGGTAGTCTTCAATTCTTTCCTGATGAAGACTGAGGGATGGTCTGGAGGTTCTACTACATGCCAAATAAATTGGGAATACTTACAACTTTAATAAAACAGAACCAATTCCAAATGAATGCTACAATGTAGTTTGCTCCCTTGTGTTTCAATAGGCTTTCTAAAATGGGAAAGTTACTTATAAGCCATATGCTGTTACAAGTTGTGAAGTTGTTTTGTTTTCAAGTCTTGTGAAGTAGAAGAATGTTGAGAACTGATTACTCCCTAGAATATGGCCAGCTGTTGTGCCTCGGAATTGGTGCCAACTCATGACTCCTGTATAGGGTTTAAGTGCGGTCCAGTCGATTCCGACCCAGTGACCCGATATAGGGTTTCCGAGCAACTGGTGAGCTTGAACCAGCCTTGCAGTTCAAACTTTGCAGTCTGGCACATTAACCCAGTGCCACATAGGGTTTGCGAGGGTGCAAATCTTTATAGGAGCAGAAAACACTGAAAATAAGTTGCTCATGAGTCATCTGACTCCTGACAAGCCCGTCCGTGTTCAAGAGTGATGCTCCCATAGGGCTTTCTATAGCTACATCAGACTTTCTTCTGAGCTATACCTGGGTACACATATAACCCTTTTAGTCAGCTACTGAGCCTTTTAGCCGTCGCACCACTCAGGGACTCCAGGGGCTATTTTAGAATGGGGAGGAGACATTCTCCCACTAGAGCAAGTCATCTTTGTATCTGTTTGACCAGAGAAACCCACAGGACTATTACAGAAAGCACCAGTACCCATAATTCAAATGAATTCTAGAGTCTGCAAGTTGGAAAAATGCATTTTTTCAAACCTGAACATCCAGGAAAATCTTCTGGCACATCTGTCACAACAGCTTGCTTAACTACAAGCCCAGTTTCAAGTGTCTGGGTAAGGCTGAGACTTTACACTTCTAACAAGTTCCCAAGGATTGTAGATGCTGGTATCTACATCTTAAAGGAGCTCTGGTAGCGTAGTGGTTACGAATCGGGCTGCGAACCTTAAGGCCAGCAGTTCGAAACTACCAGCCGCTCCGCGGGAGAAAGATGAGGCGTTCTGCTCCCGTAAAGATTTACAGCCTCGGAAACCCTGTACAGGGTCGCTATGGGTCGGAACCGACTCGACAGCACTTAACAACAACATCTTAAAGCACTATTTGACAATTTACCTCAATTCCCATCTTCCATCTCTCAAGCCTTACTCTGAGTCTAGAGGGACTAAAAACACCCAGGTTTAAATATGCTTCATTAGCCTAAAAGCAGAACAAGTAAAAGTCAATGAAGTTGGGTCCCAAGTCCACCCACCCACAATCCTTCCCTAAATGAGTACACACCTTGTAAAGTTTCTTTTTAATTTTTTTAAATTCCTGTTTATTTTTTGGCTCTTGGCAATGTCATCTTTTCAATATGAAAAAAAAAAAAAAAAAAGTTTAACACAAATAGAATTTAAAGTGTAGAATGGGGGAGAAATAAGACAGAGATAGAAATTAAAAAAGTAATAGTGAATGGAAGAAATGAAATGTCATAAGGCCTTGCTCCTGCTCCTCTGGGGTAATCGACTCAAACCTGTAGGCGGCTGCACACATTGCCATGTCAAGCCTGTTATTTTTTCATATTTAAAGTGGAACAGGAATAAAATGTGAGAGGGAGGTGAAGTGGGGGAGGTAAGGATCCCACTTGACCAAGCAAGGCAGACCCCTCCAAAAGAAACTGGGAGCTCAGGACAGCTTCAAGGGAAACCAAAAATGGAGATAATACTGTTAATACCAGCCCTGAAGTGACAGGAACAGGGAAATGCCTGGTGATGGCTGAAATAATCTGGAGTTCCCTCCTTAAAATTGCTCTAGAATGGGAAATCCCAGCTCATTCCTTCTAATGACTTCTACCTGCTGTGAGTTCACCGGTTTCCTTTCTCCATGACTACCCTGGCATACACTTTGGGCTGAGGCTGGTGGCCATCTGGGTTTACAGCACATGCTTCTAAACAAGATCTGGAGGAGACCCAGCTTCCTGGAGTATTATCTTGAAAACAGAGGGAAATATTAACTGGACAGATGGAAGGCATGGGTGCCAGAGGGAAATACAGGGTGACTTAGAGTGGCAGGAATCTTAAGTTTCTCAGAGTGGAAAAAGAGAGGAGACATTCAACAAACAACAAGTATTTATTAAGTGCCGACTATGTGTCAGGCACTATTATAGAACCTTCTCAAGGGAAGGGGGGAAAAAGACAGAGGCAGAAAATGCAAATTCTGAGGGAGAGGAAAGGGGCAGCTGAGGAAGAAGGCTAAGGGAGCTGAGAAGCCTGAGGTGATGGCCTCTGTCTCAGGCCTCTTCTTCGGCCTCCTCACCGAAATCCTCCTCCTCTTCTGCGGTGGCATCCTGGTACTGCTGGTACTCAGAGACGAGGTCGTTCATGTTGCTCTCAGCCTCGGTGAACTCCATCTCGTCCATACCCTCACCTGTGTACCAGTGGAGGAAGGCCTTCCGACGGAACATGGCGGTGAACTGCTCTGAGATGCGCTTGAAGAGCTCCTGGATGGCAGTGCTGTTACCAATGAAAGTGACTGCCATCTTGAGGCCACGGGGTGGGATGTCACAGACAGCTGTCTTGACATTGTTGGGGATCCATTCCACGAAGTAGCTGCTATTCTTATTCTGTACATTAAGCATCTGCTCATCCACCTCCTTCATGGACATCCGCCCCCGGAAGACGGCAGCCACAGTGAGGTACCGGCCATGGCGGGGATCACAGGCAGCCATCATGTTCTTGGCATCGAAGACCTGTTGGGTGAGCTCAGGCACAGTGAGGGCCCGGTACTGCTGGCTCCCACGGCTGGTTAGCGGGGCAAAGCCAGGCATGAAGAAGTGGAGACGTGGGAAGGGCACCATATTGACTGCTAGTTTGCGGAGGTCGGCATTGAGCTGACCAGGGAAGCGGAGGCAGGTGGTAACACCGCTCATAGTGGCTGAGACAAGATGGTTCAGGTCTCCGTAGGTTGGTGTGGTCAGCTTGAGGGTGCGGAAGCAGATATCATAGAGGGCCTCATTATCGATGCAATAGGTCTCGTCAGTGTTCTCTACCAACTGGTGGACAGAGAGGGTGGCATTGTAGGGCTCAACCACAGTGTCAGATACTTTGGGTGAGGGCACCACACTGAAGGTGTTCATGATGCGGTCAGGATACTCTTCACGGATCTTGCTGATGAGCAAGGTGCCCATTCCAGAGCCGGTGCCCCCACCAAGCGAGTGGGTCAGCTGGAAGCCCTGCAGGCAATCACAGCTCTCGGCTTCCTTCCGAACAACATCCAAGACGGAGTCAACCAGCTCAGCCCCCTCTGTATAATGACCCTTGGCCCAGTTGTTTCCTGCCCCAGACTGACCTAGAATGACGTCAGGAACCAAACTTAATTAGAAAGGTGTAGAAGGTAAATAATAAGCACACTTCTGTCTTCCAACTTTTGGAATAACCCCTTTGAAGGCTATCTTATTCCTCCCTCACCTGGGATGTCTCCTCCCCCGTAATTTAACCAGCTAGGACTGTCACACCTTCCATCATAAACCGAGAAGACAGCCTTAGCCCTCTATAAACCCTCCAGTACAACCACCATCTTCTAACTCTAGCTGTCCTTGTACCCAAATAAATAAGACAGTGTCTACTAATATCTTCTGTATAACTCACCAAAAACAAAGTTGTCTGGTCTGAAGATCTGGCCAAAAGGACCTGAGCGAACAGAGTCCATGGTCCCAGGTTCTAGATCCACCAAGATAGCCCGAGGAACATATTTGCCACCTGCAGGAAAGAAAGTAGGAGAGAATTAGCAGGTGGGGAAGATAACACATAGGGGTTGGAAGAGCCCAGGACAGACTTGTGATTTCAGGTTTGGCCACCAGGTGGCAGCAGAGCTGGGCTTTGGGCCTAGATAGTGGAAAGAAATCAATCCAAAGGGGAGACTTACTCAAAAACCAAGATGTTCTTGAGGGATGAAAAGAGACACCCCAACCCTCAGAAAAGTGAGAAAGGAGATGGGTTCCGAGACCTGGGAGCATCTGCCCTTACCTGTGGCTTCATTGTAGTACACGGAAATGCGGTCAAGCTGCAGGTCACTGTCTCCGTGGTAGGTGCCAGTGGGGTCGATGCCATGTTCATCACTGATAACTTCCCAAAACTGCAGGGGAAGAGCAATGAGACCCCAGCCGCTCAGGTCCCAGCCATCCCATTCTGCCTTCCCTTCCATTTTAATTATTGACAAGCCATGAGAAGCCGTTTTGCTGGGTCTGGCATCCCTTCTATCCGCTGCCACACCCTTCCCCCTAGACACCCGCGCCCCAGGGGACCTAACAATATATTTTATTCAGCTCCACTGCTTGGAACTTGAGCTGATGTGTGGCTCAGAGGGCCCAGCGTTTGCGGACATTGGCCTGAATGGGTGGAGGAGGCTGAACTGACAAGATAGGCACCCCTCCTGCCCCCTCTCCTGGGCACCGCCCCTCCACGCACAAAGGGCCAGCGGGACCCAGAAGCTAGCTGCTGCCGCAGTCGCTCCCCCCACTCCACGAGACTGCGGCGCAAGCGCGCGCGGTGCTGCTGACAAGAGGGAGGTGTCGCGCGTGGGAGGGGCAGGTGTGAGGGCGCGAATTCCGCGCGCGAGGGCGGGGCCGGACTCGCGCGCCCCCGCAGACGGGCAGGCAGGGCTGCATTGTCCCCGGGCGTCAAGGCCCCGCCCCGCAGGGCCCCGCCCGGCTGCTACAACGTAGCAGGAGCACTTCCTCCCGGTCCCCTCCCCCGCTACACTGTAACCGCGCGCAAAAAAAAAAAAAAAAAAAAGCCCCTAGGCTTTGGAATTTCATTCTTTTGCTAGTTTTTTTTCTTCCTGTTTTAAGCGATTCTCATCTTCTCGTCCCATAATTCCGTGACCCTTTTAGCAAGCATATTCCCCCCTTTTCTCTCTCCAATCCTTATCAGTTCACGCACTAAAAAGCTTCCTAAAGGGGAAATGAAAGAGGGTACAATTGACCCCGTACGTTTTATGCTTTCATCCAGGCAACCCTACAAGACCGCCCTTCAGGGACCGCAGACACACGGGAGTCCCCGATCTTTTGTGAAAGACGATGGGCAGAGCAGCCCACCCCGGCACATCCCACCCCCCAACTTTGGTTCGCCCTTTGCTGCCCGTCCAGCCTCGCCTCTTCCCCCTCCGGCTTCGCCCTAACCCCAGACACGGGACGGGGGTGGGGGTGGGAGGGTGGCGGGGAGTGCACATGGAACCGAGCTCGCCTCGCTTTGTCTCGGGCCGTTTCCAAGTCTCTCCCTTCCCTGTCCTCGGACCGTTATAACATCCCTTCCAAGTGAAATCTTACAGAGCCTTGCTCTTTCCGCCCCCCCAAACTGTCTTTCAGTAGCTTCCCCAAGGTGAGTAAAAAAGAAGAAAAATAATTCCCCATTTCCCAAAAGCCAATTCTAGCTAACAGTGTGTCTACATACACACTTAATTTTTGCAAAGCTCGATTAAGGATGAAGAGAGCAAATATCCCACAACCACTCTAAATAATTAACTGATTTTTTTTCTTCTCGAGAGAAGCAGAGTTAAGAGGTTTAAAATCCTTACCTTGGCACCGATCTGGTTACCACACTGACCAGCCTGGATGTGCACGATTTCCCTCATGGTGAAAATATGTTTTGGGGGTGTTTTTTGCTTGCCTCGAGTGTGTGCGGGGCAAGAAAACGATATATAATTTTTGTCTCTGCGGATCGCAGGCTGCGAGGATGGAACGT